>NW_027362765.1:345376318-345978818 GCF_046119375.1 Phyllobates terribilis | reverse complement strand
ACTTCTGTATGAGGCTATATATATATATACACTTCTGTATGAGGCTATATATATATATACACTTCTGTATGAGGCTATATATATATATACACTTCTGTATGAGGCTATATATATATATACACTTCTGTATGAGGCTATATATATATACACTTCTGTATGAGGCTATATATATATATATACACTTCTGTATGAGGCTATATATATATATACACTTCTGTATGAGGCTATATATATATATACACTTCTGTATGTGGCTATATATATATATATATATATATACACTTCTGTATGAGGCTATATATATATATACACTTCTGTATGTGGCTATATATATATACACTTCTGTATGTGGCTATATATATATATATACACTCCTGTATGTGGCTATATATATATATATATATATATACACTTCTGTATGAGGCTATATATATATATACACTTCTGTATGTGGCTATATATATATACACTTCTGTATGTGGCTATATATATATATATACACTCCTGTATGTGGCTATATATATATATATATATACACTTCTGTATGAGGCTATATATATATATATACACTTCTGTATGTGGCTATGTATATATATATATATATATACACTTCTGTATGTGGCTATATATATATACACTCCTGTATGTGGCTATATATATATATATACACTCCTGTATGTGGCTATATATATATATATATATATATACACTTCTGTATGAGGCTATATATATATATACACTTCTGTATGTGGCTATATATATATACACTTCTGTATGTGGCTATATATATATATATACACTCCTGTATGTGGCTATATATATATATATATATACACTTCTGTATGAGGCTATATATATATATATACACTTCTGTATGTGGCTATGTATATATATATATATATATACACTTCTGTATGTGGCTATGTATATATATATACACTCCTGTATGTGGCTATATATATATATATATACACTTCTGTATGTGGCTATGTATATATATATATATATATACACTTCTGTATGTGGCTATGTATATATATATACACTCCTGTATGTGGCTATATATATATATATATACACTCCTGTATGTGGCTATATATATATATATATACACTTCTGTATGAGGCTATATATATATATATATATATACACTTCTGTATGAGGCTATGTATATATATATATATACACTTCTGTATGTGGCTATGTATATATATATATACACTTCTGTATGAGGCTATGTATATATATATACACTTCTGTATGTGGCTATATATATATATATACACTTCCGTATGAGGCTATATATATATATACACTTCTGTATGTGGCTATATATATATACACTTCTGTATGTGGCTATATATATATATATACACTCCTGTATGTGGCTATATATATATATATATATATATACACTTCTGTATGAGGCTATATATATATATATATATATATATATATACACTTCTGTATTAGGCTATATATATATACACTTCTGTATGAGGCTATGTATATATATATATATATACACTTCTGTATGTGGCTATGTATATATATATATACACTTCTGTATGAGGCTATATATATATATACACTTCTGTATGTGGCTATGTATATATATATATACACTTCTGTATGAGGCTATATATATATATACACTTCTGTATGTGGCTATGTATATATATATATACACTTCTGTATGAGGCTATATATATATATATACACTTCTGTATGTGGCTATGTATATATATATATACACTTCTGTATGAGGCTATATATATATATATACACTTCTGTATGTGGCTATATATATATATATACACTTCTGTATGAGGCTATATATATATATATACACTTCTGTATGAGGCTATATATATATATATATATATATACACTTCTGTATGAGGCTATGTATATATATATATACACTTCTGTATGTGGCTATATATATATATATACACTTCTGTATGAGGCTATATATATATACACTTCTGTATGAGGCTATATATATATACACTTCTGTATGAGGCTATATATATATATATATATATACACTTCTGTATGAGGCTATATATATATACACTTCTGTATGAGGCTATATATATATACACTTCTGTATGAGGCTATATATATATATATATATATATATATATACACTTCTGTATGAGGCTATATATATATATTTACACTTCTGTATGAGGCTATATATATATATATATATATATACACTTCTGTATGAGGCTATATATATATACACTTCTGTATGAGGCTATATATATATATATATATATATATATATACACTTCTGTATGAGGCTATATATAGATATATATATTACACTTCTGTATGAGGCTATATATATATATATATTTATACACTTCTGTATGAGGCTATATATATATATATATATACACTTCTGTATGAGGCTATATATATATACACTTCTGTATGAGGCTATATATATATACACTTCTGTATGAGGCTATATATATATATATATATATATATATATATACACTTCTGTATGAGGCTATATATATATATTTACACTTCTGTATGAGGCTATATATATATATATATATATATATACACTTCTGTATGAGGCTATATATATATATACACTTCTGTATGAGGCTATATATATATATTTACACTTCTGTATGAGGCTATGTATATATATACACTTCTGTATGAGGCTATATATATATATATACACTTCTGTATGAGGCATATATATATATATATATACACTTCTGTATGAGGCTATATATATATATATACACTTCTGTATGAGGCTATATATATATATACACTTCTGTATGAGGCTATATATGTATATATACACTTCTGTATGAGGCTATATATATATATTTACACTTCTGTATGAGGCTATATATATATATACACTTCTGTATGAGGCTATATATATATATATACACTTCTGTATGAGGCTATATATATATATATACACTTCTGTATGAGGCTATATATATATATATACACTTCTGTATGAGGCTATATATATATATATACACTTCTGTATGAGGCTATATATATATATATATACACTTCTGTATGAGGCTATATATATATATATACACTTCTGTATGAGGCTATATATATATATACACTTCTGTATGAGGCTATATATGTATATATACACTTCTGTATGAGGCTATATATATATATATACACTTCTGTATGAGGCTATATATATATATACACTTCTGTATGAGGCTATATATATATATACACTTCTGTATGAGGCTATATATGTATATATACACTTCTGTATGAGGCTATATATATATAGACACTTCTGTATGAGGCTATATATATATATATACACTTCTGTATGAGGCTATATATGTATATATACACTTCTGTATGAGGCTATATATATATATATATACACTTCTGTATGAGGCTATATATATATATATACACTTCTGTATGAGGCTATATATATATATATACTTCTGTATGAGGCTATATATATATATACACTTCTGTATGAGGCTATATATATATATACACTTCTGTATGAGGCTATATATATATATACACTTCTGTATGAGGCTATATATATATATACACTTCTGTATGAGGCTATATATATATATACACTTCTGTATGAGGCTATATATGTATATATACACTTCTGTATGAGGCTATATATATATATACACTTCTGTATGAGGCTATATATATATATACACTTCTGTATGAGGCTATATATATATATATACACTTCTGTATGAGGCTATATATATATATACACTTCTGTATGAGGCTATATATATATATACACTTCTGTATGAGGCTATATATATATATACACTTCTGTATGAGGCTATATATGTATATATACACTTCTGTATGAGGCTATATATATATATACACTTCTGTATGAGGCTATATATATATTTACACTTCTGTATGAGGCTATATATATATATACACTTCTGTATGAGGCTATATATATATATACACTTCTGTATGAGGCTATATATTATATATATATACACTTCTGTATGAGGCTATGTATATATATATATATATATATACACTTCTGTATGAGGCTATATATATATATATATACACTTCTGTATGAGGCTATGTATATATATATATATACACTTCTGTATGAGGCTATATATATATATATACACTTCTGTATGAGGCTATATATATATATATACACTTCTGTATGAGGCTATATATATATATACACTTCTGTATGAGGCTATGTATATATATATACACTTCTGTATGAGGCTATGTATATATATATACACTTCTGTATGAGGCTATATATATATATACACTTCTGTATGAGGCTATATATATATACACTTCTGTATGAGGCTATATATATATATACACTTCTGTATGTGGCTATATATATATATACACTTCTGTATGAGGCTATATATATATACACTTCTGTATGAGGCTATATATATATATATACACTTCTGTATGAGGCTATATATATATATACACTTCTGTATGAGGCTATATATATATATATATACACTTCTGTATGAGGCTATATATATATATACACTTCTGTATGAGGCTATATATATATACACTTCTGTATGAGGCTATATATATATATATATATACACTTCTGTATGAGGCTATATATATATATATATACACTTCTGTATGAGGCTATATATATATATACACTTCTGTATGAGGCTATATATATATATACACTTCTGTATGAGGCTATATATATATATATATACACTTCTGTATGAGGCTATATATATATATATATACACTTCTGTATGAGGCTATATATATATACACTTCTGTATGAGGCTATATATATATACACTTCTGTATGAGGCTATATATATATATACACTTCTGTATGAGGCTATATATATATATACACTTCTGTATGTGGCTATATATATATATACACTTCTGTATGAGGCTATATATATATATATACACTTCTGTATGAGGCTATATATATATATACACTTCTGTATGAGGCTATATATATATATACACTTCTGTATGAGGCTATATATATATATACACTTCTGTATGAGGCTATATATATATATATACACTTCTGTATGAGGCTATATATATATACACTTCTGTATGAGGCTATATATATATATATACACTTCTGTATGAGGCTATATATATATATACACTTCTGTATGAGGCTATATATATATATACACTTCTGTATGTGGCTATATATATATATATATATATATATACACTTCTGTATGAGGCTATATATATATATACACTTCTGTATGTGGCTATATATATATATATACACTCCTGTATGTGGCTATATATATATATATATATATATACACTTCTGTATGAGGCTATATATATATATACACTTCTGTATGTGGCTATATATATATACACTTCTGTATGTGGCTATATATATATATATACACTCCTGTATGTGGCTATATATATATATATATATACACTTCTGTATGAGGCTATATATATATATATACACTTCTGTATGTGGCTATGTATATATATATATATATATACACTTCTGTATGTGGCTATATATATATACACTCCTGTATGTGGCTATATATATATATATATACACTTCTGTATGAGGCTATATATATATATATATATATATATATATACACTTCTGTATGAGGCTATATATATATATACACTTCTGTATGTGGCTATATATATATACACTTCTGTATGTGGCTATATATATATATATACACTCCTGTATGTGGCTATATATATATATATATATACACTTCTGTATGAGGCTATATATATATATATACACTTCTGTATGTGGCTATGTATATATATATATATATATATACACTTCTGTATGTGGCTATGTATATATATATACACTCCTGTATGTGGCTATATATATATATATATACACTTCTGTATGTGGCTATGTATATATATATATATATACACTTCTGTATGTGGCTATGTATATATATATACACTCCTGTATGTGGCTATATATATATATATATACACTCCTGTATGTGGCTATATATATATATATATACACTTCTGTATGAGGCTATATATATATATATATATACACTCCTGTATGTGGCTATATATATATATATATACACTCCTGTATGTGGCTATATATATATATATATACACTTCTGTATGTGGCTATGTATATATATATATACACTTCTGTATGAGGCTATGTATATATATATACACTTCTGTATGTGGCTATATATATATATATACACTTCCGTATGAGGCTATATATATATATACACTTCTGTATGTGGCTATATATATATACACTTCTGTATGTGGCTATATATATATATATACACTCCTGTATGTGGCTATATATATATATATATATATATATACACTTCTGTATGAGGCTATATATATATATATATATATATATATATACACTTCTGTATTAGGCTATATATATATACACTTCTGTATGAGGCTATGTATATATATATATATATACACTTCTGTATGTGGCTATGTATATATATATATACACTTCTGTATGAGGCTATGTATATATATATACACTTCTGTATGTGGCTATGTATATATATATATACACTTCTGTATGAGGCTATATATATATATATACACTTCTGTATGTGGCTATGTATATATATATATACACTTCTGTATGAGGCTATATATATATATATACACTTCTGTATGTGGCTATATATATATATATACACTTCTGTATGAGGCTATATATATATATATACACTTCTGTATGAGGCTATATATATATATATATATATATACACTTCTGTATGAGGCTATGTATATATATATACACTTCTGTATGTGGCTATATATATATATATACACTTCTGTATGAGGCTATATATATATATATATATATATATATACTTCTGTATGTGGCTATATATATATATATATATATATATATACACTTCTGTATGAGGCTATATATATATATATTTACACTTCTGTATGTGGCTATATATATTTATATACACTTCTGTATGAGGCTATATATATATTTATATACACTTCTGTATGTTGCTATATATATATATATATACACTTCTGTATTTGGCTATATATATATATATACACTTCTGTATGAGGCTATGTATATATATATACACTTCTGTATGTGGCTATATATATATATATACACTTCTGTATGAGGCTATATATATATATATATATACACTTCTGTATGTTGCTATATATATATATATATATACACTTCTGTATGAGGCTATATATATATATGCACTTCTGTATGAGGCTATATATATATATACAGTACAGACCAAAAGTTTGGAGACACCTTCTCATTTAAAGATTTTTCTGTATTTTCATGACTATGAAAATTGTACATTCACACTGAAGGCATCAAAACTATGAATTACCACATGTGGAATTATATACTTAACAAAAAAGTGTGAAACAACTGAAAATATGTCTTATATTCTAGGGTCTTCACAGTAGCCACCTTTTGCTTTGATGACCGCTTTGCACACTCTTGGCATTCTCTTGATGAGCCTCAAGAGGTAGTCACCGGAAATGGTCTTCCAACAATCTTGAAGGAGTTCCCAGAGATGCTTAGCACTTGTTGGCCCTTTTGCCTTCACTCTGCGGTCCAGCTCACCCCAAACCATCTCGATTGGGTTCAGGTCTGGTGACTGTGGAGGCCAGGTCATCTGGCGTAGCCCCCCATCACTCTCTCTCTTGGTCAAATAGCCCTTACACAGCCTGGAGGTGTGTTTGGGGTCATTGTCCTGTTGAAAAATAAATGATGGTCCAACTAAACGCAAACCGGATGGAATAGCATGCCGCTGCAAGATGCTGTGGTAGCCATGCTGGTTCAGTATGTCTTCAATTTTGAATAAATCCCCAACAGTGTCACCAGCAAAGCCCCCCCACACCATCACACCTCCTCCTCCATGCTTCACGGTGGGAACCAGGCATGTAGAGTCCATCCGTTCACCTTTTCTGCGTCGCACAAAGACACGGTGGTTGGAACCAAAGATCTCAAATTTGGACTCATCAGACCAAAGCACAGATTTCCACTGGTCTAATGTCCATTCCTTGTGTTCTTTAGCCCAAACAAGTCTCTTCTGCTTGTTGCCTGTCCTTAGCAGTGGTTTCCGAGCAGCTATTTTACCATGAAGGCCTGCTGCACAAAGTCTCCTCTTAACAGTTGTTGTAGAGATGTGTCTGCTGCTAGAACTCTGTGTGGCATTGACCTGGTCTCTAATCTGAGCTGCTGTTAACCTGCGATTTCTGAGGCTGGTGACTCGGATAAACTTATCCTCAGAAGCAGAGGTGACTCTTGGTCTTCCTTTCCTGGGGCGGTCCTCATGTGAGCCAGTTTCTTTGTAGCGCTTGATTGTTTTTGCAACTGCATTTGGGGACACTTTTAAAGTTTGCCAAATTTTTCGGACTGACTGACCTTCATTTCTTAAAGTAATGATGGCCACTCGTTTTTCTTTACTTAGCTGCTTTTTTCTTGCCATAATACAAAGGACTATCAGCTGTGTATCCACCTGACTTCTGCACAACACAACTGATGGTCCCAACCCCATTTATAATGCAAGAAATCCCACTTATTAAACCTGACAGGGCACACCTGTGAAGTGAAGACCATTTCCGGTGACTACCTCTTGAAGCTCATCAAGAGAATGCCAAGAGTGTGCAAAGCAGTCATCAAAGCAAAAGGTGGCTACTTTGAAGAACCTAGAATATAAGACATATTTTCAGTTGTTTCACACTTTTTTGTTAAGTATATAATTCCACATGTGGTAATTCATAGTTTTGATGCCTTCAGTGTGAATGTACAATTTTCAAAGTCATGAAAATACAGAAAAATGGATTACCTGCGCCCCCTGTGTGTATAACACTAGATCAGCCTCCACACACACACAGATACATATATACACACACAGCTGTATGGGGGCTGCCTCCCTCGTGTTCTGTACATATCACCCTACACATCAGGGCCTGGTGCGGTGCCGCAGCTATACTGGCAGGGTGCAGTGAGACTGAGATCATTATAGGGGGCGCTGATGATTCCTGCACCGATATTCTGCACTGATCGCCCGATCACACAATCACCACGCGGCTCCGATGTGATTATTCCCTGATCCGTGCGTGGACGTCAGAGGTCGCGTGCTCTGTGTTTCGGGTGGAGGCGACTGTGCTTTCTGTGGCTCCGATCAGCAATACTCATAGCCAAGGATGAGACCCCCGAGGGGGGAAGTGACTGCTGGACCTCAGGGGGGCGCAGGGTGCTGGCTCAGGTGCAGGGTGATGAGGCTCCTCTCTTGGATTGTGGCAGCGGTGTACTCGATTCCGCTGATCCGATTATTGCTGTGATGTAAGAGCAGGCGCATTATCTCCTCTGGAGGTATAATCTGTGCGAGCAGTCTCATACTGAATATAGGCCTTGGTTGGCACCTTAACTTGGCTGCTTGTATTTGGTGTCTTCTCCTGGCCTCCTTATGTTCCATATCTTCTCATGGCTCCTTGTGTTATACTTACATCTTCTGATAACTCCTTGGGTTTCGTGTCTTCTCTTGGCTCCTTGTGTTCGGTGTCTTCTCTTGGCTCCTTGTGTTTGGTGTCTTCTCTTGACTCCTTTTGTTTGGTGTCTTCTGATGTCTCCTTGTGTTCGGTGTCTTCTCTTGGCTCCTTATGTTCAATGTCTTCTATTGGCTCCTTGTGTTCCATGTCTCCTCTTGGCTCTTTGTGTTTGGTGTCTTCTGATGGCTCCTTGTGTTATACTGATGTCTTCTGATGGCTCCATGTGTTCCCTGTCTTCTGATGGCTCCTTGTGTACGGTGTCTTCTGATGGCTTCTTAAGTTCCGTGTCTTCTCTTGGCTCCTTCTGTTATATAAACGTATTCTGATGGCTCCTTGTCTTCAGTCTCTTCTCTTGGCTCCCTGTGATCGGTGTCTTCTCTTGGCTCCTTGTGTTTGGTGTCTTCTCTTGGCTCCTTGTGTTTGGTGTCTTCTCTTGGCTCCTTGTGTTTGGTGTCTTCTGATGTCTCCTTGTGTTCGGCGTCTTCTATTGGCTCCCTGTGTTATACGGACTTCTTCTCATGGCTCCTTGTGTTCGGTGTCTTCTCTTGGCTCCTTGTGTTCCATGTCTTCTCTTGGCTCCTTGTGTTCGGTGTCTTCTCTTGGCTCCTCTTGTTCGGTGTCTTCTCTTGGCTCCTCTTGTTCGGTGTCTTCTCTTGGCTCCTTGTGTTTGGTGTCTTCTCTTGGCTCCATGTGTTCGGTGTCTTCTCTTGGCTCCTTGTGTTCGGTGTCTTCTCTTGGCTCCTTGTGTTCGGTGTCTTCTCTTGGCTCCTTGTGTTCGGTGTCTTCTCATGACTCCTTGTGTTCGGCGTCTTCTCTTGGCTCCTTGTGTTCGGCGTCTTCTCTTGGCTCCTTGTGTTCGGTAACTTCTCTTGGCTCCTTGTGTTCGGTAACTTCTCTTGGCTCCTTGTGTTCGGTGTCTTCGCTTGGCTCCCTGTGTTAAACAGACTTCTTCTGTTGGCTCCTTGTGTTCGGTGTCTTCTTTTGACTCCTTGTGTTAAGTGTCTTCCCTTGGCTCCTTGTGTTCAATGTCTTCTCTTGGCTCCTTGGGTTCCATGTCTCCTCTTGGCTCTTTGTGTTTGGTGTCTTCTCATGGCTCCTTCTGTTATACTGATGTCTTCTGATGGCTCCATGTGTTCCCTGTCTTCTGATGGCTCCTTGTGTTCGGTGTCTTCTGATGGCATCTTGTGTTCCGTGTCTTCTCTTGGCTCCTTGTGTTCAGTATATTCTTTTGGCTCCATGTGTTCGGCGTCTTCTATTGGCTCCCTGTGTTATACGGACTTCTTCTGATGGCTCCTTTTGTTCGGTGTCTTCTCTTGGCTCCTTGTGTTCCATGTCTTCTCTTGGCTCCTTGTGTTCAGTGTCTTCTCTTGGATCCTTGTGTTTGGCGTCTTCTCTTGCCTCCCTGTGTTATACTGATGATTTCTGATGGCTCCTTGTGTTCGGTATCTTCTATTGGCTCCCTGTGTTATACTAATGTCTTCTCTTGGCTCCTTGTGTTATACTGATGTCTTCTGATGGCTCCTTGTGTTTGGTGTCTTCTGATGGCTCCTTGTGTTCGGTGTCTTCTGATGGCTCCTTGTGTTCGGTGTCTTCTGATGGCTCCTTGTGTTCGGTGTCTTCTGATGGCTCCTTGTGTTCGGTGTCTTCTGATGCCTCCTTGTGTTTGGTGTCTTCTGATGCCTCCTTCTGTTCCGTGTCTTTTGATGGCTCCTTGTGTTCGGTGTCTTCTGATACCTCCTTGTGTTCGGTGTCTTCTGATGCCTCCTTCTGTTCCGTGTCTTTTGATGGCTCCTTGTGTTCGGTGTCTTCTCTTGGCTCCTTGTGTTCGGTGTCTTCTCTTAGCTCCTTGTGTTCGGTGTCTTCTTTTGGCTCCTTGAGTTCGGTGTCTTCCCTTGGCTCCTTGTGTTAGGTGTCTTTCTTTTGGCTACTTGTGTTACGTGTCTTCCGTTAGCTCCTTGTGTTTGGTGTCTTCTCTTGGCTCCTCTTGTTTGGTGTCTTCTCTTGGCTCCTTGTGTTAGGTGTCTTCTCTTGGCTCCTTGTGTTCAGTGTCTTTTAATGGCTTATTGTGTTCGCTGTCTTCTCTTGGCTCCTTGTAATCCATGTCTTCTCTTGGCTCCATGTGTTCAATGTCTTCTCTTGGCTCCTTGTGTTCCATGTCTTCTTTTGGCTCCTTGTGTTCAATGTCTTCTCTTGGCTGCTTGGGTTCCATGTCCCCTCTTGGCTCTTTGTGTTTGGTGTCTTCTCATGGCTCCTTCTGTTATACTGATGTCTTCTGATGGCTCCATGTGTTCCCTGTCTTCTGATGGCTCCTTGTGTTCGGTGTCTTCTGATGGCATCTTGTGTTCCGTGTCTTCTCTTGGCTCCTTGTGTTCAGTATATTCTTTTGGCTCCATGTGTTCGGTGTCTTCTCTTGGCTCCTTGGGTTCCATGTCTTCTTTTGGCTCCTTGTGTTCGGTGTCTTTTGATGGCTCCTTGTGTTCAGTTTCTTCTCTTGGCTCCTTGTGTTCGGTGTCTTCTGGTGGCTCCTTGTCTTTGGTGTCTTCTTTTGGCTTCTTATGTTCGGTGTCTTCCCATGGCTCCGTGTTCTGTGTCTTCTCTTGGCTCCCTGTGTTATACTGATGTCTTCTGATGGCTCCTTGTGTTTGGTGTCTTCTCTTGGCTTCATATGTTCGGTACCTTCCCTTGGCTCCTTGTGTTAGGTGTCATCCCTTGGTTCCTTGTGTTAGGTGTCTTCCTTTGGCTCCTTGTGTTACGTGTCTTCCCTTGGTTCTTTGTGTTAGGTGTCTTCTCTTGGCTCCTCTTGTTCGGTGTCTTCTCTTGGCTCCTCTTGTTCGGTGTCTTCTCTTGGCTCCTCTTGTTCGGTGTCTTCTCTTGGCTTCTCTTGTTCGGTGTCTTCTCTTGGCTCCTTGTGTTTGGTGTCTTCTCTTGGCTCCATGTGTTCGGTGTCTTCTCTTGGCTCCTTGTGTTCGGTGTCTTCTCTTGGCTCCTTGTGTTTGGTGTCTTCTCTTGGCTCCATGTGTTCGGTGTCTTCTCTTGGCTCCTTGTGTTTGGCGTCTTCTCTTGGCTCCTTGTGTTCGGTAACTTCTCTTGGCTCCTTGTGTTCGGTGTCTTCTCTTGGCTCTTTGTGTTCGGCATCTTCTCTTGGCTCCATGTGTTCGGCGTCTTCTCTTGGCTCCTTGTGTTCGGTTTCTTCTCTTGGCTCCTTGTGTTCGGTAACTTCTCTTGACTCCTTGTGTTTGGTGTCTTCTGATGACTCCTTGTGTTTGGTGTCTTCTGATGGCTCCTTGTTTTTGGTGTCTTCTGATGGCTCCTTGTGTTCGGTGTCTTCTGATGGCTCCTTGTGTTCGGTGTCTTTTGATGGCTCGCTGTGTTCGGTGTCTTCTCTTGGCTCCTTGTGTTCGGTGTCTTCTCTTGGCTCCTTGTGTTCGGTGTCTTCTCTTGGCTCCTTGTGTTCGGTGTCTTCTCTTGGCTCCTTGTAATCCGTGTCTTCTCTTGGCTCCTTGTGTTCCATGTCTTCTTTTGGCTCCTTGTGTTCGGTGTCTTTTGATGGCTCCTTGTGTTCGGTGTCTTCTCTTGGCTCCTTGTCTTTGGTGTCTTCTTTTGGCTTCTTGTGTTCGGTCTCTTCCCATGGCTCCGTGTTCTGTGTCTTCTCTTGGCTCCCTGTGTTATACTGATGTCTTCTGATGGCTCCTTGTGTTTGGTGTCTTCTCTTGGCTCCTTGTGTTAGGTGTCTTCTCTTGGCTCCTTCTTTTCGGTGTCTTCTCTTGGCTTCTTTTGTTCGGTGTCTTCTCTTGGCGCCTTCTGTTCGGTGTCTTCTCATGACTCCTTGTATTCGGTGTCTTATCTTGGCTCCTTGTGTTCGGTGTCTTCTCATGACTCCTTGTGTTCGGTGTCTTCTCTTGGCTTCATGTGTTCGGTGTCTTCTCTTGGCTCCTTGTGTTCGGTGTCTTCGCTTGGCTCCCTGTGTTAAACAGACTTCTGATGGCTCCTTGTTTTTGGTGTCTTTTGATGGCTCCTTGTGTTCGGTGTCTTCTGATGGCTCCTTGTGTTCGGTGTCTTCTGATGGCTCCTTGTTTTCCATGTCTTTTGATGGCTCCTTGTGTTCGGTGTCTTCTCTTGGCTTCTTGTGTTCGGTGTCTTCTCTTGGCTCCTTGTGTTCCATGTTTTCTCTTGGTTCATTGTGTTCGGTGTCTTCTGTTGGCTTCTTGTGAACGGTCTGTTCTATTGGCTTCTTGTGTTCGGTGTCTTCTCTTGGCTTCTTGTGTTCGGTGTCTTCTCTTGGCTCCCTGTGTTTTAGTGATGTCTTCTGATGGCTCCTTGTGTATGTTGTCTTCTCTTGGCTCCTTGTGTTCGTTGTCTTCTCTTGGCTTCTTGTGTTCGGTGTCTTCCCTTGGCTCCTTGTGTTCAGTGTCTTCCCTTGGCTCCTTATGTACGTTGTCTTCTCTTGGCTCCTTGTGTTCGTTGTCTTCTCTTGGCTTCTTGTGTTCAATATCTTCCCTTGGCTCCTTGTGTTCGGTGTCTTCCCTTGGCTCCTTGTGTTCGGTGTCTTCCCTTGGCTCCTTGTGTTCGGTGTCTTCCCTTGGCTCCTTGTGTTCGGTGTCTTCCCTTGGCTCCTTGTGTTCGGTGTCTTCCCTTGGCTTCTTGTGTTCAGTGTCTTCTCTTGCCTCCTTGTGTTCGGTGCCTTCTGATGGCTCCTTGTGTTATACTGATGTCTTATGATGGCTCCTTGTGTTCGGTGTCTTTTGATGGCTCCTTGTGTTCGGTGTCTTCTCTTGGCTCCTTGTGTTCAGTGTCTTCTTTTGGCTCCATGTGTTCGGTGTCTTCTCTTGGATCCCTGTGTTATACTAACGTCTTCTGATGGCTCCTTGTGTTCGGTATCTTCTCTTAACTCCTTGTGTTCGGCGTCTTCTATTGGCTCCCTGTGTTATACGGACTTCTTCTGATGGCTCCTTGTGTTCGGTGTCTTCTCTTGGCTACTTGTGTTCCATGTCTTCTCTTGGCTCCTTGTGTTCGGTGTCTTTTGTTGGCTCCTTGTGTTCAGTGTCTTCTGTTGGCTTCTTGTGTTCGATGTCTTCTCTTGGCTCCTTGTATTCGATATCTTCTATTGGCTCCCTGTGTTATACTGATGTCTTCTGATGGCTCCTTGTGTTCGGTGTCTTCTGATGGCTCCTTGTTTTCGGTGGCTCCTGATGGCTCGTTGTGTTCGGTGTCTTCTGATGGCTCCTTCTGTTCCGTGTCTTTTGATGGCTCCTTATGTTCGGTGTCTTCTCTTGGCTCCTTGTATTTGTGTCTTCTCTTGGCTCCTTGTATTCGTGTCTTCTCTTGGATCCTTTTATTCGTGTCTTCTTTTGACTCCTTGTGTTTGGCGTCTTCTCTTGCCTCCCTGTGTTATACTGATGATTTCTGATGCCTCCTTGTGTTCGTTGTCTTCTCTTAGCTCCTTGTGTTCAGTATCTTCTATTGGTTCCCTGTGTTATACTGATGTCTTCTCTTGGCTCCTTGTGTTATACTGATGTCTTCTGATGGCTCCTTGTTTTCGGTGGCTTCTGATGGCTCCTTGTGTTCGGTGTCTTCTGATGGCTCCTTCTGTTCCGTGTCTTTTGATGGCTCCTTGTGTTCGATGTCTTCTCTTGGCTCCTTGTTTTCGGTGTCTTCTCTTGGCTCCTTGTGTTCGGTGTCATCTCTTGGCTCATTGTGTTCGGTGTCATCTCTTGGCTCATTGTGTTCGGTGTCTTCTCTTGGCTCCTTGTGTTCGGTGTCTTCTCTTGGCTCCTTGTGTTCCGTGTCTTCTCTTGGCTCCTTGTGTTCGGAGTCTTCTCATGACTCCTTGTGTTCTGTGTCTTCTCTTGCCTCCTTGTCTTGGGTGTCTTCTCTTGCCTCCTTGTGTTCGGTGTGTTCTCTTGCCTCCTTGTGTTTGGTGTCTTCTCTTGCCTCCTTGTGTTTGGTGTCTTCTCTTGGCTCCTTGTGTTTGGTGTCTTCTGATGGCTCCTTGTGTTTGGTGTCTTCTGATGGCTCCTTGTGTTTGGTGTCTTATGATGGCTCCTTGTGTTCCGTGTCTTTTGATGGCTTCTTGTGTTCGGTGTCTTCTCTTGGCTCCTTGTGTTCTGTGTCTTCTGATGGCTCCTTGTGTTTGGTGTCTTCTTTTGGCTTCTTGTGTTCGGTGTCTTCTCTTGGCTCCGTGTTCGGTGTCTTCTCTTTGCTCCCTGTGTTATATTGATGTCCTCTGATGGCTCCTTGTGTTTGGTGTCTTCTGATGGCTCCTTGTGTTTGGTGTCTTCTGATGACTCCTTGTGTTTGGTGTCTTCTGATGACTCCTTGTGTTTGGTGTCTTCTGATGGCTACTTGTGTTCAGTGTCTTCTCTTGGCTCCGTGTTCTGTGTCTTCTCTTGGCTCCCTGTGTTATACTGATGTCTTCTGATGGCTCCTTGTGTTTGGTGTCTTCCCTTGGCTTCATATGTTCGGTGTCTTCCCTTTGCTCCTTGTGTTAGGTGTCTTCCCTTGGCTCCATGTGTTATGTGTCTTCCCTTGGCTCCTTGTGTTCAGTGTCTTCTCTTGGCTCCTTCTGTTCGGTATCTTCTATTGGCTCCCTGTGTTATACTGATGTCTTCTCTTGGCTTCTTGTGTTTGGTGTCTTCTGATGGCTCCTTGTGTTCGGTGTCTTCTCTTGGCTCCTTGTGTTCTGTGTCTTCTGATGGCTCCTTGTGTTCAGTGTCTTCTCTTGGCTCCTTGTGTTCGGTGTCTTCTCTTGGCTCCTTGTGTACGGTGTCTTCTCTTGGCTCCTTGTGTTCGGTGTCTTCTGATGGCGCCTTGTGTTCGGTGTCTTCACTTGGCTCCTTCTGTTCTGTGTCTTCTCTTGACTCCTTCTATTAGGTGTCTTCGATTGCCTCCTTCTGTTTGATGTCTTTTCTTGGCTCCTTTTGTTCGGTGTTTTCTCTTGGCTACTTTTATTTGGTGTCTTCTCTTGGCTTCTTTTGTTCGGTGTCTTCTCTTGGCTCCCTGTTTTATACTGACGTCTTCTCATGGTTCCTTGTGTTTGGTATATTGTGATGACTCCTTGTGTTCGGTGTCTTCTCTTGGCTCCTTGTGTTCGCTGTGTTCTGATGGCTCTTGTTTGTTCTGTGTCTTCTCTTGGCTCCTTGTTTGTTCCGCATCTTCTCTTGGCTCCTTGTGTTATACTGATGTCTTCTGATGGCTCTTTGTGTTCCGTGTCTTTTGATGACTCCTTGTGGTTGGTGTCTTCTCTTGGTTCCTTGAGTTTGGTGTCTTCTCTTGGTGCCCTGTGTTATACGGATTTTTTCTGATGGCTCCTTGGGTTCGGTGTCTTCTCTTGGCTCCTTGTGTTCCATGTCTTCTCTTGGCTCCTTGTGTTCCATGTCTTCTCTTAGCTCCTTGTGTTCGGTGTCTTCTGTTAGCTTCTTGTGTTCGGTGTCTTCTCTTTTCTCCTTGTGTTCGTTGTGTTTTCTCTCTGCTCCCTGTGTTTTACTGATGTCTTCTGATGGCTCCTTGTGTTCATTGTCTTCTCTTGGTTCTTGTGTTCAGCGTCTTCTCTTGGCTTCTTGTGTTCGGTTTCATCCCTTGGCTCCTTGAGTTAGGTGTCTTCCCTTGGCTACATGTGTTCGGTGTCATCTCTTGGCTCCTTGTGTTCGGTGTCATCTCTTGGCTCCTTGTGTTTGGTGTCATCTCTTGGCTCCTTGTGTTTGGTGTCTTCTCTTGGCTCCTTGTGTTCGGTGTCTTCTCTTGGCTCCTGGTGTTCGGTGTCTTCTCTTGGCTCCTTTTGTTCAGTGTCTTCTCTTGGCTCCTTGTGTTTGGTATGTTATCTTGGCTCCTTTTGTTTGGTATCTTATCTTGGCTCCTTGTGTTCGGTGTCTTCTCTTGGCTCCTTGTGTTCGGTGTCTTCTCTTGGCTCCTTGTGTTCGGTGTCTTCTGATGGCTCCTTGTGTTCGGTATCTTCTATTAGCTCCCTGTGTTATACTGATGTCTTCTCTTGGCTCCTTGTGTTCAGTGTCTTTTGATGGCTCCTTGTGTTCGGTGTCTTCTGATGGCTCCTTGTGTTCGGTGTCTTCTGATGGCTCCTTGTGTTCGGTGTCTTCTGATGGCTCCTTGTGTTCGGTGTCTTCTGATGGCTCCTTGTGTTCGGTGTCTTCTGATGGCTCCTTGTGTTCGGTGTCTTCTGATGGCTCCTTGTGTTCGGTGCCTTCTGATTGCTCCATGTGTTCGGTGTCTTCGCTTGGCTTCTTGCATTCGTTATCTTCTGATAGCTCCTTGTGTTCAGTGTCTTCTCTTGGCTTCTTGTGTTCGGTGTCTTCTCTTGGCTCCTTGTGTTCCATGTCTTCTCTTGGTTCCTTGTGTTCGGTGTCTTCTGTTGGCTTCTTGTGTTAAGTATGTTCTGTTGGCTTCTTGTGTTCAGTGTGTTCTGTTGGCTTCTTGTGTTCGGTGTCTTCTCTTAGCTTCTTTTGTTCGTTGTCTTCTCTTGGCTCCCTGTGTTTTACTGATGTCTTCCGATGGCTCCTTGTGTTCATTGTCTTCTCTTGGCTCCTTGTGTTCGGTGTCTTCCCTTGGCTCCTTGTGTTCGGTGTCTTCCCTTGGCTCCTTGTGTTCGGTGTCTTCCCTTGGCTCCTTGTGTTCGGTGTCTTCCCTTGGCTCCTTGTGTTCAGAGTCTTCTCTTGGCTTCTTGTGTTCAGTGTCTTCTCTTGGCTCCCTGTGTTATACGGACTTCTTCTGATGGCTCCTTGTGTTCCATGTCTTCTCTTGGCTTCTTCTGTTCCATGTCTTCTCTTGGCTCCTTGCGTTCGGTGTCTTCTCTTCGCTTCTTTTGTTTGATGTCTTCTCTTGGCTCCTTGTGTTCAGTGTCTTTTCTTGGCTCCTTGTGTTCAGTGTCTTCTCTTGGCTCCTTGTGTTCGGTGTCTTCTGGTGACTCCTTGTGTTGGGTATCTTCTATTGGCTCCCTGTGTTATACTGATGTCTTCTCATGGCTTCTTGTGTTATACTGTTGTCTACTGATGTCTCCTTGTGTTTGGTGTCTTCTGATGGCTCCTTGTGTTCGGTGTCTTCTCTTGGCTCCTTGCATTCGGTGTCTTCTGATAGATCCTTGTGTTATACTGTTGTCTTCTGATGGCTCCTTGTGTTCTGTGTCTTTTGATGGCTCCTTGTGTTCGGTGTCTTCTCTTGGCTTCTTGTGTTCGGTGTCTTCTCTTGGCTCCTTGTGTTCTATGTCTTCTCTTGGTTCCTTGTGTTCGGTGTCTTCTGTTGGTTTCTTGTGTTCGGTGTGTTCTGTTGGCTTTTTGTGTTCGGTGTCTTCTCTTGGCTCCCTGTGTTATACTGATGTCTTCTGATGGCTCCTTGTGTTTGGTGTCTTCCCTTGGCTTCATATGTTCGGTGTCTTCCCTTTGCTCCTTGTGTTAGGTGTCTTCCCTTGGCTCCATGTGTTATGTGTCTTCCCTTGGCTCCTTGTGTTCAGTGTCTTCTCTTGGCTCCTTCTGTTCGGTATCTTCTATTGGCTCCCTGTGTTATACTGATGTCTTCTCTTGGCTTCTTGTGTTTGGTGTCTTCTGATGGCTCCTTGTGTTCGGTGTCTTCTCTTGGCTCCTTGTGTTCTGTGTCTTCTGATGGCTCCTTGTGTTCAGTGTCTTCTCTTGGCTCCTTGTGTTCGGTGTCTTCTCTTGGCTCCTTGTGTACGGTGTCTTCTCTTGGCTCCTTGTGTTCGGTGTCTTCTGATGGCGCCTTGTGTTCGGTGTCTTCACTTGGCTCCTTCTGTTCTGTGTCTTCTCTTGACTCCTTCTATTAGGTGTCTTCGATTGCCTCCTTCTGTTTGATGTCTTTTCTTGGCTCCTTTTGTTCGGTGTTTTCTCTTGGCTACTTTTATTTGGTGTCTTCTCTTGGCTTCTTTTGTTCGGTGTCTTCTCTTGGCTCCCTGTTTTATACTGACGTCTTCTCATGGTTCCTTGTGTTTGGTATATTGTGATGACTCCTTGTGTTCGGTGTCTTCTCTTGGCTCCTTGTGTTCGCTGTGTTCTGATGGCTCTTGTTTGTTCTGTGTCTTCTCTTGGCTCCTTGTTTGTTCCGCATCTTCTCTTGGCTCCTTGTGTTATACTGATGTCTTCTGATGGCTCTTTGTGTTCCGTGTCTTTTGATGACTCCTTGTGGTTGGTGTCTTCTCTTGGTTCCTTGAGTTTGGTGTCTTCTCTTGGTTCCCTGTGTTATACGGATTTTTTCTGATGGCTCCTTGGGTTCGGTGTCTTCTCTTGGCTCCTTGTGTTCCATGTCTTCTCTTAGCTCCTTGTGTTCGGTGTCTTCTGTTAGCTTCTTGTGTTCGGTGTCTTCTCTTTTCTCCTTGTGTTCGTTGTGTTTTCTCTCTGCTCCCTGTGTTTTACTGATGTCTTCTGATGGCTCCTTGTGTTCATTGTCTTCTCTTGGTTCTTGTGTTCAGCGTCTTCTCTTGGCTTCTTGTGTTCGGTTTCATCCCTTGGCTCCTTGAGTTAGGTGTCTTCCCTTGGCTCCTTGTGTTCGTTGTCTTCTCTTGGCTCCTTGTGTTCGGTGTCTTCCCTTGGCTCCTTGTGTTCGGTGTCTTCCCTTGGCTCCTTGTGTTCGGTGTCTTCCCTTGGCTCCTTGTGTTCGGTGTCTTCCCTTGGCTCCTTGTGTTCGGTGTCTTCCCTTGGCTCCTTGTGTTCGGTGTCTTCCCTTGGCTCCTTGTGTTCGGTGTCTTCCCTTGGCTCCTTGTGTTTAATGTCTTCTCTTGGCTCCCTGTGTTATATGGACTTCTTCTGATGGCTCCTTGTGTTCCATGTCTTCCCTTGGCTCCTTGTGTTTAGTGTCTTCTCTTGGCTCCCTGTGTTATATGGACTTCTTCTGATGGCTCCTTGTGTTCCATGTCTTCTCTTGGCTCCTTGTGTTCGGTGTCTTCTCTTGGATTCTTTTGTTCGATGTCTTCTCTTGGCTCCTTGTGTTCGGTGTCTTCTCTTGGCTTCTTTTGTTTGATGTCTTCTCTTGGCTCCTTGTGTTCGGTGTCTTCTCTTGGCTCCTTGTGTTCGGTGTCTTCTGATGGCTCCTTGTGTTGGGTTTCTTCTATTGGCTCCCTGTGTTATACTGAAGTCTTCTCTTGGCTTCTTGTGTTATACTGTTGTCTACTGATGTCTCCTTGTGTTTGGTGTCTTCTGATGGCTCCTTGTGTTCGGTGTCTTCTCTTGGCTCCTTGCATTCGGTGTCTTCTGATAGATCCTTGTGTTATACTGTTGTCTTCTGATGGTTCCTTGTGTTCTGTGTCTTTTGATGGCTCCTTGTGTTCGGTGTCTTCTCTTGGATTCTTTTGTTCGATGTCTTCTCTTGGCTCCTTGTGTTCGGTGTCTACTCTTGGCTTCTTTTGTTTGATGTCTTCTCTTGGCTCCTTGTGTTCGGTGTTTTTATTGGCTCCTTGTGTTCGGTGTCTTCTGATGGCTCCTTGTGTTGGGTATCTTCTATTGGCTCCCTGTGTTATACTGAAGTCTTCTCTTGGCTTCTTGTGTTATACTGTTGTCTAATGATGTCTCCTTGTGTTTGGTGTCTTCTGATGGCTCCTTGTGTTCGGTGTCTTCTCTTGGCTCCTTGCATTCGGTGTCTTCTGATAGATCCTTGTGTTATACTGTTGTCTTCTGATGGTTCCTTGTGTTCTGTGTTTTTTGATGGCTCCTTGTGTTCGGTGTCTTCTCTTGGCTCCTTGTGTTCTATGTCTTCTCTTGGTTCCTTGTGTTCGGTGTCTTCTGTTGGCTTCTTGTGTTCGGTGTGTTCTGTTGGCTTCTTGTGTTCGGTGTCTTCTCTTGGCTTCTTTTGTTCGGTGTCTTCTCTTCGCTTCCTGTGTTTTACTGATGTCTTCTGATGGCTCCTTGTGTTCTTTGTCTTCTCTTGGCTCCTTGTGTTCGGTGTCTTCCCTTGGCTCCTTGTGTTCGGTGTCTTCTCTTGGCTCCTTGTGTTCGGTGTCTTCCCTTGGCTCCTTGTGTTCGGTGTCTTCCCTTGGCTCCTTGTGTTCGGTGTCTTCCCTTGGCTCCTTGTGTTCGGTGTCTTCCCTTGGCTCCTTGTGTTTAGTGTCTTCTCTTGGCTCCCTGTGTTATATGGACTTCTTCTGATGGCTCCTTGTGTTCCATGTCTTCCCTTGGCTCCTTGTGTTTAGTGTCTTCTCTTGGCTCCCTGTGTTATATGGACTTCTTCTGATGGCTCCTTGTGTTCCATGTCTTCTCTTGGCTCCTTCTGTTCCATGTCTTCTCTTGGCTCCTTGTGTTCGGTGTCTTCTCTTGGATTCTTTTGTTTGATGTCTTCTCTTGGCTCCTTGTGTTCGGTGTCTTCTCTTGGCTTCTTTTGTTTGATGTCTTCTCTTGGCTCCTTGTGTTCGGTGTCTTTTCTTGGCTCCTTGTGTTCGGTGTCTTTTCTTGGCTCCTTGTGTTCGGTGTCTTCTCTTGGCTCCTTGTGTTCGGTGTCTTCTGATGGCTCCTTGTGTTGGGTATCTTCTATTGGCTCCCTGTGTTATACTGAAGTCTTCTCTTGGCTTCTTGTGTTATACTGTTGTCTTCTGATGGCTCCTTGTGTTCTGTGTCTTTTGATGGCTCCTTGTGTTCGGTGTCTTCTCTTGGCTTCTTGTGCTCGGTGTCTTCTCTTGGCTCCTTGTGTTCTATGTCTTCTCTTGGTTCCTTGTGTTTGGTGTCTTCTGTTGGCTTCTTGTGTTGGGTGTGTTCTGTTGGCTTCTTGTGTTCGGTGTCTTCTCTTGGATTCTTTTGTTCGGTGTCTTCTCTTCGCTTCCTGTGTTTTACTGATGTCTTCTGATGGCTCCTTGTGTTCGTTGTCTTCTCTTGGCTCCTTGCATTCGGTGTCTTCTGATAGATCCTTGTGTTATACTGTTGTCTTCTGATGGCTCCTTGTGTTCTGTGTCTTTTGATGGCTCCTTGTGTTCGGTGTCTTCTCTTGGCTTCTTGTGTTCGGTGTCTTCTCTTGGCTCCTTGTGTTCTATGTCTTCTCTTGGTTCCTTGTGTTTGGTGTCTTCTGTTGGCTTCTTGTGTTGGGTGTGTTCTGTTGGCTTCTTGTGTTCGGTGTCTTCTCTTGGCTTCTTTTGTTCAGTGTCTTCTCTTCGCTTCCTGTGTTTTACTGATGTCTTCTGATGGCTCCTTGTGTTCGTTGTCTTCTCTTGGCTCCTTGTGTTCGGTGTCTTCCCTTGGCTCCTTGTGTTCGGTGTCTTCCCTTGGCTCCTTGTGTTCGGTGTCTTCCCTTGACTCCTTGTGTTCGGTGTCTTCCCTTGGCTCCTTGTGTTCGGTGTCTTCCCTTGGCTCCTTGTGTTCGGTGTCTTCCCTTGGCTCCTTGTGTTCGGTGTCTTCCCTTGGCTCCTTGTGTTTAGTGTCTTCTCTTGGCTCCCTGTGTTATATGGACTTCTTCTGATGGCTCCTTGTGTTCCATGTCTTCCCTTGGCTCCTTGTGTTTAGTGTCTTCTTTTGGCTCCCTGTGTTATATGGACTTCTTCTGATGGCTCCTTGTGTTCCATGTCTTCTCTTGGCTCCTTCTATTCCATGTCATCTCTTGGCTCCTTGTGTTCGGTGTCTTCTCTTGGATTCTTTTGTTCGATGTCTTCTCTTGGCTCCTTGTGTTCGGTGTCTTCTCTTGGCTTCTTTTGTTTGATGTCTTCTCTTGGCTCCTTGTGTTCGGTGTCTTTTCTTGGCTCCTTGTGTTCGGTGTCTTCTCTTGGCTCCTTGTTTTCGGTGTCTTCTGATGGCTCCTTGTGTTGGGTATCTTCTATTGGCTCCCTGTGTTATACTGATGTCTTCTCTTGGCTTCTTGTGTTATACTGTTGTCTACTGATGGCTCCTTGTGTTTGGTGTCTTCTGATGGCTCCTTGTGTTCGGTGTCTTCTCTTGGCTCCTTGCATTCGGTGTCTTCTGATAGCTCCTTGTGTTATACTGATGTCTTCTGATGGCTCCTTGTGTTCTGTGTCTTTTGATGGCTCCTTGTGTTCGGTGTCTTCTTTTGGCTTCTTGTGTTCGGTGTCTTCTTTTGGCTTCTTGTGTTCGGTGTCTTCTTTTGGCTCCTTGTGTTC
The DNA here is from genome assembly GCF_046119375.1 of Phyllobates terribilis. NCBI lineage: Eukaryota > Metazoa > Chordata > Amphibia > Anura > Dendrobatidae > Phyllobates > Phyllobates terribilis. Next base: position 345,955,168 of record NW_027362765.1, on the reverse strand, counting down.
CATGTCTTCTCTTGGTTCCTTGTGTTCGGTGTCTTTTGTTGGCTTCTTGTGTTCGGTGTCTTCTCTTGGCTCCTTTTGTTCCATGTCTTCTCTTGGTTCCTTGTGTTCGGTGTCTTCTGTTGGCTTCTTGTGTTCGGTGTTTTCTGTTGGCTTCTTGTGTTCGGTGTCTTCTCTTGGCTTCTTGTGATCGGTGACTTCTCCTGGCTCCCTGTGTTATACCGACTTCTTCTGTTGGCTGAGAAACCAAAAAACGAAACATTCCCTGATCAATTTTGCTAGCCCAATGGTATACTATATAGTATATGATCAAAAGGAAATGGGAATTAAGAAAAATTGTGGGATCAGTTTATAAGAAAATAACAAATTTTATTTAATGTAATAGATATACAACATAGAAAATATCGGTTAAAATGGTTTGGAGTGACAGAAATTACTGCAATGGCACTATAGAAAAAGTGATGAAAAAAATTTAACACAGTAGAAAATTCTGATGGCTCCTTGTGTTCCATGTCTTCTCTTGTCTCCTTGTGTTCCATGTCTTCTCTTGGCCCCTTGTGTTCGGTGTCTTCTCTTAGCTTCTTGTGTTTGATGTCTTCTCTTGGCTCCTTGTGTTCGGTGTCTTCTGTTGGCTCCTTGTGTTTGGTGTCTTCTGATGGCTCCTTGTGTTCGGTATCTTCTATTGGCTCCTTGTGTTATACTGATGTCTTCTATTGGCTTCTTGTGTTATGCTGATGTCTTCTGATGACTCCTTGTGTTTGGTGTCTTCTGATGGCTCCTTGTGTTTGGTGTCTTCTAATGGCTCCTTGTGTTCAGTGTCTTCTCTTGGCTCCTTGTGTTCGGTATCTTCTGGTGGCCCCTTGTGTTTGGTGTCTTCTGATGGCTCCTTGTGTTCGGTGTTTTCTCTTCGCTCCTTGTGTACGCTGTCTTCTCTTGGCTCCTTGTGTTCGGTGTATGCTAATGGCTCCTTGTGTTCGGTGTCTTCTCTTGGCTCCTTGTGTTCGGTGTCTTCTCTTGGCTCCTTGTGTTCGGTGTCTTGTCTTGGCTCCTTGTGTTCGGTGTCTTCTCTTGGCTCCTTGTGTTCGGTGTCTTCTCTTGGCTCCTTTTGTTCAGTGTCTTCTCTGGGCTCCTTGTGTTCGGTGTCTTCTCTTGGCTCCTTGTGTTTGGTATGTTATCTTGGCTCCTTTTGTTTGGTATCTTATCTTGGCTTCTTGTGGTCGATGTCTTCTCTTGGCTCCTTGTGTTCGGTGTCTTCTGATGGCTCCTTGTGTTCGGTATCTTCTATTAGCTCCCTGTGTTATGCTGATGTCTTCTCTTGGCTCCTTGTTTTCAGTGTCTTCTGATGGCTCCTTGTGTTCGGTGTCTTCTGATGGCTCCTTGTGTTCGGTGTCTTCTGATGGCTCCTTGTGTTCGGTGTCTTCTGATGGCACCTTGTGCTCGGTGTTTTCTGATGGCTCCTTGTGTTCGGTGTCTTCTGATGGCTCCTTGTGTTCGGTGTCTTCTGATGGCACCTTGTGTTCAGTGTCTTCTGATGGCACCTTGTGTTCGGTGTCTTCTCTTGGCTTCTTGTGTTCGGTGTCTTCTCTTGGCTTCTTGTGTTTGATGTCTTCTCTTTGCTCCATGTGTTCAGTGTCTTTTCTTGGCTCCTTGTGTTCCATGTCTTCTCTTGGTTCCGTGTGTTTGGTGTCTTCTGATGGCTCCTTGTGTTCGTTGTCTTCTGATGGCTCCTTGTGTTCGGTGTCTTCTCTTGGCTCCTTGCATTCGTTGTCTTCTGATAGCCCCTTGTGTTATACTGATGTCTTCTGATGGCTCCTTGTGTTCCGTGTCTTTTGATGGCTCCTTGTGTTCGGTGTCTTCTCTTGGCTTCATGTGTTCGGTGTCTTCTCTTGTCTCCTTGTGTTCCATGTCTTCTCTTGGTTCCTTGTGTTCGGTGTCTTCTGTTGGCTTCTTGTGCTCGGTGTCTTTTGTTGGCTTCTTGTATTCGGTGTGTTCTGTTGGCTTCTTGTGTTCGGTGTCTTCTCTTGGCTTCTTGTGTTCGATATCTTCTCTTGGCTCCCTGTGTTTTACTGATGTCTTCTAATGGCTCCTTGTGTTCGCTGTCTTCCCTTGGCTCCTTGTGTTCAGTGTCTTCTCTTGGTTCCTTCTGTTCAGTGTCTTCTCTTGGCTCCCTGTGTTATACGGACTTCTTCTGATGGCTCCTTGTGTTCCATGTCTTCTCTTGGCTCCTTGTGTTCCATGTCTTCTCTTGGCTCCTTGTGTTCCATGTCTTCTCTTGGCTCCTTATGTTCCATGTCTTCTCTTGGCTCCTTGTGTTCCATGTCTTCTCTTGGTTCCTTGTGTTTGATGTCTTCTCTTGGCTCCTTGTGTTCGGTGTCTTTTCTTGGCTCTTTGTGTTCGGTGTCTTCTCTTGGCTCCTTGCATTCGGTGTTTTCTGATGGCTCCTTGTGCTGTGTGTCTTCTCTTGGCTCCTTGTGTTTGGTGTCTACTCTTGGCTCCTTTTGTTCGTTCTCTTCTCTTGGCTCCTTGTGTTCGTTGTCTTCCCTTGGCTCCTTGAGTGCGGTATCTTCCCTTGGCTCTTTGTGTTCGGTGTCTTCCCTTGGCTCCTTGTGTTCAGTGTTTTCTCTTGGCTCCTTGTGTTCCATGTCTTCCCTTGGCTCCTTGTGTTCAGTGTTTTCTCTTGGCTCCTTGTGTTTGGTGTCTTCTCTTGGCTCCTTGTGTTTGGTGTCTTCCGATGGCTCCTTGTGTTCGGTGTCTTCTCTTGCCTCCTTGTGTTCGGTGTCTTCTGATGGCTCCTTGTGTTCGGTATCTTCTATTGGCTCCCTGTGTAATACTGATGTCTTCTCTTGGCTTCTTGTGTTATACTGATGTCTTCTGATGGCTCCTTGTGTTTGGTGTCTTCTGATGGCTCCTTGTGTTTGGTGTCTTCTAATGGCTTCTTGTGTTCAGTGTCTTCTCATGGCTCCTTGTGTTTGGTATCTTCTGATGGCACCTTGTGTTCGGTGTCTTCTCATAGCCTCTTGTCTTTGGTGTCTACTCTTGGCTCATTGTGTTTCGCGTCTTTCCTTGGCTCATTGTATTCCATGTCTTCTCATGGATCCTTGTGTTCTGTGTCTTCTTATGGCTCCCTGTGTTCGATGTCTTCTCATGGCTCCTTGTGTTCGGTGTCTTCTCATGGCTCCTTGTGTTCGGTGTCTTCTTTTGGCTCCTTGTGCTCGGTGTCCTCTGATGGCTCCTTGCTTTCGGTGTCTTCTGATGGCTCCTTGCGTTCGTTGTCTTCTGATGGCTCCTTGCGCTCGGTATCTTCTGATGGCTCCTTGTGTTCGGTGTCTTCTCTTGGCTCCTTGTTTCCGGTGTGTCTTCTCTTGGCTCCTTGTGTTCGGTGTCTTCTCTTGGCTCCTTGTGTTCGGTGTCTTCTCTTGGCTCCTTGTGTTCGGTGTCTTCTCTTGGCTCCTTGTGTTCGGTGTCTTCTCTTTGCTCCTTGTGTTCGGTGTCTTCTCTTTGCTCCTTGTGTTCGGTGTCTTCTCTTCGCTCCTTTTGTCCGGTGTCTTCTCTTGGCTCCTTGTGTTCGGTGTTTTCTGTTGGCTCCTTGCCTTCCGTGTCTTCTGATGACTCCTTGTGTTTAGTGTCTTCTGATGACTCCTTGTGTTTAGTGTCTTCTGATGACTCCTTGTGTTTAGTGTCTTCTGATGACTCCTTGTGTTTGGTATCTTCTGATGGCACCTTGTGTTCGGTGTCTTCTCATAGCCTCTTGTCTTTGGTGTCTACTCTTGGCTCATTGTGTTTCGCGTCTTTCCTTGGCTCATTGTATTCCATGTCTTCTCATGGATCCTTGTGTTCTGTGTCTTCTTATGGCTCCCTGTGTTCGATGTCTACTCATGGCTCCTTGTGTTCGGGGTCTTCTCATGGCTCCTTGTTTTCTGTGTCTTCTCATGGCTCCTTGTTTTCTGTGTCTTCTCATGGCTCCTTGTGTTCGGTGTCTTCTCATGGCTCCTTGTGTTCGGTGTCTTCTTTTGGCTCCTTGTGTTCAGTGTCTTCTCTTGTCTCCTTGTGTTCGGTGTCCTCCTCAGGCTTCAGATTTAATGTACAGAGCGGTGATATAATCCTATAATGTACAGAGCGTTGATATAATCATATAATTTACAGAGCGGTGATATAATCCTATAATGTACAGAGCGATGATATAATCCTATAATGTACAGAGCGGTGATATAATCCTATAATGTACAGAGCGGTGATATAATCCTATAATGTATAGAGCGGTGATATAATCCTATAATGTACAGAGCGGTGATATAATCCTATAATGTACAGAGCGGTGATATAATCCTATAATGTATAGAGCGGTGATATAATCCTATAATGTACAGAGCGGTGATATAATCATATAATGTATAGAGTGGTGATATGATCATATGTGATGAGCGAGCACTAAAATGCTCATGTGCTCGGTCCGATTAACGAGCCCAATGTAAGTCTATGGGAAACTCGAGTATTTTTCAGGCGGCTCTTCGCGACAGTCTGCAGAGGACCTAAAAATTGCCCAAATCGATGGGAATAGAGCTCAAATGACATGGCTAACATTTTTGGCAACGTGACAAATCTTAAACTCCATTTAAAATGGGCAAGGTGTGTGTCAATGGACAGGGAAGTGGACGGTATGGTGATGGTGCATGCAGAGGCCGTGGACAAGATGAAACTGTGCCTGCTGAGGGAGCACAACAACCACCCACAACATGTCGAACTACCTTCCTGTCCCAATTTCTAAGGGGCCGCAGAAGACCACTGTTGAAGCCAGAGCAGTGTGAAAAGGTTGTTGGTTGGATAGCAGATAATGCTTCCGGTTTGCCACCACCACCACCACCACCCTGTCTTCCACACGGTTAACTCTAAGAAGATGCGAGTCTGGACCACATTATTATTATTACTTCTTTGGCCATTTATTCCTTGGCGCTTTACATGTGACAAAGGGGTATACAGCGCAAAAATAATTACAATAATATTGAACAAAAATGTGACAGTGGCTCGTACAAGAGAGAAGACTGTCCACGAGGGCTCACAGTCTATAAGGGATTGGTGAGGATACAGTAGGTGGGGGTAGAGCTGGTCTTGCATCGGTATGGTGGAGTGAGGGTTACTGCAGGTTGTACACCTGTCGCAAGAGTTGGGTCTTCAGGTTCCTTTAGAAGGTTTCCACGGTAGGCGAGAGTCTGATGTGTTGGGGTAGAGAGTTCAAGAGTAGGGGGGATGCACGGGAGAAATCTTGTATGCGATTGTGAGATGAGATAAGAGGGGAGTAGAGCAGGAGATCTTGTGAGGATGGAAGGTTGCGTGCAGGTAAATACCTGGAGACTAGGTCACAGATGTATGGAGGAGAGAGGTTGTTGATGGCTTTGTATGCCATGGTTAGGGTTTTGAACTGGAGTCTCTGAGCAATGGGGAGCCAGTGAAGGGATTGACAGAGAGGAGAGGCCGGGGAATAGCGGGGGGACAGGTGGATTAGTCGGGCAGCAGAGTTTAGGATGGATTGTAGGGGTGTGAGTGTGTTACAAGGGAGGCCACTGAGGGGAGGTTGCAGTCGTCGAGAAGGGAGATGATGAGCGCGTGCACTAGTGTTTTTGTAGATTCGTGGTTGAGTGATGTGCGAATCCGGGAGATTTTATTTACTTGGAGTCGGCATCTTCCTCACCCTGATCCACCTTCCTTCCACGATTCCGAGTGCCCTGAGACAACTGATCCCACACTTGGACACTCTGAAGAGTTGTTTTGTTCATCTTTCCATTTATAGTTTCTGGCCTCTCGCTCGGTCCCCTTGCAAGTAGAAAGAGCTTGGATATGTGGTTTGAAGGAGAGATTAGAGACCAGGGTTACCCCAAGAGCTGTTCACTTTTCCATCTATAGATTCGGGCCTCTCGACTGGCCAGCTTCGAGCAGGGCAGCAGTAGATCGCATTTAGAGATTTGGGCAGCCATGGTCACCCGAAGGTGATGGTGGGAAAGTGCAAATACTGTCACAAGAGGTGGAAGATGATGATGATGAGACACAATGGACAGAAAGTCATGAGGAGGACCAGGGTGCGGGAGTGGAAGACAAAGCGGTGGATAATGATGTCACTGACCCAACCTGGCAAGGGGACATGTAGAGCAAGGACAGAAGCACACAGGGCGAGGGAGGCAGAGCACCACAACAGGCAGGAAGAAGCAGTGTGGTGGCCACAGACACAAGGCGGGCAACTGCTCCCCCGAACACCAACACAATGGAAGTTGCCAGTACAACTGTTAGGTCTTCCCGAGTCTGGTTCTTTTTTAAAGACTGTTCAGATAACCCCAAAAGGCCATTTGCAACATCTGCCAGGCCAGCATCTGCAAGAGCACCAAAACTACCAGCTGGACCACCACCACCATGCTCAGGCACATGACAGCAAAGCACCTGACAAGCTGGGCCAAACACCAAGGTCCAGAAACAGTGTCTGCGGGTGACACCACTGCCTCTTCTGCTGTTGTGCATGCAGGATCTGGTCTTTCACCATCAGATCCTTTAGCTGCTCAAAGGTGGTCGCTGACAGTCCTTGGATCCACTGCTCAAAGTTGGTTCTGAGCCCATGCACCACATCGCTGTAATTGTCGTGCGGTCCACGTTGGAGGTTCTAGAACTTTTTACGGTACACCTCAGGAGTCAGTTAGAACCTCTGGATTAGGGCCTGCTTAATGGCATCATAGTTCCCATCGAGGCTCGGAGGAAGAGCCACAAACACATCCAGAGCTTTGCCTCGCAGCCCTGCAGTTAAGTATCGGGCCCACTGGACCTCAGGCAGCTGGTACTGTCTGCAAGTCTTTTCAAAACCCCTCAGAAAGGTGTCGAGGTCGCCGTCCTTTTCCATCACAGGAAAATGCTCTGGACGGGGCTTAAAAGGGGTCGCATTGTTGGTCTCACCGTTCCATGAGGTGGATGCTGGGATCCCGAGTTGGGCCATCTGCAGTTCATGGGCCCTCTGGGCTTGGGCCTCTCACTCGGCCTCTCGCTGGGCTCTCTCGGCCTTTCGCTGGGCTCTCTCGGCCTCCTGGTGCTGCTGAATGACTTTCAGCCGTCCTTCATGATCCTCTGCAGGAAGTTGCTGTAGAGCCATCTGCAGATAGGGGTCCACGCTGCCCTGGTCGCTGATGCGGCGTGCATCTACAGGTGGGACCCCTGCAGTAGTACTGTCCATATCTCGGCTGACCCCTGGCCCTGCTGAGGTCTGGAGAAGGGCTTGCTCTGCCTCCAGTTGCGCCAGTGCAGCAACCATTTGTTCTTTGTTTTTGCCGAGGGGGTCAATGCCTCTGGTTATACATATTCCAATAAGAGTATCCTTTTTCTGCTGGCTGTACAAGAGCTCCCCAACGATGACCATGATCACCAAATTACAGATAGAAAAGAAAAAAAAAACGAAGAAGGGTAGGGGTAACTGCTGCACTTACAGTATTGTCTCAGATCTAATAAACACTGAGTTCGATCTTCAAAACTTTTGTGCAGGGTCCAGGTAAGAACCGTGCAAGTTTTTAGTGAGAGGAATGATTGCTCAAACCAGATCACTAATGTCCTATGATCCCACCGCTACCAGCAATTGTCACGAAAACACACTTGGTCAGACCTTGCAGCCCTCTGGCGCCCCCTTATCCTGCTGGTCAAACACGGTATTGACCGAGGATAAGCAACAGGGCGCAGCTGCTCTAATTTATGTCGACTATTGTGGCACGTGATGTGACAGGACGTATATATACCACCAGTTCCTTCCAGGAATGTATATATACCTCCATCCAGCCACCCTCAAACCACAATATCACATAAATACTGGTATACTGCCACCACCGATCGCTTAACAGGTGGATCGGGTACCTGTTAGGTAACTTGAATTAGCGGGTGAGGAACGTGTTTGCTCGACATAGGACAAGAAGAACGAAGCTGGTAAATAATAATGATTTACTCCCGAAAGCGGGCAGTGTTTACAAAAGATATAGAAGATATTATAAAGGAGACAATTTACATATATGCATAAAACAGTTATTAAAATAAAAGGGGTAAATAATAGCAAAACCTGCGCCACGAGGTGATGGTCTCAGATTCTGTGGGGGGGACGGCTCCCCGGAAATTAGGTGTGATTCCTCCACCCAGGGAGGAGTGCATGCGTCTGACGTTCCATTTTAAGAATGAAGTAAAATGGCCGTTCTGGTTTTTAGTAAGGGGTCAAAACACTAAGAGACACCCATGTTGTTTACCTCACACGGGGCTCGGTTTTGTGAACCCACCCAGCTGCATAAGACATAAAAATCCTTCAGATTTCATATCTTGGTATGGGGGGGTCCCACATCCAAGATGGAGACATCATATCTCTATGACGCTCAGAAGCTCAGAACCCATTTCCCGGGTTTCCGGTGGTTTCTCAGTTATGCAAGATATACTATTATAATCGGAAAAAGGTGAACATTCCAAAAATGTGGTCCCTGTGTTTGTGACAGTCATGGGCATTATTAAAATCGACATTACAAGTTTGTACAGTTAGACAATAGGATTTTTGGAAGGAGTTCCAGTTTATACCTGAATGCTTGTTCTTTAGCTGAGGTTTTATGGCGGTAATAAAAATTCCTTGTTAGAGGGAAAGCAAGAGTGAGTTCTATGTAGCCTCTTCCAAATGAGCAGGGAGTGGAGATTTAAGACATCTCTCATTTTTAAAACTAGGACAAAAATACATTTTGCCTGACAGGTGTCTTTTCTTGGCTCCTTGTGTTTGGTGTCTTCTCTTGGCTCCTTTTGTTCAGTGTCTTCTCTTGGCTCCTTGTGTTTGATGTCTTCCCTTGGCTCCTTGTGTTCGATGTCTTCTTTTGGCTCCTTGTGTTCGGTGTCTTCTCTTGCCTCCTTGTGTTCGTTGTCTTCTGATGGCTCCTTGTGTTCGGTATCTTCTATTGGCTCCATGTGTTACACTGATGTCTTCTCTTGGCTTCCTGTGTTATACTGATGTCTTCTGATGGCTCCTTGTGTTTGGTGTCTTCTGATGGCTCCTTGTGTTTGGTGTCTTCTGATGGCTTCCTGTGTTCAGTGTCTTCTCATGGCTCCATGTGTTCAGTGTCTTCTCTTGGCTCCTTGTGTTTCGTGTCTTCTCTTGGCTCCCTGTTATACGGACTTCTTCTGTTGGCTTCTTGTGTTCGGTGTCCTCTCTTGGCTCCTTGTGTTCGGTGTCTTCGCTTGGCTCCCTGTGTTTTACTGATGTCTTCTGATGGCTCCTTGTGTTCGGTGTCTTCTGTTGGCTCCTTGTGTTCGGTGTCTTCTTTTGGCTTCTTGTGTTCGGTGTCTTCCCTTGGCTCCTTGAGTTCAGTGTCTTTTCTTGGCGCCTTTTGTTCAGTGACTTCTCTTGGCTCCTTTTGTTCAGTATCTTCTCTTGGCTCCTTGCGTTCGGTGTCTTCTCTTGGCTTCTTGCGTTTGATGTCTTCTCTTGGCTCCTTGTGTTCGGTGTCTTCTCTTGGCTCCTTGTGTTCGGTGTCTTCTCTTGGCTCCTTGTGTTCGGTGTCTTCTCTTGGCTCCTTGTGTTCGGTGTCTTCTGATGGCTCCTTGTGTTCGGTATCTTCTATTGGCTCCTTGTGTTCGGTGTCCTCTGATGGCTCCTTGTATTCGGTGTCTTCTGATGGCTCCTTGCGTTCGGTGTCTTCTGATGGCTCCTTGCGTTCGGTGTCTTCTGATGGCTCCTTGTGTTTGGTGTCTTCTGATGGCTCCTTGTGTTTGGTGTCTTCTGATGGCTCCTTGTGTTTGGTGTCTTCTGATGGCTCCTTGTGTTCGGTGTCTTCTCTTGGCTCCTTGTGTTTGGTGTCTTCTCTTGGCTCCTTTTGTTCGGTGTCTTCTCTTGGCTCCTTGTGTTTGATGTCTTCCCTTGGCTCCTTGTGTTCGATGTCTTCTTTTGGCTCCTTGTGTTCGGTGTCTTCTCTTGCCTCCTTGTGTTCGTTGTCTTCTGATGGCTCCTTGTGTTCGGTATCTTCTATTGGCTCCATGTGTTACACTGATGTCTTCTCTTGGCTTCCTGTGTTATACTGATGTCTTCTGATGGCTCCTTGTGTTTGGTGTCTTCTGATGGCTCCTTGTGTTTGGTGTCTTCTGATGGCTTCCTGTGTTCAGTGTCTTCTCATGGCTCCATGTGTTCAGTGTCTTCTCTTGGCTCCTTGTGTTTCGTGTCTTCTCTTGGCTCCCTGTTATACGGACTTCTTGTGTTGGCTTCTTGTGTTCGGTGTCTTCTCTTGGCTCCTTGTGTTTGGTGTCTTCGCTTGGCTCCCTGTGTTTTACTGATGTCTTCTGATGGCTCCTTGTGTTCGGTGTCTTCTGTTGGCTCCTTGTGTTCGGTGTCTTCTTTTGGCTTCTTGTGTTCGGTGTCTTCCCTTGGCTCCTTGAGTTCAGTGTCTTTTCTTGGCGCCTTTTGTTCAGTGACTTCTCTTGGCTCCTTTTGTTCAGTATCTTCTCTTGGCTCCTTGCGTTCGGTGTCTTCTCTTGGCTTCTTGTGTTTGATGTCTTCTCTTGGCTCCTTGTGTTCGGTGTCTTCTCTTGGCTCCTTGTGTTCGGTGTCTTCTCTTGGCTCCTTGTGTTCGGTGTCTTCTCTTGGCTCCTTGTGTTTGGTGTCTTCTGATGGCTCCTTGTGTTCGGTATCTTCTATTGGCTCCTTGTATTTGGTGTCTTCTCTTGGCTCCTTGTGCTCGGTGTCTTCTCTTGGCTCCTTGTGTTCGGTGTCCTCTGTTGGCTCCTTGCGTTCGGTGTCTTCTGATGGCTCCTTGCGTTCGGTGTCTTCTGATGGCTCCTTGTGTTTGGTGTCTTCTGATGGCTCCTTGTGTTTGGTGTCTTCTGATGGCTCCTTGTGTTTGGTGTCTTCTGATGGCTCCTTGTGTTCGGTGTCTTCTCTTGGCTCCTTGTGTTCGGTGTTTTCTATTGGCTCCTTGCCTTCCGTGTCTTCTGATGATTCCTTGTGTTTGGTATCTTCTGATGGCTCCTTGTGTTCGGTGTCTTCTCATGGCCTCTTGTCTTTGGTGTCTACTCTTGGCTCATTGTGTTTCGCGTCTTTCCTTGGCTCATTGTGTTTCGCGTCTTCTCATGGCTCCCTGTGTTCGATGTCTACTCATGGCTCCTTGTTTTCTGTGTCTTCTCATGGCTCCTTGTTTTCTGTGTCTTCTCATGGCTCCTTGTGTTCGGTGTCTTCTTTTGGCTCCTTGTGTTCGGTGTCTTCTCTTCTCTCCTTGTGTTTGGCGTCATCCTCAGGCTTCAGATTTAATGTACAGAGCGGTGATATCATCCTGTAATGTACAGAGCGTTGATATAATCATATAATTTACAGAGCGGTGACATAATCCTATAATGTACAGAGCGGTGATATAATCCTATAATGTACAGAGCGGTTGTAGTGCCGGCGTCCCTGCCCTCTGCTAGGCAGGGACGCTGCTCCCCTCACCGCTCTGCCCCGTGCCCGGCGTCCCTCTCCCGCTCTGCTGTCAGCGCGCGCTCCTTCCCGGCGTCCTCCTCCCGCTCTGCTCTCAGCGCGCGCTCCTTCCCGGCCCCTGTGCTTAGGGCGCGCGCGCTCCCCTTCTCTTAAAGGGGCCGCGCGCGTCGTCCTAAGGAGTCCCCGGCCAATGGCCGGAGGACTTCATCATATATAAGGCACCTCCTCCAAAATGGAGGTGCCCGAGCAATGTTGTTTGCACCTGTGTCTCACCTGTGCTTCAGCCCTCAGGTCCCGTTGCCAGTTACCTGCCAGTTACCTGTCAGATTCCTGCCTGATTACTTGCTACCTGTCTGCTAGTCTGAGGTCCGACGGTCTGCCTTACTACTCCTGTCCGTCTGTCTAAGGACCAGCCTGCCCGCTCACCTGGGAGCGCTTCTCCGCTACCTGCCTGCTTGCCTGCCCGGAGGCTCCGCTGTCACGTGCTGTGACCACCGGCTATTCCAGAGACTCTCGCCCGCTCACCTGGGAGCGCACATCAGCTACCTGCCTGCCTGCCTGAGGTCCGACGGTCTGCCTACCAACTCCTGTCAGTCTGTCTATGGACCAGCTTGCCCGCTCACCTGGGAGCGCACATCTGCTATCTGCCTGCTAGCCTACCTGGAGGCTCCGCCGTCGCGTGCTGTGACCACCTGCCTGTCCAGTGACTCCTGCCCGCTCACCTGGGAGCGCTCATCTGCTACCTGTCTGTTTGCCTACCCGGAGGCTCTGCCGTCACGTGCTGTGACCACCCGCCTGTCCAGAGACTTCTGCCCGCTCACCTGGGAGCGCTCATCTGTCGCCTGTCCGCTGGTCTTCCTGGAGGCTCCGCCGTCACATGCTGTGACCACCCGTTCATCCAGAGACTCTCGCCTGCTCACCTGGGAGCTCTCGTCTATCTTCAGCCGCCACAGGTCGTACCAACCCTATACCTAGAGACTGCCCCGGTCACTTGCCGTGACCTCCAGCCCCGTTCACTCAGAGACTGTCCCGTTCACTCAGAGACTGTCCCGTTCACTCAGAGACTGTCCAGGTCACCTCCTGTGACTGCCTGCCTGGTCGCCACCCGCTCCCTTACAAGGACCGCCCCCTTGTATTGTAGCCCAGAGGTTCCGCCTCCCAGACCCGTTACAGCGGTGATATAATCATATAATGTATAGAGTGGTGATATGATCATATGTGATGAGCGAGCACTAAAATGCTCAGGTGCTCAGTCCGATTAACGAGCCCAATGTCAGTCTATGGGAAACTCGAGTATTTTTCAGGCGGCTCCTCGCGACAGTCTGCAGAGGGCCTAAAAATTGCCCAAATCGATGGGAATAGAGCTCAAATGACATGGCAAACATTTTTGGCAACGTGACAAATCTTAAACTCCATTTAAAATGGGCAAGGTGTGTGTCAATGGACAGGGAAGTGGACGGTATGGTGATGGTGCATGCAGAGGCCGTGGACAAGATGAAACTGTGCCTGTTGAGGGAGCACAACAACCACCCACAAGATGTCAAACTACCTTCCTGTCCCAATTTCTAAGGGGCCGCAGAAGACCACTGTTGAAGCCAGAGCAGTGTGAAAAGGTTGTTGGTTGGATAGCAGATAATGCTTCCGGTTTGCCACCACCACCACCACCCTGTCTTCCACACGGTTAACTCTCAGAAGATGCGAGTCTGGACCACATTATTATTATTACTTTTTTGGTCATTTATTCCATGGCGCTTTACATGTGACAAAGGGGTATACAGCGCAAAAATAATTACAATAATATTGAACAAAAATGTGACAGTGACTCGTACAAGAGAGAAGACTGTCCGCGAGGGCTCACAGTCTATAAGGGTATGGTGAGGATACAGTAGGTGGGGGTAGAGCTGGTCTTGCATCGGTATGGTGGGTGAGGGTTACTGCAGGTTGTACGCCTGTCGCAAGAGTTGGGTCTTCAGGTTCCTTTTGAAGGTTTCCACGGTAGGCGAGAGTCTGATGTGTTGGGGTAGAGAGTTAAAGAGTAGTGGGGATGCACGGGAGAAATCTTGTATGCGATTGTGAGATGAGATAAGAGGGGAGTAGAGCAGGAGATCTTGTGAGGATCGAAGGTTGCGTGCAGGTAAGTACCGGGAGACTAGGTCACAGATGTATGGAGGAGAGAGGTTGTTGATGGCTTTGTATGCCAGGGTTAGGGTTTTGAACTGGAGTCTCTGAGCAATGGGGAGCCAGTGAAGGGATTGACAGAGAGGAGAGGCCGGGGAATAGCGGGGGGACAGGTGGATTAGTCGGGCAGCAGAGTTTAGGATGGATTGTAGGGGTGTGAGTGTGTTACAAGGGAGGCCACAGAGGGGAGGTTGCAGTCGTCGAGAAGGGAGATGATGAGCGCGTGCACTAGTGTTTTTGTAGATTCATGGTTGAGTGATGTGCGAATCCGGGAGATTTTATTTACTTGGAGTCGGCATCTTCCTCACCCTGATCCACCTTCCTTCCACGATTCCGAGTGCCCCGAGACAACTGATCCCACACTTGGACACTCTGAAGAGTTGTTTTGTTCATCTTTCCATTTATAGTTTCTGGCCTCTCGCTCGGTCCCCTCGGAAGTAAAAAGAGCTTGGATATGTGGTTTGAAGGAGAGATTAGAGACCAGGGTTACCCCAAGAGCTGTTCACTTTTCCATCGATAGATTCGGGCCTCTCGACTGGCCAGCTTCGAGCAGGGCAGCAGTAGATCGCATTTAGAGATTTGGGCAGCCATGGTCACCCGAAGGTGACGGTGGGAAAGTGCAAATACTGTCACAAGAGGTGGAAGATGATGATGATGAGACACAATGGACAGAAAGTCATGAGGAGGACCAGGGTGCGGAAGTGGAAGACAAAGCGGTGGACAATGATGTCACTGACCCAACCTGGCAAGGGGACATGTAGAGCAAGGACAGCAGCACACAGGGCGAGGGAGGCAGAGCACCACAACAGGCAGGAAGAAGCAGTGTGGTGGCCACAGACACAAGGCGGGCAACTGCTCCCCCGAACACCAACACAATGGAAGTTGCCAGTACAACTGTTAGGTCTTCCCGAGTCTGGTTCTTTTTTAAAGACTGTTCAGATAACCCCAAAAGGCCATTTGCAACATCTGCCAGGCCAGCATCTGCAAGAGCACCAAAACTACCAGCTGGACCACCACCACCATGCTCAGGCACATGACAGCAAAGCACCTGACAAGCTGGGCCAAACACCAAGGTCCAGAAACAGTGTCTGCGGGTGACACCACTGCCTCTTCCGCTGTTGTGCATGCACACCAATCCCCTGTCCATGGCGCATGTGAAGATGCCTCCCGCCCTGCACCAGTCATTGCAGACTTGCAACAATCACTATCCATGTCCTTGTCCCTTCGCAGCGTTCAGTTGTCCATACCACAGTTCTTGGAATGCAAGTGCAAGTATACAGCCACCCACCCACAGGCTACAATACTAAACTGCCAGATTTCTGGACTGATTACAATTGAAATGTTGCCTTTTAGGCTCGTGGAGGCGGAAGCTTTCAACAACCTCATGGCGGTGGTGGCCGGGTGTCCATACTCGGTCCCCAGCCACCACTGGGCTCCGCCTTCCACAAGCACGGATCCCAGAACATTACTTGTGCCATCCCCAGTGCACTTACTGGGAAGGACCGCCTAACCACAAACACGTGGACAGGTGAATGTGGCCAGGGATGGTACGGAGCCAGTCCATAGTAAAAAAAAAAATAACAGAGTGTCAGGGAACCTTCTCACACACTTTTCTTAACCAGGGCTGCTTTTCGCAGGGTTGGACGGACCCACCTGAGAATCCTCGGGTGGGCCCTGGCTTCTCCTTCAGGAGAGTTCATAGTGCCGAGATTGTGACGATGATAGAGGCCACCATATCCTTAGCTTGCTGCTGGTACTTTTCTATGGGAATCAGCTTGGCTCCAACCAGCCTGGAATATTTTCAGTGAACTATGACACGATGTCAGGGATCACCACAGGGCTGACACCGGGGAGATCACGCAATATCTCGCCGTTGCCGTCTCGCTGTCAGTATTTCGTCCGGAATCACGAGCACACGATCCAGACTACTCACTCCTTGGGCATCGGCAAACACGCAGAAAGAGTATGGCGTCACACCTCTGAGTTCCAGCTCCAGGAATATGTATGTACGCCCAGTACGGTTGCTACCAATGGCACGAGAGCCCGATTATTATTATTCTCTGCAACCACCGTCCAGATTTGAAATACACTGCTCAAAAAAATAAAGGGAACACTGAAATAACACATCCTAGATCTGAATGAATGAAATATTCTCATTGAATACTTTGTTCTGTAGAAAGTTGAATGTGCTGACAACAAAATCACACAAAAATCATCAATGGAAATCACCTTTATTAACAAATGGAGGCCTGGATTTGGAGTCACCCCCAAAATTAAAGTGGAAAAGCACACTACAGGCTGATCCAACTGTGATGTAATGTCCTTAAAACAAGTCAAAATGAGGCTGAGTATTGTGTGTGGCGTCCACGTGCCTGTATGACCTCCCTACAACGCCTGGGCATGCTCCTGATGAGGCTGAGTATTGTGTGTGGCCTCCACGTGCCTGTATGACCTCCCTACAATGCCTGGGCATGCTCCTGATGAGGCTGAGTATTGTGTGTGGCCTCCACGTGCCTGTATGACCTCCCTACAATGCCTGGGTATGCCCCTGATGAGGCTGAGTATTGTCTGTGGCCTCCACGTGCCTGTATGACCTCCCTACAACGCCTGGGCATGCTCCTGATGAGGTTGCGGATGGTCTCCTGTGGGATCTCCTCCCAGACCTGGACTAAAGCATCCGCCAACTCCTCGACAGTCTGTGGTGCAACGTGACGTTGGTGGATGGAGCGAGACATGATGTCCCAGATGTGCTCAATCGGATTCAGGTCTGGGGAACGGGCGGCCAGTCCATATCTTCAATGCCTTCATCTTGCAGGAACTGCTGACACACTCCAGCCGCATGAGGTCTGCATTGTCCTCCATTAGGAGGAACCCAGGGCCAACCGCACCAGCATATGGTCTCACAAGGGGTGTGAGGATCTCATCTCGGTACCTAATGGCAGTCAGGCTACCTCTGACGAGCACATGGAGGGCTGTGTGGCCCTACAAAGAAATGCCACCCCACACCATTACTGACCCACTGCCAGACCGGTCATGCTGAAGGATGTTGCAGGCAGCAAATCGCTCTCCACGGCGTCTCCAGACTCTGTCACGTCTGTCACATGTGCTCAGTGTGAACCTGCTTTCATCTGTGAAGAGCACAGGGCGCCAGTGGCGACTTTGCCAATCCTGGTGTTCTGTGGTAAGTGCCAAGCGTCCTGCACGGTGTTGGGCTGTGAGCACAACCCCCATCTGTGGACATCGGGCCCTCATACCACTATCATGGAGTCGGTTTTTAACCGTTTGTGAAGACACATGCACATTTGTGGCCTGCTGGAGGTCATTTTGCAGGGCTCTGGCAGTGCTCCTCCTGTTCCTCCTGGCACAAAGGCGCAGGTAGGTGTCCTTCTGCTGGGTTGTTGCCCTCCTACGACAACCTCCACGTCTCCTGGTGTACTGGCCTGTCTCCTGGTAGTGCCTCCAGCCTCTGGATACTACACTGACAGACACAGCAAACCTTCTTGCCACAGCTCGCATTGACGTGCCATCCTGGATGAGCTGCACTACCTGAGCAACTTCTGTGGGTTGTAGAGTCCGTTTCATGCTACCACGAGTGTGAAAGCACAACCAACATTCAAAAGTGACCAAAACATCAGCCAGAAAGCATTGGTACTGAGATGTGGTCTGTGGTCCCCACCTGCAGAACCACTCCTTTATTGAGGGGGTCTTGATAATTGCCAATAATTTCCATCTATCGTCTATTCCATTTGCACAACAGCAGGTGAAATTGATTGTCAATCAGTGTTGCTTCCTAAGTGGACAGTTTGATTTCACAGAAGTTTCATTTACTTGGAGTTATATTCTGTTGTAAGTGTTCCCTTTATTTTTTTGAGCAGTGTGTATGTACAGGACTGGCCGGACGCCTGTGTTTTGGTAGCGTATATGGCTTCAGGGGAAGGAACGATTACAGGACAAAAGAAACAGAACTATTACATTTTATATTTAATCCAAAAGGGAGGCAGTGTTTAGGAAAAATTAGTTACATAGTTACATAGTTTATAAGGACGAAAAAAGACAAGCGTCCATCCAGTTCAGCCTATTTCTTGTGCACTGCAGCTATTCCGCAGCGTTGATCCAGGGGAAGGCAACAAAAACCCCATGCGGTATAGGCCAATTTACATCATTGAGGAAAAATTCACTTCCCGACTCCAATTTGGCAGTCAGATTAAATCCCTGGATTAATTAACTATCACTAAGCATAAGATGTAATTTTATTGTTCTCCAGAAAGGCGTCCAGGCCTCTCTTGAACTCATTAAGTGAGTTGGACATCACCACTTCCTCTCCCAGAGAGTTCCAGAGTCTCACGGCTCTGACCGTAAAGAATCCCCTTCTATGCTGGTGCAGGAACCTCCTTTCCTCCAGACGCATAGTGTGCCTCCTCGTCTTTGTCACCATCCTTGGTATAAACAGGTCATGGGAGAGATCGCTGTACTGCCCCCTGATGTATTTATACATGTTTATGAGGTCTCCCCTAAGCCTTCTCTTTTCCAATGTAAATAGGCCTAATTTTGACAACCTCTCTGGGTATTCTATTCCCTCCATTCCCTTTATTACCTTAGTCGCCCTCCTTTGTACCCTCTCTAGCTCCAATATGTCTTTCCTGAGCACCGGAGCCCAGAACTGTGCACAATATTCTAAGTGCGGCCTTACCAGCGCTTTATACAGAGGAAGAACAATGTTCTCATCATATGCCCCTATTCCTCTTCTGATGCATGCCATGACTCTATTTGCCTCCGCAGCTGCTGCCTGACACTGGGCACTCCAATTTAATTTGCTATTAACCAAGACGCCCAGGTCCTTCTCCATGTCAGATTTCCCCAACGGTTTCCCATTTAATATGTATGGGTGACTGCTGTTTTTCTTTCCCATGTGCATGACCTTACATTTATCGGCATTGAACCCCATTTGCCATTTTTTGGCCCAACTCCCCAATTTATCTAAATCCTCCTGTAGCTGTGCCCTGTCCTCATCTGTATTAACTACTTTACAAAGTTTAGTATCATCTGCAAATATTGCTATTTTACTATGCAACCCTTCCACTAGATCATTAATAAATATATTAAATAATATAGGGCCCAAGACAGACCCTTGAGGCACCCCGCTAGTAACCCTGACACACCCTGAGCTTACTCCATTACTCCATATATACAAGGATGTTACAAAGGAGACATTAAAATACATAGGCAGTTACATAAAATAAACAAGATAAAAGAAGACAACTTACTCCATAAAGATCGCTGCGACAATTCAATATAGGTGAAGAGGGGCTCCCCAGTTGATTTGAGGTTATCGAACGCGACCCGTTGCTTATAATTCTTATTACCCCCTGGCAATGAGTGCTCCTGTATTCTCCATGGATTCTCTTATACCTAAGGGGAGATCTGGCCACACGCCCCTGGTGGTGACATCATGTAGGCCGGTCTCCAGCCTGCACATATTTATTAAAAATGCTAACTTCTGCAATAACTCATCGCTCATTGATCGCAGAAGCTTACAAACTGCGCCATTTTTTCCATTATGATTTTACCTTCGTCTAGAGACTACGCATTGTATAGAAGATGAGGGGCATGAATGTTCTCCCTGGGTTCCCAAGACCTCTCCTCAAGGCCAAACCCCTTCCAATCCACAAGAAGGAAAGTCTTTCCTCTTACCCTTTTGGTGGCCAAAATGTTTTCTACCTCAAAGATGTCCTCAGCAGAGACTGGAGCTGGAGTGGTACCTGGATTGTCAGAGAAAGAATTAAGGACGACAGGTTTGAGGAGGGATACATGAAAGGAGTTGGGAATCTGTAAGGTGGCCGGGAGTTTCAGCTTGTAAGACATGGGATTGATTTGGTTCAGAACCTCGAACGGACCGATGAACCGTGGACCCAACTTATAGGAAGATATCTTGAGGCGAACATATTTGGAGGAAAGCCAGACCTTGTCTCCCGGATGGAATTGAGGCAGATCCAGACATCTCTTATCAGCATGCCTTTTCATCCGCTCGGAGGACTGAAGAAGTGCAGATCTAGTGTCTTCCCAAATATCTGAAAATTCACTGACCAAAGACTCTGCGGCAGGATTGTCCACTGAAGAGGAGATGGGAAACAGAATCCAGGGGTGTTGACCGTAGACCACAAAGAACGGAGATTTGGAAGAGGACTCGCTTTCATGGTTATTATAGGAGAACTCGGCCCATGGCAGGAGCTCAACCCAATCGTTATGGTGAGCGTTGACAAAGTGCCGAAGAAAGCTGGTAAGAACCTGGTTGATACGTTCCACTTGACCATTAGACTGAGGATGATAAGCAGAGGAGAAATCCAAGGAGACATCCAGCAGCTTACACGTAGCTCTCAAGAAGTACGAAGTGAACTGAACCCCGCGATCAGACACCATGTGGAGGGGAAGGCCGTGGAGACGAAAAATGTCCTTAGCCAGCACAGATGCAGACAGAAGACCAGGCAGAGGGATGAAGTGGGCCATCTTAGAAAAGCGGTCAGCGACCACCCAAACAACAGTACAACAGGCAGAAACAGGGGGATCCGTAATGAAGTCCATTACAATGTGTTGCCACGGAGCGGAAGGCACGGGAAGAGGAAGAAGACGGTCGGATGGAAGGTGCCTGGGAACCTTGTTATGGGCACAGGAGGAACAAGCCGCGACGAAGTCTGCAACATCCTTGCGCAGGGAAGGCCACCAGTAATGTCGGGCGATGAGCAAAAAGGTCTTCTTCTGGCCAGCATGACTGGCTAGTTTGGATGAATGGCCCCAGAGTGGAACCTTCTTATGATCCGGAACCGCTACAAAGGTCTTACCGGGTGGAAGATGAGACAGGTCAAATGGGGCCACAGTCATTACTTTGGAGGGGTCAATGATATTTAGAGGTTCCTCCTCTTGGTCGGAAGACAGGAATGAGCGGGATAAAGCGTCAGCTTTAATGTTCTTGTCTACTGGGCGGTAATGCAGAGTGAAGCAGAATTGGGCAAAGAAAAAAGATTTAATCTTTGGGTGTTCTGCAAATAAGCGAGGTTTTTGTGGTCAGTGTAGATGACCACCGGGTGCAGAGCCCCTTCCAGCAAGTAGCGCCACTCCTCGAGCGCTAATTTGATGGGCAGCAGCTCACGATCTCCTATGGAGTAATTGCGCTGAGACGAGGAGAAGAGCTTGGAGAAGAATCCGCAGGTTACCATTCTCCCGGACGAGGACTTCTGGGTGAACAACGCTCCGGCTCTGGAAGAGGATGCATCAACCTCCAGGAAGAACTGCTTGTTGCAATCCGGACGGTGTAGCAGAGGGGCGGAAGAGAAGGCTTGTTTCAGGGAGATGAAGGCCTCCTCCGCTTCGGAAGTCCATTCCCTGGGATTTGCTCATTTACGGGTGAGCGCGGAGATGGGAGCAGTCCGGGAGGAGAAATGAGGAATGAAGAGGCAGTAATAATTTACGAAGCCCAGGAATCGCTGAAACGCCTTCAACCCCTCCGGATGGGGCCACTTTAAGATGGCAGAGACCTTCTCGGGAACCATCCGCAGACCAGTCTCGGAGATAATATAGCCCAGGAATGGTAGAGAGGTCTGCTCAAAGAGGCATTTCTCGATCTTAGCGTATAGGCGATTCTGCTGGAGCCTTAGCAGAACCTGACCTGATCTGGAGAGAAGACCAAGATATCGTCCAGGTATACTGTCAGGGTAAGAAAGAATATATATTTTTCCACTTTTATACTTTTATACGCTTTGCTTATGTACTAACCACCATTTTGTGTCTTATAACAATAAGCTTTCCTTGCTACGTGTTACTTAGATCGAAATTTATGCTAAGATGGCGCCAGTATCATCCAAGCACCTGTTTCAGAGAAATGAAACCAAAACATCAACCGATTGTTGTCTGCCCAGAGACTGAGTTAAGGAGACGTGGACCAATCAGGAGTGGCCGGATACTAGACATTTATGGCTTACCCCTCCCTGAACACTCCCTTTCCCCTCCCCATTATGTAGTGTATTTAAGTTTGTGCATGCGGAAATAAAAGCGGAACATTGCTGAGATCGTGGCTTGCCAGTAGCCTTCTGAGCATGCTCTGAGTTTGAACCAGCTTGTTGTCTGACTCATTCTTTGAATGGTTGACCCATGCTCATAGCCTTAATTTGGAGTGACTGGAGGACGAGTGGAATGTCGCTACGACCCCGACAATACCACTACGCAAAAATACAGAAGATCACAGAAGATGTCGCTAACCAGCTCCTGGAAGACGGCTGGAGCATTACAGAGACCAAAGGGCATCACGCGGTACTCGTAGTGACCATCCCGGGTGTTGAATGCCGTCTTCCACTCATCTCCCTGGCGGATCCGGATCAAATTATACGCCCCACGAAGATCGAACTTAGTGAAGTTCTTTGCGCCTTTAAGGCGATCGAACAGCTCTGAGATGAGAGGCAGGAGGTACTTATTTTTGATGGTAATCTGGTTAAGACCCCTGTAATCGATACAGGGACGTAGGGATCCGTCTTTCTCCTTGACGAAGAAGAATCCTGCACCAGCCGGAGAGGTGGATTTCTGGATAAATCCCTTAGCAAGATTCTCCTCTATGTACTCAGACATGGCCCGGGTCTCAGCCAGTGACAAGGGGTACATACGGGGAGGAGAAGCGCCAGGTAGCAGGTCGATAGGGCAATCATATGGCCTATGAGGTGGTAGTGTCTTGGCTTCCTTTTTGTCGAAGACGTCCGCATAGGATCAGTAGGGTGCCGTCAGACCAGGTAGATTAGCCGGAGTTGACGGGGGTCGAGCTGGACAAACCGGAACCAGACAGGACTCATGGCATTCCTGACCCCAACGGAGCACTTCACCAGATCTCCAATTCAGGATGGGCTCATGTCTTTGTCACCAGGGTAGACCAAGCAAGAGGGAGTGAGAGACTGGACAGCACATGAAAGGAGATCTTCTCCGAGTGCAGCATTCCCACCTGAAGGGTTACAGGCTCTGTGACGAGTAAGATGGTCTCCGGAAGAAGCCTCCCATCCACGGAAACAACCGCCAACGGTTCAGCCAGAAGTACAGTAGGAATCTGATACTGCTCCACAACTGCCTGTTGAATGAGATTCCCAGTGGCTCCGGAATCCAGATGGGCAATCTCGAAGAAGCGGGTCTCACCACTGGAAATAGAAACAGAGTCAAGGACGGAGAGGATTTACTCTTGCCTAGGACGACCTCTCCGAGCGGTCCTAGACACTGGAGTTTCCCGGCCTCACCGGGCAGGAAAGGATCAGATGCTCTTTACTGCCACAGTAGAAGCAACTCCCTTCTGCTCGGCGCGTCTCCTGTCAAGACTTGACCATCCTGGATTGGTCAATTTGCATGGGTTCAGGCGAACATGCTGGTTGCGAGGCTGGCTTTTGGAATACAGGAGCGAGACGCGGAAATCTTCTCTCCTGGGTAGTTTCCTTAGCACGTTCCAGAAAACAGATGTCAATCCGGGTAGCTAATGACACAAGGTCGTCCAGGGTGGAAGGGATGTCACGACCGGCTAGCTCATCCTTGATCGGTCCGGAAAGACCCTCCCAGAAGGTGGACACCAGGGCCTCAAATTGTTCCAGACAAGCTCAGATGCAAGGGTTCGGAAATGTATGACATACTGGCCCACGGAGAGACTCCCTTGGCGGAGACGGAGAATTGATTTGGCAGTAGAAGATTTTCGTCCGGGCTCATCGAAGACCTTCCGGAAGGCAGCAAGGAAAGCCGGAAGATCGGACATCAGGGGATCCCCTCTTTCCCACAGAGGATTTAGCCATGCCAATACCTCTCCGGTGAGGTGGGACATGATGAACGCCACCTTGGCCCGGCCGGAGGGGAACTGATGTGCCAGGAGTTCAAAGTGCAGCGTGCACTGATTTAAGAAGCCCCGACATAAGACGGGGTCACCACCAAAATGTGGAGGCGCAGAGAGCCAGGGTCTACAGCCTGGTGCCAGAGCACCAGTAGGTTGGGTTGCCACCAGAGCAGGTGCCGCTCGGCTAGAGACGGACACAGACGGGGTGTACAGCGTGTCCAGGCTGGAGTTGACAGTCCGCAGATGGGACAGGATAGTCTCCTGTTGGGATCTCTGACGTGAGACCTCCTGGTACAGGTCAGAGAGCGAAGGAGCCTGGGGGCCACCGGGTTCCATGGCCTGTGCAAATTGTTACAGGTCCTGGTGATGGAACCTCTGTGCTTCGGTGTAAGGAGTGACCAGAGGGGCATGACTAAGTGCCTACTCGACCTGACCAAGGTTGCACGGCGGCTCATTCAACTCCGTGAACCAGGGAGGGACCGAGCAGGGGTACCAGGTGCCACTCTGGGACCGAACTTGTGTGAGAGCAGGTGACTCCCACGGGTCAGATGGCAGGAACTGACTGGTACCGCGGATGAGCATGGCATGAAGGCTGACGGGTGGTCCTGGTAGATAAGCAGGATGGTTCGGCAGATAGCCAGACAGCTGCTCCGGGTAGGCGAGCTGGCGGGCACGACAGGTAACAGGCAGGTGCTTCAGGTAGGCTGGCTGGCGGGCATGACAGATAACTGGCAGGTGCTCCAGGTAGGCAGGCTGGCAGGCACTACAGGTAACAGGCAGTTGCTTCCAGGTAAGCAGGCAGGTGGGCACTACAGGTAACTGGCAGGTGCTTCCAGGTAGGCAGGCTTGCGGGCACTACAGGTAACAGACAGTTGCTTCCAGGTAAGCAGGCAGGCCGGCACGGCAGGTAACTGGCAGCAGCTACCTGCCACAGCAGCTGGGGAGCGGGAGGACGCCGGACCTGGACCGCGGCGGTGAGGAGAACGGCGTCTCTGGCCGGCAGGAGGCAGAGACGCCGATGCTACACCTGTACTTTGTAGGAAGTCTTAATTAGCTTTGTCACTTCTTAGCTACCAGTAATTTCCTCATTTCCCTATGTTAAACATGTGGTTATACTTCAAGGAGTGTAAGTTCTTGTTCTTCTAGTGAAATTCTGTGTGTGTGGGGGGGTGAATGCCCCCTCCTTGGAGATATGTTATTGATTTTAATGCTTACTATGACACTCAGCAACATCACCCCACAGTGTGACACGGCTGAGTTCTCCTTTACCACATAACACATTATCATTGTGCTTCGCATTGACATCCATGTTATTGACAGTTGAATCACATGATGTACCAGATCTGGGACTGTTGTCAGGAACGTATTGAGCAACTAAACCATTCCAGACAAGTTCTCAATAAAACATTTGTGGGGAGGTTATCTGATACCCCCACATCCCTTAACCCCGTCCCAGCACCCCAGTCCAGGACAACCTGGGCCATCGGTAAGGGTCAGCAACCACCTCAAACCCGGTGACAGTCAGGATCTTCCCAGGGATGAGTTCTTCAGGTAACACAAACTCAGGGCGCATGAGAATTCATTCTGCACTGGTGTCCTTGAGCACCACAGTGACGATGTCGACAACAGTAACTGGCTGCCAGTTTTTACAGACACTCCAACCGCCCCACCTACAAAAAGGGCTGTGCGTTAGGCCCCTGAGCCTCAGATGTGGGGTTCTTCTTCGGCGTCTGTGGACAGGGGATGCTGAGGTGGCCAGATCGGTCACAGGCATAGCACCGGCGTGAGTCAGATGCATTCCAGGCCCTGGAAGATGGGACGAGATCCCCCGAGGGCTGGCTGGCAGGGTCATTCAGTGTCGGCTTATGGTTGGCGTATGGTTGGACTCATAGGCTTCAGCAATCTGTGTCGCATTGGCGGCCTCCTTTAGCTCCTGATTCATCATGAACTATCGCACCTTCACAGGACAAAGATGAAGAAATTGGTCCTTCACCATCAGGTTCTTCATTTTCTCAAAGGTGGTGACTGTTCTGTCCCATGATTGGGACATTTACAGACTATACTGGACATTTTACATACTGTATTACATGTTTTTCAGTTTCCATGTATTCCGGTTGTTGCTGTGCTGTAATGTTCACTTTCCTTGAAGTCTGTCCCTTCTCTTGCCCTGTCTTCCTCTCATGTGACTTGTTTAGCTAACCCCTCCCTTCTTCCCCCTGCCTTGCTTTCATTCACCATTTTGGCACCTTCTAAAGCTCATGTGCTCACAGCCTGCTCTGTGAAATGTTCTTTTTTACCTGCTGTTATACATGCATTTAACAAGAGTTCTTAAAGAAAACAAAGTCTCTTCTGGAATCTTCACAACGTGCCTGCTAGCAGCCGAGTTAAGCTATCTGCGACCATCGCCATTGTAAGTACAGGTGAAGAGACCCCGTCTCACAGAGCCATATTTACAGCCACAGGCCATGGGGACAGAATAGTAACGGATAGTCCCTGGACCAACTGCTTGAAGTTGGTTCTGAGCTCATCTACCACATCACTGTAGCGGTCATGAGGTCCATGCTGGAGGGCCCTGAACTTTTTCCTGTACACCACAGGAGTTAGCTGATATTTATTTATAAGGGCCTGTTTGATGGCCTCATAGTTTCCATCCTGATCTAGAGGGAGAGAGGCGAACACCTCCAGAGCTTTGCCTCGTAGCTCTGGGGTTAAATATTGGGCCCACTGGTCATCAGGCAGCTTGTACTGTCTGCAGGCCTTCTCAAACCTCCTCAAAAATGTATCCAGATCTGCGTCCTTGTCCATGACAGGAAAATGCTCAGGGTGGGGTTTAAAGGTTTTGGCATTACTGGCCTCACTTTTCGGTGGGTTGGAAGCTTCCTTCTGTAGTTGGGCAGACGCCAGCTGGTGCGGTAGCTCGGCCTGTCGCTTGGCAGCCTCCTGCTCTTGGCATTGGTGAATCAGCTTTAGTAGTTCCTCAAGATTATCTGCGTCTATTTGCAGTAAGGCAATTTGCAGGTGGGGGTCCATGCTACCTTGATTGTGGAGATGGGTTGCATCCATACGTGGGACTTCTGCAGCAGCGCCATCTACGCCTTGGCTGGCATCTGCTTCATCATTTGCTGTCTGTTTTTGCCAGTGGAGTCAAGACCATACAGATGGCAGCAAGAGCCTCCTTCTTCACCTGGCTGTACCAGGCCTCCCAACTGTAGCCATGATCGCCAAATAAAAGATAGGACATAAAATCAAGAGAGGGGGAGGGGTACATCTTGTACATCTATCTACATTATTATCCCAGGTAAAAAATAAAACACTGAGACTCTGCACAGAATCCTCACAGGGATCATGCGAGTTTTTTGTGACAGGAATGATGCGAATCATTAATGCTCTGTAAAATCCCATCGCTTGGCACCAATATGCCATGGATGACAACTAGAGATCCCAGCACTGTCACCACTTTGTCACAGATGACACCAGAGAGATCCCACCGCTGCCACCAGCTGTCATGAGAACGCAACTCCACTGCCTCCAATCGTTAGGACAATTACGCAATTGACTGACGAGTGATGGACAAGGCTGCAGCTTCCACTACTAGGCCGGTTACTGGGGAACTCACAGTGAGCGTATGGTATATACACCTCTGATTCCAACACATGGAATATATATATACAGTGGCATGTAAAAGTTTGAGTACCCCTGGTCAAAATTACTGTTTGTAGCGGGTCTGGGAGGTGGAACCTCTGAGCAACTATACAAAGGGGCAGTCCTTGTAAGGAAGCGGGTGGCTCCCAGGGAAGGCGGGCAGGTAGTCACGGCAAGTGACAGGGACAGTCTCTGGGTAGAAGGGCAGGAGGTCACGGCAAGTGACGGGAACAGTCTCTTGACAGGCGAGTGGTCACGGCAAGTGACAGGGTAAGAGTCTCTAGACAGGCAGGTGGTCACGGCAAGTGACAGCAGGATAAGAGTCTCTAGACAGGCAGGTGGTCACGGCAAGTGACAGCAGGGAAAGAGTCTCTTAGACAGGCAGGTGATCACGGCAAGTGACAGCAGGGAAAGAGTCTCTAGATAGGCTAGCAGGCAGGTAGCAGGTGAGCGCTCCCAGGTGAGCGGGCAAGAGTCTCTGGACAGGCAGGTGGTCACGGCAAGTGACGGCAGAGCCTCCAGGTAGGCTAGCAGGCAGGTAGCAGGTGAGCGCTCCCAGGTGAGCGGGCAGGAGTCTCTGGACAGGCAGGTGGTCACGGCAAGTGACGGTAGAGCCTCCAGGTAGGCTAGCAGGTGAGTGCTCCCAGGTGAGCGGGCGGGCAGATCCATAGACAGACTGACAGGTGTTGGAAGGCAGACTGTCGGACCGCAGGAATGCAAGCAGATAGACAGGAATCAGGTAGGTATCAAGCAGAGATCTGGCAGGTATCTGGTAACGGGACCTGAGGGCTGAAGCAGAGTTGAAAGGCTTTGCAACAACATTGCTCGGGCACCTCCATTTTGGAAGAGGTGCCTTATATATGGTGAGGTCCTCCGGCCATTGGCCGGGGACACCTTAGAACGGCGCACGCGGCCCCTTTAAGAGAGGGGGAGCGCGTGCGCGCCCTAAGCACAGAGGCTAGGAAGCAGCGCGCGCTGCCAGCAGAGCGGGAGGAAGCCGCCGGGCACGGAGCGGAGAGGTGAGGGGAACGGCGTCCCTGCCTAGCAGGAGGCAGCGACGCCGACGCTACAGTACCCTCCCCTTTAGGCCCTCCCTTTTTTAGGTCAGAGAGAAATTTATCAAGGATGAGAGGGGCATGGATGTTCTCCCGGGGCTCCCATGTTCTCTGCTCAGGACCAAACCCCTTCCAATCCACTAGAAAAAAGGACTTTCCTCTTAACCTTTTGGTGGCCAGAATGTTCTCTACCTCAAACTCGTTTTCAGCGGAAACCGGAGCAGGAGGCGTACCTGTAGACTTGGAAAAAGAGTTAAGTACCACGGGTTTGAGTAGAGATACATGGAAGGAGTTAGGAATCCGCAAATTGGCCGGGAGTTTCAATTTATAGGCCACCGGGTTGATTTGTTTGATAACTTCCAGTGGACCGATGAACCGAGGCCCTAACTTGTAGGAAGGAATCTTGAGCCGGACATATTTGGACGAGAGCCAGACCTTATCTCTAGGACGGAATTGTGGTGGATCCAGACATCTTTTGTCAGCCTGTTTTTTCATCCGCTCGGATGACTGAAGAAGTGCGGATCTGGTACTTTCCCAAATTGAGGAAAATTCGTTAACCAGAGATTCCGCAGCCGGATTGTCCACCGAGGTGGAGACGGGAAACGGGATCCGAGGATGCTGACAGAAGACTACAAAAAACGGGGATTTGGAGGAAGATTCGCTCTCGTGATTATTGTAGGAAAATTCGGCCCACGGTAAAAGATCCACCCAGTCGGAATGGTGAGCATTAACAAAGTGCTGGAGGAAACTGGTTAAAATTTGGTTGATCCGTTCTACTTGGCCATTGGACTGTGGGTGATAAGCAGAAGAAAAGTCCAAGGTGACCCCCAGCAATTTACACATGGCTCGCCAAAAGCGAGAGGTGAACTGAACCCCTCGGTCGGATACGATGTGGAGAGGAAGACCATGAAGACGGAAGACATGATGGATAAAGTCTTTAGCTAACTCTGATGCAGAGATGCAGAGGGGAATAAAGTGAGCCATTTTGGAAAAGCGGTCAGCGACCACCCAAATGACCATACAACCGGCAGAGACAGGGAGGTTCGTTATAAAGTCCATAGCTATATGCTGCCACGGGGCAGCAGGTACAGGAAGAGGAAGGAGACCGCCGGCTGGAAGATGTCTCAGAACCTTGTTGCGGGCGCAGGACACACAGGCTGAAACAAAGTCTATTACGTCCTTGTGCAGGGTAGGCCACCAGTAATGCCGGGTAATAAGCTGGAGGGTCTTTTTCTGACCAGCGTGGCCAGCTAGCTTGGACGACTGACCCCAGTGTAGGACCTTCTCACGATCAGGTACAGTTACGAACGTCTTACCGGGTGGAAGACGATTTAGATTCACGGGGGCCACCTGCATTACTTTGGCGGGGTCGATGATGTGTTTAGGCTCCTCCTCAAGATCAGAGACCAAAAAGGATCGGGACAAGGCATCAGCTTTGATGTTTTTGTCAGCCGGGCGAAAATGAAGAATGAAATTAAAGCGGGCGAAGAACAAGGACCATCGGGCTTGGCGCGGGTTAAGTCTCTGGGCACTCTGAAGGAAGCCAAGTTCTTGTGGTCCGTGTACATTATTACCGGGTGAAGAGTCCCCTCGAGCAGGTAATGCCACTCCTCCAGTGCCAGCTTAATGGCCAACACTTCTCGGTCTCCTATAGAATAATTGCGCTCAGAAGAGAAGAAGAGTTTGGAGAAGAAGCCGCAGGTTACCATTCTTCCGGAGGACGACTTTTGGGTAAGTACCGCTCCGGCTCCGGAGGAGGAAGCGTCGACTTCTAGGAAGAATTGTTTGTTGCCGTCCGGACGATGCAGCACAGGGGCGGAGGAAAAAGCTTGTTTTAAGGAAAGGAAGGCCTCCTCTGCTTCGGGCGGCCATTCTCTGGGATTAGCGCCCTTACGGGTGAGCGCCGAGATAGGGGCAGTCCGGGAAGAGAAGAGCGGAATGAAGAGGCGGTAGTAGTTGGCGAAGCCCAGGAACTGCTGAATAGCTTTCAACCCCTCTGGTCGGGGCCATTTCTGGATGGCGGACAGTTTCTCAGGATCCATTCGTAGGCCGGTCTGAGAGATTATGTAGCCCAGAAACGGAAGCGAGGTCTGCTCAAAGAGGCACTTCTCATATTTAGCATAGAGGTGGTTCTGCCTGAGCCTGAGTAGGACCTGACGAACGTCCTTCCGGTGAGTGAGGAGATCCGGAGAGAAGACCAAGATGTCGTCCAGGTACACCACCACGCAGGGGTAGAGAAGGTCACGGAAGATGTCATTGACCAACTCTTGAAAGACGGCGGGAGCGTTACAGAGACCGAAGGGCATTACAAGGTATTCATAGTGGCCGTCCCGGGTGTTGAATGCCGTCTTCCATTCATCCCCCTGACGGATACGGACCAGGTTATACGCCCCACGGAGGTCCAGCTTGGTGAAGATTCTAGCCCCCCTTAGACGGTCAAATAATTTAGGAATGAGCGGAAGGGGGTATTTATTTTTCACCGTGATCTGGTTAAGGCCTCTATAGTCTATACAGGGACGGAGTGAGCCGTCCTTCTTTTTGACGAAGAAGAAGCCTGCTGCCGCCGGGGAGGTAGATTTCCGGATAAATCCCCGGGCCAGATTCTCCTCAATATATTCAGACATGGACTGGGTCTCAGCAGCGGACAAAGGGTAAATACGCCCACGGGGAGGAGTAGCGCCGGGTATCAGGTCGATTGGGCAGTCGTATGGTCTATGAGGGGGTAATGTCTCTGCTTCTCTTTTATTAAAGACGTCCGCATAAGACCAATAGGGAACCGGTAGGCCGGGTAGATTGGCTGGGGTAGGAGAAGGACGGGCAGGATGAACGGGAACTAAACAAGTCTTATGGCAGTCCTTTCCCCAGCGAAGGACTTCTCCGGTCTGCCAATCAAGCACGGGTGCATGTTTCTGAAGCCAAGGTAGGCTTAGCAAGAGGGTGTGAGAGAGTCCAGGCAGAACATGAAAGAAGATGCTCACAGAGTGCAGCATTCCCACCTGCAGAGTTATGGATTCGGTGATGAGTTGGATGGGATGTGGTAAGAGGCCCCCATTCACGGCTGCGACAGATAAGGGTACAGTCAGAGGTTTGGTGGGGATGCGGTATTTCTCTACCAGGGACTGAGAAATGAGATTTCCGGCAGCTCCAGAGTCAAGTTGAGCCAGTTCAAAATAACGGTTCTCCCCGCAGATGAGAGAGACCGACAGCATCAGAGATGGAGAGGATTTACTCTTGTCTAGGACGACCTCTCTGAGCGATCCTAGACACAGGCGTTTCCCGACCTCTCCGGGCAGGAACGGATCTGGTGCTCCTTACTGCCACAGTAGAAGCAGCTCCCCTCGGCACGGCGTAATTCTTGACGGGTTTTGACCATCTTGGTCTGGTCGACCTGCATAGGCTCGGGTGAGTGCGCCTGGGGAGTAACGGAGGAAGTGACGGGTTTCTGGAAGGTAGGGGCAAGGCGTGGAAACCTCCTCTCACGGGTGACCTCTTTGGTGCGCTCCTGGAACCGGATGTCAATCCGGGTAGCAAGTGTTATTAAGTCATCGAGAGTGGTAGGAATGTCCCGACTGGCGAGTTCATCTTTAATACGGCCGGACAGACCTTCCCAGAAGACAGACACCAGGGCGTCGTTATCCCAGGCAAGCTCCGAAGCAAGGGTACGGAACCGTATGGCATATTGGCCCACGGTGAGACTTCCTCGACGGAGGCGTAGCAGGGATGAGGTGGATGAGGTCTTCCGTCCTGGTTCGTCGAAGACTTTCCGGAAAGCCATGAGAAAGGCTGGCAGGTTGGACACCAGGTGGTCTCCTCTCTCCCATAGAGGATTTAGCCAAGCCAGCGCCTCCCCCGTGAGATGGGACATGATGAAGGCTACTTTGGCTCGGTCGGTGGAAAACTGGGGTGCCAACAGTTCGAAGTGCAGAGTGCACTGGTTAATGAAGCCCCGTGTCTGGCCGGGATCTCAGCCAAAACGAGGCGGGGCGGAGAAGCGGGGACCGGGAAGAGATGCCATGGTATTGATGGGCAGCGGCGGTGCCGGGGTAGTAAGTGTGCGAGTGGAGGCCGCTCCCGATGAGGCCGTCAATGAGTCCAGGCGGGAGTTAACACTACGCAGGTGACTCAGGATGTAGTCCTGTTGGGACCTCTGACGGGAAAGTTCATGACATAGGTCCGAGCTTGGGTGCTACCGGGTTCCATGGCCTGAGCAAACTGTAACGGGTCTGGGAGGTGGAACCTCTGAGCAACTATACAAAGGGGTAGTCCTTGTAAGAAAGCGGGTGGCTCCAAGGGAAGGCGGGCAGGTAGTCACGGCAAGTGACAGGGACAGTCTCTGGGTAGAAGGGCAGGAGGTCATGGCAAGTGACGGGGACAGTCTCTTGACAGGCGGGTGGTCACGGCAAGTGACAGCAGGGTAAGAATCTCTAGACAGGCAGGTGGTCACGGCAAGTGACAGCAGGGAAAGAGTATCTAGACAGGCAGGTGGTCACGGCAAATGACAGCAGGGAAAGAGTCTCTAGATAGGCTAGCAGGCAGGTAGCAGGTGAGCTCTCCCAGGTGAGCGGGCAAGAGTCTCTGGACAGGCAGGTGGTCACGGCAAGTGACGGCAGAGCCTCCAGGTAGGCTAGCAGGCAGGTAGCAGGTGAGCGCTCCCAGGTGAGCGGGCGGGCAGATCCATAGACAGACTGACAGGTGTTGGAAGGCAGACTGTCGGACCGCAGGAAAGCAAGCAGATAGACAGGAATCAGGTAGGTATCAAGCAGAGATCTGGCACGTAACTGGCAGGTATCTGGTAACGGGACCTGAGGGCTGAAGCAGAGTTGAAAGGCTTTGCAACAACATTGCTCGGGCACCTCCATTTTGGAGGAGGTGCCTTATATATGGTGAGGTCCTCCGGCCATTGGCCGGGGACTCCTTAGGACGGCGCGCGCGGCCCCTTTAAGAGAGGGGGAGCGCGCCCTAAGCACAGAGGCCGGGAAGCAGCGCGCGCTGCCAGCAGAGCGGGAGGAAGCCGCCGGGCACGGAGCGGAGAGGTGAGGGGAACGGCGTCCCTGCCTAGCAGGAGGCAGGGACGCCGACGCTACACTGTTATTGTGAACAGTTAAGCATGTTGTAGATAAAATGATCTGAAAGGCCTAAAGTTACACATGACACATTCCCTTTGCATTTTATATATACATCTTCATCTTTTACATTTTAAAAATGACATAAAGGAAAATGGGCCGATGCTAAAGTTTCTGCACCCCGCATGGCTAGTACCTTGTAGCGCCCCTTTTGAAAGTATCACAGCTTGTAACCGCTTTTTGTACCCAGACAAGATTCTTTCAGTTCTTGTTTGAGGGATTTTCTTCCAGTTCTGTGAGATTCCTGGGCCGTCTTGCATGCTCTGCTATTTTGAGGTCTAGCCACAGATTTTCAATGATGTTCAGATCAGGGGACTGTGAGGGCCATTGTAAAACCTTCAGCCTGCGCCTTTTGAGGTTTTCTATTGTGGATTGTGACTTGTGTTTAGGATCATTAACCATTTGTAGAAGCCATCCTCTTTCCACCTTCAGCTTTTTTACAGATGGTGTTATGTTTGCATCAAGTATTTGTTGAAATTTCATTGAATCCATTCTTCCCTCTACCTGTGAAATGTTCCCCATGCCATTGGCAGCAACACAATCCCAGCATGATTGCTCCTCCCCCATGCTTAATGGTTGGTGAAATGTTCTTTTCCTGAAATTCTGTGGCCATTTTTCTCCTCTCATACCATATCAAAGATCATTGTGGGAGAGTTCTGTTTTAACCTCATCGGTCCGCAGGTCTTGTTTCCAAAATGCATCAGGCTTGTTTAGACGTTCTTTTGCACTTCTGACTCTGAATTTTATGGTGAGGACACACGAGAGGTTTTCTTCTAATGACTCTTCTCTGAGCAGTAGAACAATGTACCACAACTCCAGAATCTGCTAAATCTTTCTGAAGGTCTTTTGCATTCAAGCGGGGGTTCTGATTTGCCTCTCTAGCAATCCTGAAAGCCGCTCTCTCTGAAATTTTGCTAGCTCTTCCAGACCTTATCTTGACCTCCACAGTTCCTGGTAACTGCCATTTCTTAATTACATTTCGGACTGAGGAAAGGGCGACTTGAAAACGCTTTGCTATCTTCTTATAGCTTCTCCTGCTTTGTGGGCCTCCACCATTTTCATTTTCAGAGTGCTGGCAGCTGCTTAGAAGAACCCACGGCTGCTGGTTTTTGGCACAAGGGTAGAGGAGGCCGGTTTTTATAAAGCTGGAAATTTGCATCACCGGCCTTTCCTAACGATGATAGTGAACAAGCCATAACCCTAACAGGCTAATGAAAATCTAACACCTTGGTCAAAGTTATCTGAGCACAAAACTCTCCAAGGGTGCACAAACTTTTTCATCAGCCCATTTCCCTTTTTGGAATTTTTAAAATGAAAAAAAAAAACAAAAAAACGAATGTATATGTGTGTATATATATATGTATGTATGTATGTGTGTGTGTGTGTGTGTATATATATATGTGCATGTATATATATATATATATATGTGTATATATATATATATGTGTGTGTATATATATATATATATATATATATACAGTACAGACCAAAAGTTTGGACACACCTTCTCATTTAAAGATTTTTCTGTATTTTCATGACTATGAAAATTGTACATTCACACTGAAGGCATCAAAACTATGAATTACCACATGTGGAATTATATACTTAACAAAAAAGTGTGAAACAACTGAAAATATGTCTTATATTCTAGGTTCTTCAAAGTAGCCACCTTTTGCTTTGATGACTGCTTTGCACACTCTTGGCATTCTCTTGATGAGCTTCAAGAGGTAGTCACCGGAAATGGTCTTCCAACAATCTTGAAGGAGTTCCCAGAGATGCTTAGTGTGGCACCCCAGGGGTCTGGTTTCCACAGTAACAGCAGTGTTATGTCTGAGAGCAGGTGGGAGGTCTCTTGGTCAGGAATCCTATGCATGCCACACCTCCTGCCCAGTCCTGGGAGGGGAAGGACTTCCCCTATATAAACCTGGTGCTGAGGCAGGGTTAGAGAGAAGAGTAGAGAGAAGAAGAGAAGCAGTGATAGGAAAGAAAGATCAGGAGCTCTGTGGGAGTCGTGCTAAGAGGAGATCAGGGCTGGAAGCTGTAGAGCTCGCCCTGATTGAAGATTTCTTACCGGACCCGGAGTCCGAGGCTGTGGGGACTAACTCCTACCCAGCAGCAGAAACCGACTGGCAGGGGATTTCAGGTCCTCTGGCCCAGAAACCCGAAGGCTCGGTCACACGTTTGGGACCAGCACCGCCGTCGTGGAGCGGAAGCTACTAGAAGGCCCCGAGTCACCGGCCATACGGGTGAGCACCACACGGTACACTCAGGGACGTGGGCTACCTTTACCCGCCTCTAGCAAGGTAGCCAGAAGAGTACAATTAGTTGGGGAGGCCTACAACTCCGCCTGGCCAAGGGGGATCCCATCTGCTCAAGGACTGACCAGGCCCCGACCGCTAGCCAGTACTCTGGGAGGGTCTATCTTTGTCACGAGTAAAGACCCTGAACTACACCGTATCGTCTCTGAGTGATTCCTGCTACCCCCATCATCCACGTCGGCTGCCCTGAGGCCATACCCCTCCCGTTGGGGGTTATACCATCCACGCTGCACCATCCTCCCACCGGCCTCAGCGGTTTGCCCTGCAGCGGCAGCTCCATAGCTGCATTCAACGGGTGGCGTAGTCGTTCTACATCTACTGCTAATATACCGCCACTTAGTCTGACTCCCTGGGCACGGACCGGGTCACCGCCACGAGACTACTACCCCTATCAGATCCGGCTCCGGGTAGTCCCTGCGTGCGCAACGCTACATCACATAGGCCCAGGGCGCGTCAACTTTTGGCGTAGTCGGCAGGATCTCGTGCCTGCAACCACCGGGTACTGCGTGCCTGAAAAAGACTGTTCAAACTTACCAGTGGTGAAGATTCCCGCCATCCGGCGCCATCTTCTACCTTCTTCCCGCCATCCGCGAAGTTTTCCCGCCATCCGGCGCCATCTTCTGCCTTTTTCCCGCCATCCGTGGAGTTTTCCCGCCGTTGGACGCCATCTTGAAGACGCCGCGCGGGAAGAAGAGGGGCGTGGACTCCGAAAGCGCGCGAGAACTGAAGCCCCGCCTCACGTCCGGACGTTGCGTAAGGTCCTGGAAGGAGCCCAGCAGACGCCGACGTCACAGGAGCGCGACGGAAGGTCCTCAACCCTGATGATCCACTGCGGAGCTGCGGCCTACGGAAGAGGATCATCGCAAGGTAGGCCACGGTCCACTAGGGGGGAGGAAGATGTCGGATACGGAGGAGAGCTTCACTGCCTCAACCCCCGCCAGCGCCACCGCTGCTGCAGTCATGCCTTTCACCATGCCCTATATCCCGGGAGCGGCCTGGCTACCCCAGTACTCAGGGGAGTCACATACTCTGCGTGACTTTAGAGAAAAGCTGGATAGCCTCTTCCAGGTGTACCCCCTCACAGAAGAGCAAAAAGTGAGCATCCTGGTGGCCCAATTAACTGGGGCAGCCCAAAGGGAGGTAAAGTCCTGGCCACCTGGGGGAAGGACTGTCGCAGGGATACTAACCCGGCTGAAGGATACCTTTGATACCCGCACCTCAGCCGAGATCAAGCTTAGATTCTACGGGTGCAAGCAGCGAGCACAAGAGAGTATAAGGGACTATGCACTAAACCTACAAGAGGCCCTGAGAGCCATTAAGCAGACCGACCCTGACGGCGTGGGAGACGAGGACCGGCTGTTGACTGAACAATTTATAGAGGGTTTATATTGCAATGCCCACCGAACCCAGTTGCGGGCAATGGCCTTACAGGACCCTCATCTGGGATTTGCACAGTTCAAGGACAGAGCCATCCGGGTGCTCCGAGAACCGGCACCAGGTGGCGTTGTGACCCACAGACGCCCCACTACCACTTACCACCAAGAGGCGGCGCCCTTGTCGGCAGGGCCTGTGGGAGCTGATGCGCAGGCTTTGAACAATGACCCGGCTCCCGACCTGTACCATCAGGTCCAAGAGCTAGCTAAAAGCATTGCTGCGCTAACCCGAACTGTGCAGTCTTTACAGGTTTCTACTCCAGGGAAGATCCAGCTGGCATCCGGACGGGAGGACATCCCGTGGCGCCGACCAAGGAGGACCCCACCGGCCAGAGGAAGACCCAGCGACCGATACAACGAGGACGGACAACCTATCTGCCGCCGCTGCAATCAACCCGGACATATGGCAAGGTACTGTCCTTTAAACTGGCACAACCTAGGGTAGAGGGCCAACCCCTAGGAAAAAGATCATCAGGCCCATCAAACTGGCGTGACAAATATGTGGGAGGACGTCCAGTCTTGCCTGTGGTACTGGATGGCATTCCTATGAGTGCCCTACTGGACACTGGGTCACAGGTCACCACCATCCCGTACGTGCTCTTCAAGCAGTACTGGAATGACTCGGATATAACCCGCTACCCTGACGACGACTTGAGTATCATCGCCAGCAATGGTCAGCCCGTGCCACAGATCGGATTTAAAGAGGTGACCATTAAAATCGGTAGAGTCGAGCTGGCAGCCCAGGGACTGATCATTGTGGACATTGATAAGCGCGAGAGTCACCCTAAGATAACTCTAGGAACTAATGTAATTGAAAATTGTCTTGCAGAGGTGATTTTTATTTTACAGCAGGTTGCCAAGAACGCCAGCTCCGGCCAGCAGCGAGTGCTCCAAAAAGAGATCCGGGCACTGATGCGACGGCAACAGGTGGAACTCTCCGGCGGTGAGATTGGTAGCGTGAGAATGTGTGACCCTTTCCCTATTGCCATGCCCCCAAAAAGTGAAATGATGATTTGGTGCCGGGCGGCTATTGGTCTGAGAGGTAGAGATTACCAGGCAATGGTAGAACCAGTTTACTCAGACAGTAGGCCCACCATTTTGACAGCACGGGGGGTGGTCAATGTACGCCATGGGAGGGTGCCCGTTCGCATAATAAATATCGGGAAGAGGGAAGTGTACCTGCCCCGGTATGCCACGCTAGCCAAATTGTATACCATCAATCAGAATTCTATACAGTCCGTAGAACCCTTGCCTCCATCTTCTCCGGAGGAAGGTAACGGCTCTAAACAACAAATGGAGGATTGGTGTCAGCAACTACATTTGGGTACTGACTCCACTCCCTCCCACCAGAAACAGGGAGTCTACCGGGTGGTTCAAGAGTACGAGAGAGTGTTTAGTAAACACCCGTTAGACTTCGGGCGAGTCAAGGGGGTAGAACATCACATCCCCACGGGAGACCATCCTCCCATAAAAGAGAGGTATCGACCCGTACCCCCTGCACACTACCAACACGCCAAGGGGATGCTTAGAGACATGAAGGAGGCTGGGGTAATCAGGGAAAGCTGTAGCCCCTGGGCAGCTCCACTAGTCTTGGTCAAAAAGAAAGACAACACCATGAGAATGTGTGTAGATTACCGGAAAATAAACCGTATCACACACAAAGATGCGTACCCCTTACCAAGAATAGAGGAGTCTTTGGCTGCTTTAAAATCTGCTAACTTCTTCTCCACCTTGGATCTCACTAGCGGGTACTGGCAGGTTCCTGTAGCAGAGGCGGATCGGGAAAAGACCGCATTCACCACCCCGATGGGACTTAGTGAGTTTACCTGCATGCCGTTTGGACTCTGCAACGCACCAGGAACCTTCCAGCGATTGATGGAGTGCTGTCTGGGACACCGGAACTTTGAGATGGTCCTGTTATACCTGGACGATGTCATCGTCTACTCCAAAACCTACGAGGACCACCTGAAGCACCTGGCGGAAGTGTTTGAAGCTCTGGCAAGTTACGGCCTAAAGGTGAAACCCTCCAAGTGTCACCTCCTGAAGCCAAAGGTGCAGTACCTGGGACACGTGGTGAGTGCTGACGGAGTGGCTCCCGACCCTGATAAGATCACCGCAATTAAGGAATGGCCAAGCCCCTCCAGTGTAAAGGAAGTGAGGCAGTTCCTCGGGTTGGTAGGCTACTACCGAAGGTTCATACCCGGTTTCACCAAAAAGGCAGCTCCTATGCAGGACCTCCTGATAGGCCAGTCCAGGAAGGCCAAGAACCAGAAGCCGCCCTTCAGATGGGAGAAGTTGGAAGAAGAGTCCTTCCGCCAGCTGAAGATGGCCCTCACGGGGGATGAAATCCTGGCGTACCCTGATTATAGCCAACCCTTTATCCTCTACACCGACGCCAGTAACATCGGGCTAGGAGCCATACTATCCCAGATCCAGCAGGGGAAAGAACGGGTAATTGCTTACGCCAGCCGAAAACTGCGACCCACCGAAAGAAATCCTGAGAATTACAGCTCATTTAAGCTAGAGTTCCTGGCAGTGGTGTGGGCAGTCACCGAACGCTTTAAGCACTACCTCGCTTCTTCCCGGTTCACCGTGTACACGGATAACAACCCGTTGACACACCTGGACACTGCAAGACTCGGTGCCCTAGAGCAGAGATGGATGGCCCGCTTGTCCAACTATGAGTTTACAATCAAATACCGGGCAGGACGCTCCAATACCAACGCGGACGCCCTGTCCAGGATGCCAAACCTACCGGACGAGGGTGATGATTCAGAAGATTTGGAAGAGGTCGAACTCCCTGCGTTCCACCGTCATGGGACCATCCAGTATTCCCACCGTGTAAGGGGTAAGCAAGCCGCTACGTTCAACCCCTTACCTCACTACAACTGGGCGGAAACGCAAGACAGTGACCCTGCCGTCCGGCTGGTGAAGGAGATGCTGACTCAGCCAGAAGCTCGCCTTGACCCAGACGCTCCGGAGGAGGCCAAGCAACTGTGGGCAGAGAAGAGTCGACTGTTCCTTTACAAGGGGAAGTTGTGCCGCAGAATGGTTAACTCCCGGACGCATGAACTGATCTGGCAAGTAGTGGTGCCAAGAAGGGACGCAGCTATGGTGATGGAGGCATACCACGACGGGGCTGGGCACTTCGGATGGAAGAAGCTGGAGTTCCTGCTGCGCGGGCGGTTCCATTGGGTAGGCATGAGAGGAACCATCGAGAGGTGGTGCAGAGACTGTGGCCCATGCAACCTAAGAAGGAAGGACCGTGCCAGCCAGAAGACCCCCCTTCAGTCCATCGTCACCCGGCAGCCGTTGGAACTGGTAGCCTTGGATCATGTAAAACTGACCCCAAGCAGAAGTGGCTACGTCTACGCATTAACCATCATGGATCACTACTCCCGGTTCTTGGTTGTCGTCCCCGTCAAGGACTTAACGGCTCAAACAGCAGCTAGAGCCTTCCAGCAGCACTTCTGCCGTCCACACGGCTAGCCAGAGCAGGTGCTGACGGACCAGGGACCTGCCTTTGAAGCGGAGGTCTTCCAAGAGTTCTGTACTCTGTATGGCTGCCGGAAGATCAGGACGACACCCTATCATCCGCAAACTAATGGACTTTGTGAGAAAATGAACCAGGTGGTGATAGATCTTCTAAAAACATTGCCCCTGGAAGAACGCAGTCTGTGGCCTGAGAAGCTGCCCGTCCTGGTGGACCTATACAACTACATCCCTGTAGGTTCCACCAACTGTACCCCGGCTTACCTAATGAGGGCAAGACCCGGTAAGCTACCTGTTGACCTGGAGATGGGAGTCCTGACACCCGAGGACACTTCACCGGAAGCAGACTGGGACACAGAGAGGCAGCAGCAGTACCGGAAAGTACAGGAGAGCGTGGAGCGAAGTCTCTGTCTAGCTAGGGAAAGACAAGAGAAAACTTACAACCAGTATGCTCCCGCTGTTCCCTTGGTACCCGGAGAGCAGGTCTTGAAGAGGAAAAGACGGCTCCACAAGTTGGACGACCAGTGGGAGAAGGACCCGTACATCGTACTGCCCTCAAGCCACGACAACCCGAAGGTCTGTACCATCAGTAAAGACGGAGGAGAAACCACAACCATTGTATCCCGGGATCACCTGAAGAAGTGTCCCGAACAGCTACGGAATCCTGAAGAGGAACAAGAAGACCCTCGACCCGTAGA
The DNA here is from genome assembly GCF_046119375.1 of Phyllobates terribilis. NCBI lineage: Eukaryota > Metazoa > Chordata > Amphibia > Anura > Dendrobatidae > Phyllobates > Phyllobates terribilis. The sequence continues at coordinate 345,913,951 of NW_027362765.1, read as the reverse complement.
GGAAAGGGAAGATGTGGTTAGTACTGTGCTCGGAGACTTCCCTCGGTCCTGGACTCAAGTCAATGGTGCAGTTGTGGTACCCGTCCTCACGTTCCTCCAACCAGCATCCCAAGTACTCACGGAGCAACCGGTAGAGCTGGAAGAACAGCCGGTCCAGGAGGCAGAAGACTCCACACAAGCAGATCAGGAGGATCAACCCTCTGCTTATAGTGAGCCTGCCATACCCCTAGTGAGCCAAAGAGCCTGTAGACAGCTGCCCAGTTTACCCTTGACAGCTCCTACACCCTGTAGTTCAGGGCCAGACAGTCAGCTCCGTAGGTCCACTAGGGCCACTAAAGGCCAGTTACCCGCACGTTGGAGAATTTGAAGTGTTTAAATTGTTTTATTTGTGGTCACCTGTCTGTTACTTGTAAATAATTATGTGTTTCTAGTTATTTTTAGGAGTCCTTGGTGGATTTACCGGGAATCCTTGTACAATTGGTTGGAGCGTAACTTAGGAATGGACTAAAGACTCTTAAGGACTCGGGGCAGGACAGACCCCTACCTGGTTACGTCTCCCTGTTTTGGTGAAATGGACACCTTGCTTTTCTTCAAAAACTGCACCCGGTTGCGGACACGCCGTGACCATTCTAATATGTTTTTTTTTTCTATTGTACCGTTTCTGTTTGTATTGGTTATGTTTTTCTAAAATATGTTTAGTCCCGGAGTACTAAATTTCACTAGGGGGGAATGTGGCACCCCAGGGGTCTGGTTTCCACAGTAACAGCAGTGTTATGTCTGAGAGCAGGTGGGAGGTCTCTTGGTCAGGAATCCTATGCATGCCACACCTCCTGCCCAGTCCTGGGAGGGGAAGGACTTCCCCTATATAAACCTGGGGCTGAGGCAGGGTTAGAGAAGAAGAGTAGAGAGAAGAAGAGAAGCAGTGATAGGAAAGAAAGATCAGGAGCTCTGTGGGAGTCGTGCTAAGAGGAGATCAGGGCTGGAAGCTGTAGAGCTCGCCCTGATTGAAGATTTCTTACCGGACCCGGAGTCCGAGGCTGTGGGGACTAACTCCTACCCAGCAGCAGAAACCAACCGGCAGGGGATTTTAGGTCCTCTGGCCCAGAAACCCGAAGGCTCGGTCACACGTTTGGGACCAGCACCGCCGTCGTGGAGCGGAAGCTACTAGAAGGCCCCGAGTCACCGGCCATACGGGTGAGCACCACACGGTACACTCAGGGACGTGGGCTACCTTTACCCGCCTCTAGCAAGGTAGCCAGAAGAGTACAATTAGTTGGGGAGGCCTACAACTCCGCCTGGCCAAGGGGGATCCCATCTGCTCAAGGACTGACCAGGCCCCGACCGCTAGCCAGTACTCCGGGAGGGTCTATCTTTGTCACCAGTAAAGACCCTGAACTACACCGTATCGTCTCTGAGTGATTCCTGCTACCCCCATCATCCACGTCGGCTGCCCTGAGGCCATACCCCTCCCGTTGGGGGTTATACCATCCACGCTGCACCATCCTCCCACCGGCCTCAGCGGTTTGCCCTGCAGCGGCAGCTCCATAGCTGCATTCAACGGGTGGCGTAGTCGTTCTACATCTACTGCTAATATACCGCCACTTAGTCTGACTCCCTGGGCACGGACCGGGTCACCGCCACGAGACTACTACCCCTATCAGATCCGGCTCCGGGTAGTCCCTGCGTGCGCAACGCTACATCACATAGGCCCAGGGCGCGTCACTTAGCACTTGTTGGCCCTTTTGCCTTCACTCTGCGGTCCAGCTCACCCCAAACCATCTTGATTGGGTTCAGGTCTGGTGACTGTGGAGGCCAGGTCATCTGGTGTAGCCCCCCATCACTCTCCTTCTTGGTCAAATTGCCCTTACACAGCCTGGAGGTGTTTGGGGTCATTGTCCTGTTGAAAAATAAATGATGGTCCAACTAAACGCAAACCGGATGGAATAGCATGCCGCTGCAAGATGCTGTGGTAGCCATGCTGGTTCAGTATGCCTTCAATTTTGAATAAATCCCCAACAGTGTCACCAGCAAAGCCCCCCCACACCATCACACCTCCCCCTCCATGCTTCACGGTGGGAACCAGGCATGTAGAGTCCATCCGTTCACCTTTTCTGCGTCGCACAAAGACACGGTGGTTGGAACCAAAGATCTCAAATTTGGACCAAAGCACAGATTTCCACTGGTCTAATGTCCATTCCTTGTGTTCTTTAGCCCAAACAAGTCTCTTCTGCTTGTTGCCTGTCCTTAGCAGTGGTTTCCTAGCAGCTATTTTACCATGAAGGCCTGCTGCACAAAGTCTCCTCTTAACAGTTGTTGTAGAGATGTGTCTGCTGCTAGAACTCTGTGTGGTATTGACCTGGTCTCTAATCTGAGCTGCTGTTAACCTGCGATTTCTGAGGCTGGTGACTCGGATAAACTTATCCTCAGAAGCAGAGGTGACTCTTGGTCTTCCTTTCCTGGGGCGGTCCTCATGTGAGCCAGTTTCTTTGTAGCGCTTGATGGTTTTTGCAACTGCACTTGGGGACACTTTCAAAGTTTGCCCAATTTTTCACACGGACTGACCTTCATTTCTTAAAGTAATGATGGCCACTCGTTTTTCTTTACTTAGCTGCTTTTTTCTTGCCATAATACAAATTCTAACAGTCTATTCAGTAGGATTATCAGCTGTGTATCCACCAGACTCCTGCACAACACAACTGATGGTCCCAACCCCATTTATAAGGCAAGAAATCCCACTTATTAAACCTGACAGGGCACACCTGTGAAGTGAAGACCATTTCCGGTGACTACCTCTTGAAGCTCATCAAGAGAATGCCAAGAGTGTACAAAGCAGTCATCAAAGCAAAAGGTGGCTACTGTGAAGACCCTAGAATATAAGACATATTTTCAGTTGTTTCACACTTTTTTGGTAAGTATATAATTCCACATGTGGTAATTCATAGTTTTGATGCCTTCACTGTGAATGTACAATTTTCATAGTCAAGAAAATACAGAAAAATCTTTAAATGAGAAAGTGTGTCCAAACTTTTGGTCTGTACTATTCACAATAACAGTAATTTTTACCAGGGGTGCCCAAACTTTTACATGCCACTGTATATACCCCGGTATGGTTGCTGCCAACTTCGCAATAACAAAAAGAACCACTAGCTGCCATCAATCGTTTATACCGGCCAATTGAACACCCGTTACAGGTCGCGTATGGCTTCAGGGGTGCGGTTTACAGAGCAAGAGGAATAGAACTATTACATTTTATATTTATTACAGAAATATAGGCCGTGTTTATAAAAATATGCAAAGATGATACAGAATGGGAACAAAAGAATATGATATATACAATTACATAAAATAAAAAAGAATAATGAAAGAGAATAGTTAAACCTGATGTCATGGAAATAGCTCTGAGCTTAGCGGAGGGAGGGACTCCAGGAAAACGGACAGAACCTATGGCAAGCTGTACCTTCAAAGACCTGACAAATGATCCAGACCCAAATACTGCTTTTTATTAGCTCAGCATTACGCCCACATACCTCCCGTTGATGGCCACACATGGGGCTGTTTGGGGTATGTTCTCAGCAATACAGAATTGTATGCGATCCACAACTTACAGGATATCTTTGCCCCTTGGAGGTCCCAGGCAGTAGATATTGTCACATTTTTTGTCATTATTTTAACTTTAGATTGAGATCAAATATGAGATTGATAGCATCTCCTGGCGCCGTGCGGTGTCCAGCTCTGCTTGGATCTGCCACGCACATAGCAGAAGCCTGCGGCTGACTCGAGTACTTTCATCGCAGCCGGCGCATGACGATGATGTCATATGCCGGCCGGCGAAGTGAGACACGCAACTACAACTGCTTCACCGGGATGTGCGTGCATCCCTGCACATACTCTGCCTGTGCTTTTAAAGGGCCCGTGCCCCTAAAAACCGCAGGCTTTTTGTTTCCTTCTCCCCTCTCTCCTCTGCTGCAAGGGGCCGGGCCCACCGATACCCCGCCAGGCCAGTCCGACCCTGACAACAGTCCTCAGGATAGTTCCTCAAAACCAGATGACAGATCCCACGAACGCAGCATGTGTAACAAGCTCCAGCTCGCAACTGATCTCCAATCTCCATAGGCCATTCATACCAGGACCTCAGCAAAAGACCCTCTCCCCTCGACGCCACTGCACCAACTGCCTCAATAAACATGTGGCTTATTGTTTTCCCTCTCCTGGGATCAGCCCCCTGGATGGGCAGAAGTGTTCACATTCTCCCCCTTAAACATTTGCTTTCAGTGGGCCGTGTGTGGGGGAATACCCGGAGCCAGGTCTCTGGGTAATGCTAGGGGTTGTAGTCTCCGTGGCGGCGACCTGGTCCCGTGGCTCAGGGTGGTCAAACCAGTGGCGGATCTGTTTACTTGGTTTTTAATGTTTAAATGTCCGACTACGCCACCCGTGGATTGCGGTCACAGATAACCGCCGCTGCGGGGCAGACCGCTGAGGCTGATGTTGTGTACGCAGCAGAGGAGTATAGCCTCAGGGAAGTGAGTGCAGATGGTGGAGGTGATGGTGTGCGGGAGCAACAGTAATGACTCAGAGTCCAGTGATGCAGTCCAGGGTATTTACTCTTAGTTTTACACTCCAAGCCACTTCTGCAGGTAATGGCTGCCCACGTCGTACTGTGTTCACCAGGTGAGGGGCTCGGCCAACTCCCAGGTACCTTTGGGAAGCTTTTCAGGACCCCCTTCGTGTGTCCTTTCTCTGGCCTGTCGTACCCCTCAATTGACCACGTTTCTGTCCAGCTGCCTCGGGCCTTGGCGGGCAAACGTATGTTCCATTTCCCTGGGTCCTATATGGTGCCTTCCTAATGGGTGTAGTGAGGGGCCGTGCACGTGCAATGCCACGGCCTCTGGTTACTAGCTAGGGTAGTTGCTCTCCTCCACTAGATGAGGGATCCGGTTCCCTTTCTTGGCCTGACCCCCCTACTCTGGTAGCGGCGGGCGTACGGTGGCGACGGGCCGGTCCGCACCCCTGGGGTCCCTTCACTCCACTCCTGGAGCCTCCTCCGTTCCTCTCCTCTCCTTTCTTCTCCTCCAGGACCAGGCCTTGAGACTTGGCCTGCCTGTGGAGCAGAGCCCATACAGAGCCTCTGCTCCCAGCCACCTTCTCTCTTCTCTCTCTCTTCTCTCTCCCTCGACTCTAAGATGGTGCCCACCTTATATACTACTACTTTCAGTGCACCCAGAATCTACTCTCCCCACCCACACACTACTGGGTTCCCCCTTCCTAGGTGTTCCCTCCCCCCACTCCAGCCAGGGACAGGGACCGTTGTGCTCACACCCGGGAGCATTGTCGCCCTGCCCCCCGGAAATGTGGTGTAGTGCATGTGGGTGTTAGGGTCCTGAGCCACACTCCATTCTTACCTGGAAGTGAGATATCACACCTCTGGGTGAGATGCAATACCTCTGTAGCGACCGAACCCTCGGGGCGCTACATTCCCCCCTGTTAAATCACAGCACGTCCGCGGGCTGAAACAGAGCGAAAGACAATTGATTTCAAGACATGCAGAATTAAAGGGTTTTTTTTTAACGTTACTTGTCATAAAACTTTTCTCTTTTTATCAACATATACAACATTCTTTTTATTTACGGTTACTCTTTCCTTGATATAACTTTCACTATACACATATAAAACATTCTTTTAAGTAGAAAATATGAAGCATTATCAGCAATATTTCAACGGCGAAGCCTCTTTAACAGGCCACAGTCCTTGCCGCGACCAGGTGTCCATGTCACCCAACAAGGTGCAATTTTACTAAGTGCAAACTTTCAAACACCTTCAGGTGTCTGTTGAGGTAGGAGTTTATAAAACCAATAGGGGGCACTTTAAGAAGTGCAACTATTTACAAGGGTTGGCTGCTCCCAGTCCTCAGCCGGATAGAAAGGATTGGCTGCTCCCAGTCCTCAGCCGGATAGAAAGGATTGGCTGCTCCCAGTCCTCAGCCGGATAGAAAGGATTGGCTGCTCCCAGTCCTCAGCCGGATAGTTCACAGACCCTTTCCGGGTAACTTTAACAAACAAAACTGCCAACAATCCCGAACTGGGTAAACTTTTTTTTAATCCGCCAACGGGCGTGGCTCCTTCTCTTCCACCCTGACGGGTAACTATATACAGTTTCTATTGCTGCGCTTTAGTAGCGGTATCCCTCTGGTGGACGTTCCTGCTCCTCGTCCTCTTCAGGCTTATCCGGGTCCTCCGCGTAGCTGGACTCGGGGTAGCGGTGCTCCTCCACCCTCCGAACATTGAGGGCGTACCACCCTCGCAGACCTCGGTGTCGGGTGTATGATACCCGATCCCCCGGGAACAGATCCCGTTTCGGGTGACCCACGGGCAGGCGACTCTCCACATCCCTCCTGTTGACAAAGAGGTCTGTGTCCGTCGTCGGGTCCCGAATTAACCCCCACCTCTTCTCCTGGTGGAACCTGACCATGATCCCGGTGACTTTGGGACCGCGTGCAGCCTGGGGGTCTCGGCGGGTCCGGGTCTTTTCCTCCGCGCTCCGGGCCTGTAGCTGTTCCTGCCTCTGGCGCCGCACCTGCTTCTCCTTCTCCAGCTGCTCTATTTCAAGGCGGCAGAATTCCCGCCTGCGAGCTGCGTCCGCCCGCGTCTCCTGCGAGAACCCCATCAAGTCCTCCCCGGTCTGGTCCCACTCTAATTGGGCCTCCTCATCCGGGAGCTGGGGAATGATGACTGGCTGCGGAGTGGGCAGGAGCGGAGGAAGCAGGGCTTTGGCCCCTGCGGACAGGTCCCTCTGGTGGCAAGGGTGAACCCATCCGTGCGGCAGGGGAACTGGCTCTCCATCAAGACCGGCCAGCTGGCTATATAGGTCCGTGCCCAGGGGTGGTAGTGTTGGGACCGGGGGCGCCCGTTGGTGGAAGGCGCCTGGGGGCATCAGGCCTTGCGACCAGGCTTGGAGCAGGCCGCTTCCAACCGCATCCGGGATCAAGGGGCGCGGCGTGGGGCGTGGTCCGGCTGTTGTGCTCGGGGCTTGGGGCCTAGGTGCAGGCGGCGGGAGCAGAGGAGGTGCAGCAGCTTCCGGGGCGATTGGCTCTGCAACGGGGTCCAGGGGCAGGCTAGTGGTGTCCAGGCTAGTATCAGGGGCGCCACCCTTACCTGCTCCCTTCGCAGCACTGCTCTCAGCCTCCGATGGTCCTCCTCTGTCCTCAGGGGCTGGCACGCTGTCGGGTGCTTGCAGCGCCACTTGATGCCGGGCCGCGACCAGCCGGTCCATCTCCTCCTTCCATCCCGCTATGGCCTCCTGCTGCGCCTGGACCATCCTCCGGTCCAAATCCTCCAGTCCAGCCTGGAGGAATTCAGGGTCCTCTCCGGGGAGCTGGGCCATCTGCCCCGCGAGGCTGTACGGAGCCGCTTCGACCAGCAGCAGGCCACTGGCAAGGGTACCGGGGCTGGCGCTCCTCGCCATCTCCGGGTGTGGTCCGCCAAGACTGATCCAAACCACACCCTGCCCCTCGGTTTTCTTTCCCTTCCGCCCCTGTTGGGGGTGGTCCCGGGGCAATCTGCTGACAATCACTCTCAGGGGCAGCCCCCCCACATTGATGGACATCTCTACAGCCGCACTCATGGCTGTTAGGTGGGCTCCGTCTTTGGCGCCATTCTGGGACCTGGCCCACGATGGGAGGTGGCTTCTTGTTGTCTTTTGGCGCGCACATAATGGCGTCCGTTCTTCTGGGGCGCGCGCCACATTCAATACAGTGAAACAGTCTCTAGGCACACAATACCCGATGATAACGGGTTGGATTCGATCCTGCCGACTACGCCAAAGTTGACGCACTCCCTGGGCCGTGTGTGGGGGAATACCCGGAGCCGGGTCTCTGGGTAATGCTAGGGGTTGTAGTCTCCATGGCGGCGACCCGGTCCCGTGGCTCAGGGTGGTCAAACCAGTGGCGGATCTGTTTACTTGGTTCTTAATGTTTAAATGTCCGACTACGCCACCCGTGGATTGCGGTCACTGATAACTGCCGCTGCGGGGCAGACCGCTGAGGCTGATGTTGTGTGCACAGCAGAGGGTAGTATAACTCCCCACGGGAGGAGTATAGCCTCAGGGCAGTGAGTGCAGATGGTGGGGGTGATGGTGCGCGGGAGCAACAGTAATGACTCAGAGTCCAGTGATGCAGTCCAGGGTCTTTACTCACAGTTTTACACTCCAAGCCACTTCTGCAGGTAATGGCTGCCCACATCGTACTGTGCTCACCAGGTGAGGGGCTCGGCCAACTCCCAGGTACCTTTGGAATGCTTTTCAGGACCCCCTTCGTGTGTCCTTTCTCTGGCCTGTCGTACCCCACAATTGACTACGTTTCTGTCCAGCTGCCTCGGGCCTTGGCGGGCAAACGTATGTTCCGTTTCCCTGGGTCCTATATGGTGCCTTCCTAACGGGTGTAGTGAGGGGCCGTGCACGTGCAATGCCATGGCCTTTGGTTACTAGCTGAGGGTAGTTGCTCTCCTCCACTAGATGAGGGATCCGGTTCCCTTTCTTGGCCTGACTCCCCTACTCTGGTAGCGGCGGGCGTACGGTGGCGACGGCCCGGTCCGCACCCCTGGGGTCCCTTCACTCCACTCCTGGAGCCTCCTCCGTTCCTCTCCTCTCCTTTCTTCTCCTCCAGGACCAGGCCTTGAGACCTGGCCTGCCTGCGGAGCAGAGCCCATACAGAGCATCTGCTCCCAGCCTTCTTTTCTCTTCTCTCTCTCTTCTCTCTCCCTCGACTCTAAGATGGTGCCCACCTTATATACTCCTACTTTCAGTGCACCCAGAATCTACTCTCCCCACCCACACACTACTGGGTTCCCCCTTCCTAGGTGTTCCCTCCCCCCACTCCAGCCAGGGACAGGGACCGTTGTGCTCACACCCGGGAGCATTGTCGCCCTGCCCCCCGGAAATGTGGTGTAGTGCATGTGGGTGTTAGGGTCCTGAGCCACACTCCATCCTTACCTGGAAGTGAGATATCAAACCTCTGGGTGAGATGCAATACCTCTGTAGCGACCGAACCCTCGGGGCGCTACATCAGCTCAAAGAATGAAGAATGTTCCAGAAGCCCAGTCTCCAGCCTGTCTGCAGGGCTGTGCACTAGTGATACCCCTGCAGAGAGGAACAAAGACACACATGCCCCCACAAGATGCAGGACAGAAATTCTAATGTAGGCCTTATGTACACATGAGATCCAGCTCACACGTCCTCCTCTGCTTACTTTTACTGATGGAAATACCGGCTCATGTTGAACACTCTCCAGGAGAGAGCCATGCACCCCAAACTGTCGAGCAAGCAAATCTCCAATAAACACAACAATATAAACGACGTACCAGTGCTCTGTCCTGGAAAAAGTCCGTGGCCTGCTCCTCATAAAATCCATTAAAAAGTAATAAAAATGTAACACTGATGGCTGTGTTTACATGTAATGTAAATGTTGTATTTTTGCTGTTGCTTTTCTTGCACCGAAATTCTGCTATGGTTAAATGTGACATGCAGAAGCAGTGCTGTGGCAGAGTGTGACATGCAGAAGTAGTGCTGTTGCTTCTAATAGTTGCTGAATGCTTTTAAAGCAACACAAGCACATGAGACAGGAAATGTTGTGCTCCAGAAACATCCAGCAACTAGAGGGGTTAACACAGTCACAGGAGAAGGGGAGTGTTTTAGCAGAGCCCCAGGGGGATTGTGGGGAAGTTGTTTACTGTCTGGCAGGAGCTGAAGAGAAAGGTGGTGTGTGTGTTCTGTATCTCACAAAAGCGCCCCGGCAAGTGAAAAGGATCCAAGTCAGGAGTGAAGCTAAGCACAGGTCAGTAGATTTCCTGAACTAACAGTGCAGAGTATTGTCAGGCAGAAAGATAAGGACTGGAAGAAATGGTGTCATAGGGATCATCTCCCTCACCAAACCCTCCCCCTCTCCTCCATCTCACTGTGCTGTAAAGAATGCTGTGTTCATTAATGTGCTTTTGCATTAGAACTGTGCTGTCCTGTACTACTGGGAAGACTGTGAACTAGTGTGCTGCTAAGGAAACTGTACTGTTTGTCACTGGAGCCTGTTGCTCATAAGACTTAACTTGCACTGGCTGTGCGGCTTCTTATTAAATGCTACTGTTCTACCGTTTATGAGGACTCAAGTGTGTCTGGTCACCAAGTGAAACAACCTACGTGTCTGTGCATGAGGGTCAATACCCCTGTGCGCCTGAGAGAAGCTGCAGCACATGGTCTATGGTCGCCCTGAGTAATGGTTCCCCCAGGATTCCAAAGAATTCATGTAACCTGTCTAGCCCTATCTGAACCTAACGGCGTGCGTGTAACATTGGTGGCCCGTACGGGGAATCCTGAGTGGGAATTAGCATGTAGAGGGAGAAGAGGAAAAGTGTCTGGAAAAACAAAGCAGCACAGCACCTCAACTCAACTCTGCTACACCAGTCAAAGGGGACCAGCCCTAAAGAAAAACTCACTAGCAGCAATGGATGTGGAAATACAAATGGGCAGGATTAGTGAGCTGCTTCTTCAGTTAACCTGTGAAGAATTGAGAACAGTAGCAGAACATATAAAGATGTCAGAAGAACAGATTTCCAAAGCACACAACCGCAGGCAACTGTTAGCTGCCATTAATGCAAAAATGGATGAGCTGGGGGAGAAAGAAGCTGAAGACTTCATGGGGATGTTCCTCCAGGAACTAACACACTTTCTTACCAGGTTAAAGTTGGAGGATGGAGGGGCAGCACCAATTACCAAAAGCGGGAATCTCTGTCCACAGACTGAAGTACAGGAATTGAAAGAACAATTCAAAGCCCTAACAACAGCCCTGCAAGAATCGACCAAGACCTCTGAACGGGTGATAGACTCAGACAGGGCCTTTAACCTGCTCGGGTTAGATAAATCAGGAAGACAGTCCTCTCTAACACCACAAATCACCATAATTAAAGAATTCAAGATCCTGGGACAGATTGGAGAGTGTGAACAGAAAGAAAGACTGTCTTATAGGAACTTGTTGCACCAGATCGATGCAGACTTACAGAAAGGCTACCAGCCAGATGTGATCGCTGAGGGGGTGGTGACAGCGATCAGCCCAGAACTGAACCTCTGTAGTATGCTAGAAATGAAGAGTCAATTGACCTTGAAACGGCTGAAGATGATTTTAAAAGGGCACTATAGAGAAGAGAGTACTTCAGAATTGTTCCACTGACTCATTAACCGTCACAGAAAAATAATGAATCACCCCAAAATTTCTTGTTCAGAGCAACTGAACTGAAGGAAAGACTGTTGTTGGCATCCAAAGATGTAGAAGCGGAAGAGAAGTTTGATGCTGGACTAGTCCAGAAGAAGTTCTTGAGATCATTGGGAACAGGATTAATAAGCAAAGATATCAAGTTGCAGCTGAAACAGTATCTAGAAGATCCTGGCATTTTGGATGAAGTCATAATTGAAAAAATGAATGAGGCAGCTAGTTTGGAGTCAGAGAGTGAACAGAAGTTAAAGAAAGGCTATGCTCCTAAAATCACTAAAATGAGTCAGCTGAAGTTGGAGACCCCCGGTGGCCAGTCCGAAGATCATCACAGAGACCCTCCAGTGCCACATCCGAGAGGGAACCTTAAATCACAAACAAAAGCGCTGAGTGGGAGGAAGTAATAGGAGAACTGCAAGCCGAGTTGATTGAGGTGAAAAAGTTGATTCGTTCCAGGCCAGAACCTGTATCCCTCAGACCCAGGATTGGGCTCCAAAACAGAAGATACCCGGCTTGTGAAGCATGCCATTCATCAAATTAGAGTACAGTGTGTGTCCACTGTGAAGAATGGAGAAGGCGCTACCTGCCACACACCTGCCTTCGGTCACTAAAAGAACTCTTGGGACCAGTGGAACTCCACGGCAAAGCTATCAACCAGACCGAAATCCCTTTCATAGGCTGGGTGGAATGACTTTCCAATTCAGGGCCACGAAGAACAGCAACACCATCAAGCTTTTGGTACCTTTTCTCGTGACCAGTGATCAGAACGTGGCAGAGGATCCTATCCTGGGTTATAATGTAATCTGTGAGGTCATCACGAAACACAAAACAGGGGCGTTGATGGTGGATACAATCGCCACAACGCTCGCCATACCCAACGCCATGGCGGAAAACGTGATTCATAGAGTAAAGAAAGCACAGAATACAATGGACCTAAAAGAAGTCAAGGTAGGCTTGCACCCAACCATCATCCCTGCAAACCAAATGTTGGGGGTGAGGTATGGAGTCCGAGTAGAACCGGGAAGAAAAGTCCAGCAAATACTGTTCGTGCCAAAAGACTCCTTAGAACTTCCGGAAGTTCAAGGTGAGACTGTGCTTACAATTCTGACTGGTGAGTTTGATCGAGTGACAGTACCAGTGATGAATACTACAAAACCCGAAATTAGACTGGATCCAAAGACTGTGAAAGGCCACATTGAAACAGTTAAAACGGTGTATCCAGCCAGTGTGAGACCAGCCCAGGGGTCTACAGTGAATTCAGTCTGCCCACCAAGGAACAGGAGTTGCCCAGGGGAGGAAATTGCACGACCCACCTCAGAGTCCTGGGATCCCCCAGTATCCCTGGAACACCTGTGTGCTGAAGATATAGCGACAGCAAAACAGATGCTGAGAGAAGAGTGTCATGCATTCTCCAAAGATGACTCTAACATATCCCGTCGTTGCATTTGAAAATCAATTTGAAAGACACGACCCCATTTACCAGAAGTTACATGTGCGTGCCAAAACCATTACATCGTGAAGTGAAAGAATATTTACAAGATCTCGCCAACAGAGGTTGGGTCCAAAAGTCGAAGTCGTCTTATTCCTCTCCTATTGTCTGTGTTAGGAAGAAGGACGGTATGTTGAGACTCTGTTGTGATTAACAGGAACTAAACCGAAAGTCAGTACCTGATCGACACCCGATACCAAAGATCCAAGATATGTTGGATAGCCTATCAGGAAGCACCTGGTTCTCTGTCCTCTATCAGGGTAAGGCGTACCACCAAGAGTTTGTCAAAGAGTCCAGTAGACACTTGACAGCATTCATCACACCATGGGGATTATATGAGTGGATCCGCATACTGTTTGTGCTCAGTGCAGCTCCAGCAGAATTCCAGAGGAGCATGGAGACATGTTTAGAAGGATTGAGGGACAATATCTGCCAGCCGTACTTGGATGACAAAGTGGTAAACAGCAAAACCTTCCGGGAGCATGTTGAACACATGAGGACCGTATTACAACTGTATCAACAACACGGAGTTAAGTTGACCCCAAAGAAGTGTGAACTGTTCAAAAGACAAGTCTGATTTCTAGGGAAAATTGTGTCCGAAGAAGGATATACCATGTACCCAGGAGAAATCACTCCGGTACTGGCCTTAAAAGACCAGCGGCCCTCTACCATCGGGGAGTTGAGGCAGATATTAGGATTCCTCTCCTACTATCGTACTTACATTCGGAACTTCTCCAGGATTGCCGCCCCACTATACCTCCTCTTGGGGGGGGGGGGGGTGACAGAGACAACAACACCCACGGAGAAAAAGAAAAACACGGGTAGGACCGGGCTTAAAAGAAACAACGCTGTATCGTCCCAACAGCCCATTCTCTGGACAGCAGACCACCAGGAGGTATTGGAAGAACTAGTAGACTACCTGGTAAAACCACCCATCTTGGGATATCCTGATTTCAATTTACCATTTGTTCTTCATTGTGACACTTCTCAAGTTGGACTGGGAGGTGCCCTGTATCAGCATCAGGATGGAAAAATGAGAGTGATCGGTTATGGTTCTAGAACGTTGACAGACGCAGAGAAGAATTACCATCTACATTCCGGAAAATTGGAGTTGGCTATCTATGAACGATTTAGAGATTATCTCTACTACAGCAAAGAGTTTGAGGTTTACACTGACAACAACCCTTTGACCTATGTCCTTACTACAGCCAAACTGAATGCATCGGGTCAGAGATGGGTCGCTGAACTAGCTGACATCAATTTCAGCATCAAGTACAGGCCAGGAAAATGCAATGTGGATGCTGACGGATTGTCAAGAATGCCATGAGAGCCTGAGGAGTTCATGCAAGAATGCTCGGAGAAAATTAGTCTGGAAGCAATTGAGAGCACTACTCAAGCAGTACAAACTTATCAGAAGGAAGACACACCATTGTGGTGTCCATTGACGGTGGACACTACCATAAAAGCGAGAGAACAAGATCTCCCCCGGTCTATTCAACAACTACCAAAAGGGAAGATCCATAGAGCACAACGGGAAGATCAGATAATAGCTAAAATACTACTTTATGTGGACCAAAATCGGTTTCCAAGTAAACGGGAGAGAGACAATGAGTTACCAGCAGTATCTGTTTTAATTAATGAATGGTCAAAGCTCTACCTCAGTGAAGACGGTATCCTGTATCGTAAAGGAGGACAAAACCGGCAGTTGGTACTACCCGGAGTATTAAGTAAGTTGGTCTTCAAAGAACTCCATGAAAACATGGGACAACTGGGAGTGTAAAGGACAACAAGTTTGATCCGTGAACGTTTCTTCTGGCCGTACATGCAGAGAGATATTGAGAGGTACGTGACCAGGGAGTGTGGGTGTCTGAAAGATAAACGTCCCAACACATCAACCTGGGCACCTATGGGCAATATCCAAACTACGTATCCTTTGAGAAGGTCTCAAAAGACTTTCTATATCTCTAAATGTGCAAGGGTGGTTACGTTAATAAATCGGGTCGAACAGCAGCAGAAAAGATCTTCAATGATTTTCCTTTGAGGTTTGGGTTCCCTACGAGGTTACACCATGACCAAGGAAGAGAATTTGAGAACCAGCTCTTTGACAAGCTAGGAAAGTACTGTAGAATTCAGAGATCCCACACAACGCCCTATCACCCAGAGGGTAATGGACAAGTGGAACGTTTTAACCGGACATTATTGTCGATGTTTCACACTTTAACAGCTGATGAGAAGAAAGACTGGAAGAGTTCTCTGTCAAAAGTGGTACATGCCTACAACTGTACAAGAGCGATGCGATGGGTTACTCACCCTTTTTCCTATTGTACGGACGATCACCAAGACTGGCAATCGACATCATGTTTGATACTCTGGTGTCAGAGACTTGCAGAGCATATCCGGAGTACGATCGAAAATGGAAGGAACGGATGGCAGAGGCATACAACATAGCGTCCAGAGTGGTTACGCAAGGACAGAGCAAGAGCAAGGAGTACTATGATCGAAAATGTAATGGCGCAGAATTGGCACCGGGAAGCTGGGTGCTAGTCAAGAACATACGTGAGAAAGGCGGTCCAGGAACACTTTGTTCATACTGGGAAGACTAGGTGCATGTGGTCGTAAGGAGGAAAGCTGATAACAGCCCACTGTATGAAATCCGATTGGAAACGGGACATAAAAAAAACAGAATAGTCCATCGGAATTTACTTCTACCCTGTGATTATCTTCCACCACAACAAGACTTCCCAGAAATAGACCGACATCGTCCGAGATGGACTAGGGGGCCATCACAGACTGAAGCTCCGGAGGTGGATAGTGACCTTGAAAGTTTCTATGGAGAAAAACACACTGTTGTATTTCTCGGACTGGCAAGGAGAGGGATGTACCATCCTCAGGAGAATGAACAAAGTCCTGAGGCTCCAGAGTTCGTACCAAGGAGTACAGATGAAGTCCAATTCAGATCTGATGATCGAACACCGGCCCCTGAAGAGGCCGATCGACACTCAGGAGTAGTGGAATTACCAGACTGTGCGGAAACAAGCAACTCAGGAGAAATACAGGAACTTACAGAGGCAGCTCCAAGAGCATCTGAGGATGCACGGGAAATGAGTGCGGCGGAAGAAACTTCTGTGACCGAAGAACCCGTGGTCTCTGAGAAACAACCCTCCAGGAGGATGTCGACTCGAGAATTGAAGAGGCCCGTGATGCTGACGTATGAGACACTTGGTGAACTGAGTCAAGTGTCAAGGACTATCGACTGGAAACCGGTATCTCTGCCTGTGGACAAGGTAAGCCAACTTGAGTGGTATTCACCACCGAGAGGCAGTATGGAAGATGTTGCTTGGTGGAAAGACTTGTTTTCATGCTTTGATTTTCCTTAAAAGACTTTGTAGAAACAAAGAACTGTTAAAGCCTAGTAAGAGAGAGCTGGTTGAAGACGTACGAAAAGCTCCAGCTGAAGAGACGCTGATTGTGTTAATTGTGTTAATTGTTTATTTCTTACAGGCGTCCTACAATGTTTATGAACATTATACCGATTTGACAATGCCCATTTGTATATAAAGTTATTCAACTTTCACCACTGTCTCAGAATTGGTCAGATTAACCAATTAAGACAAATGTCGAGGACGACATTCAAAAAGGAGGGAAGAGTGTGACATGCAGAAGTAGTGCTGTTACTTTAAAAGCATTCAGCAACTATTAGAAGTAACACAAGCACAGGAGACAGGAAGTGTTGTGCTCCAGAAGCATCCAGCAACTAGAGGGGTTAGCACAGTCACAAGAGAAGGGGAGTGTTTTAGCAGAGCCCCAGGGGGGATTGTGGGGAACTTGTTTACTGTCTGGCTGGAGCCGAAGAGAAAGGTGGTGTGTGTGTTCTGTATCTCACAGAAGGGACTCTGCAAGTGAAAAGGATTCAAGTCAGGAGAGAAGCTAAGCACAGGTCAGGTAGAGTTCTTGAACTAGCAGTGCAGAGCATTGTCAGACTTAACTTGCACTGGCTGTGCGGCTCCTCATTAAATGCTACTGTTCTACCATTTATGAGGGCTCTTGTCAAGTGTGCCTGGTCAGCAAGTGAAACAACTTCCGTGTATGTGTCTGACGGTCAATACCCCTGTGTGCCTGAGAGAAGCTGCAGCACATGGTCTATGGTCGCCCTGAGTAACGGTTCCCCCAGGATTCCAAAGAATTCATGTAACCTGTCTCGCCCCTGTCTGAACCTAGCGGCGTGTGTGTTACATAAAGCACCACTCCAGAGCTTTTTTTCAATGCTGGAGTGGCGCACTGCCCACGGTCATATAGTCACCCTCCAGTGTCTTCATCATTTTTCAACACCGATCCAGAATCGCAATGCGATCTTGAGACAACAGTGGGAGGTCTGGCCCTATATACACACCCCGGGGCCCCTCCTCTGTCTGCAGTGTGGGGTCTGGCCAAAAATATACACCCCGGGGCCCCTCCGGTGTCTGCAGTGTGGGGTCTGGCCCTATATACACCCCGGGTCCCCTCCGGTGTCTGCAGTGTGGGGTCTGGCCCTATATACACCCCGGGGCCCATCCTGTATCTGCAGTGTAGGGTCTCGCCCTATATGCACCCCGGGGCCCCTCCTGTGTCTGCAGTGTGGGGTCTGGCGATAAATACACCCCAGGGCACCTCCGGTGTCTGCAGTGTGGGGTCTGGCCCTATATACACCCCGGGGCCCCTCCGGTGTCCACAGTGTGGGGTCTGGCCTATACACTCCGGGGCCCCTCCGGTGTCTGCAGTGTGGGGTCTGGCCTATATACGCCCCGGGGCCCCTCCTGTGTCTGCAGTGTGGGGTCTGGCCCTATATAAACCCCGGGGCCCCTCTTGTGTCTGTAGTGTGGGGTCTGGCCCTATATACACCACGGGGCCCCTCCTGTATATACAGTGTGGAATCTGGCCCTATATGCACCCGGGGGCCCCTCCTGTGTCTACATTGTGGGGTCTGGCCCTATATACACCCCGGGGCCCCTCCGGTGCCTGCAGTGTGGGGTCTGGCCCTATATACACCACGGGGCCCCTCCTGTGTATACAGTGTGGAATCTGGCCCTATATGCACCCGGGGGCCCCTCCTGTGTCTACATTGTGGGGTCTGGCCCTATATACACCCCGGGGCCCCTCCGGTGTCTGCAGTGTGGGGTCTGGCTCTATATACACCACGGGGCCCCTCCTGTGTATACAGTGTGGGGTCTGGCCATGCAGTGGTGTCCAAAAGTATTGGCACCCCTGCCATTCTGTCAGATAATTCTCAGTTTCTTCCTGACAATGATTGCAATCACAAATTCTTTGGTCTTATTATCTTCATTTAATTTGCTTGCAACACAAAAGAGAATGAAGCAAAAATCAAATCATTGATCATTTCATACAAAACTCCAAACATGGGCCGGACAAAAGTATTGGCACCCTCAGCCTAATACTTGATTGCACAACCTTTAGCCAAAATAACTGCGAACAACCGCTTCCGGTAACCATCAATGAGTTTCTGACAATGCTCTGCTGGAATTGTAGACCATTCTTCTTTGGCAAACTGCTCCAGGTCCCTGATATTTGAAGGGTGCCTTCTCCAAACTGCCATTTTGAGATCTCTCCACAGGTGTTCTATGGGATTCAGGTCTGGACTCATTGCTGGCCACCTTAGAAGTCTCCAGTGCTTTCTCTCAAACCATTTTATAGTGCTTTTGGAAGTGTGTTTTGGGTCATTGTCCTGCTGGAAGACCCATGACCTCTGAGGGAGACCCAGCTTTCTCACACTGGGCCCTACATTATGCTGCAAAATGTGTTGGTAGTCTTCAGACTTCATAATGCCATGCACACGGTCAAGCAGTCCAGTGCCAGAGGCAGCAAAGCAACCCCAAAACATCAGGGAACCTCCGCCATGTTTGACTGTAGGGACCGTGTTCTTTTCTTTGTATGCCTCTTTTTTTCCTGTACACTCTATGTTGATGCTTTTTCCCAGAAAGCTCTACTTTTGTCTCATCTGACCAGAGAACATTCTTCCAAAACGTTTTAGGCTTTCTCAGGTAAGTTTTGGCAAACTCCAGCCTGGCTTTTTTATGTCTCGGGGTAAGAAGTGGGGTCTTCCTGGGTATCCTACCATACAGTCCCTTTTCATTCAGACGCCGACGGATAGTACGGGTTGACACTGTTGTACCCTCGGACTGCAGGGCAGCTTGAACTTGTTTGGATGTTAGTCGAGGTTCTTTATCCACCATCCGCACAATCTTGCGTTGAAATCTCTCGTCAATTTTTCTTTTCCGTCCACATCTAGGGAGGTTAGCCACAGTGCCATGGGCTTTACACTTCTTGATGACACTGCGCACGGAAGACACAGGAACATTAAGGTCTTTGGAGATGGACTTGTAGCCTTGAGATTGCTCATGCTTCCTCACAATTTGGTTTCTCAAGTCCTCAGACAGTTCTCTGGTCTTCTTTCTTTTCTCCATGCTCAATGTGGTCACACAAGGACACAGGACAGAGGTTGAGTCAACTTTAATCCATGTTAACTGGCTGCAAGTGTGATTTAGTTATTGCCAACAGCTGTTAGGTGCCACAGGTAAGTTACAGGTGCTGTTAATTACACCAATTACAGAAGCATCACAGGATTTTTCAAAGGGTGCCAATACTTTTTTCCACCCCCTTTTTAGGTTTGGTGTGGAATTATATCCAATTTGGCTTTAGGACAATTCTTTTTGTGTTTTTTTTCATTGAAGACAAATTAAATGAAGAGAATAAGACCAAAGAATTTGTGATTGCAATCATTTTCAGGAAGAAACTGAGTATTATCTGACAGAATTGCAGGGGTGCCAATACTTTTGGCCACCACTGTATATACACCCCGGGGCCCCTCCGGTGTCTGCAGTGTGGGGTCTGGCCCTATACGCCCCGGGGCCCCTCCTGTGTCTGCAGTGTAGGGTCTGGCCCTATATACACCCGGGGCCCCTACAGTGTCTGCATTGTGGGGTCTGGCCCTATATGCACCCCGGGGCCCCTCCTGTGTCTGCAGTGTGGCGTCTGGCCCTATATACACCCCGGGGCCCCTTCGGTGACTGCAATGTGGGGTCTGGCCCTATATGCAACCCGGGGCCCCTCCTGTGTCTGCAGTGTGGGGTCTGACCCTATATAAACCCCGGGTCCCCTCCTGTGTCTGCAGTGTGGGGTCTGGCTCTATATGCACCCAGGGGCCCCTCCTGTGTCTGCAGTGTGGGGTCTGGTCCTATATACACCCCGGGGCCCCTCCGGTGTCTGCAGTGTGAGGTCTGGCCCTATATACGCCCCGGGGCCCCTCCTGTGTCTGCAGTGTGGGGTCTGGCCCTATACGCACCATGGGGCCCCTCCGGTTTCTGCAATGTGGAGTCTGGCCCTATATACTCCCCGGGGCCTCTCCTGTGTCTGCAATGTGGGGTCTGGCCAAAAATATACACCCCGGGGCCCCTCCGGTGTCTGCAGTGTGGGGTCTGGCCCTATATACACCCCGGGGCCCCTCCTGTGTCTGCAGTGTGGGGTCTGGCCCTATATACACCCCGGGGCCCCTCCGGTGTCTGCAGTGTAGGGTCTGGCCCTATATACACCCCGGGGCCCCTCCGGTGTCTGGAGTGTGGGGTCTGGGCCTATATACACCCCGGGGTCCCTCCTTCGTCTGCAGTGTGGGGTCTGGCCCTATACACACCACGGGGGCCCTCCGGTGTCTGCAGTGTTGGGTCTGGCCCTATATACACCCCGGGGCCCATCCTGTGTCTGCAGTGTTGGGTCTGGCCATAAATACTCCCCGGGGCCCCTCCGGTTTCTGCAGTGTGGGGTCTGGCCCTATATACACTCCGGGTCCCCTCCTGTGTCTGCAGTGTGGGGTCTGGCCCTATATACGCCCCGGGGCCCCTCCTCTGTCTGCAGTGTGGGGTATGGCCCTATACACCCCGGGCCCCTCCTGTGTCTGCAATGTGAGGTCTTGCCCTATATACACCCCGGGGCCCCTCCTGTGTATACAGTGTGGGGACTGGCCCTATATACACCCCGGGGCCCCTCCTGTGTCTGCAGTGTGGGGTCTGGCCATAAATACACCCCGGGGCCCCTCCTGTGTCTGCAGTGTGAGGTCTGGCCCTATATACACCCAGGGGCCCCTCCTGTGTCTGTAACTCGCCCCCAGGGCCGTGGGGCACTTGGCAGCCGGGCCTCTGGCTGCTTGCGGGGGCTATCACGGTGGCTGGCCCGGCCCGTGGCCCGTTGCCCAGGGCGGTCACTGCAAAGGGGAATTTCTTTGTTGGGGAAATTGTTGTGACGCCACCTGTGGTGTCTGGTGAGGATCACCAGCGCTGCGACAGTCCTTTGAGGCAGATGTTAGGGCAGCTTCAGATGGAACAGCTCCCCACAGGTGGACCAGGCCTCAGGGCAGTGTAGAGAAATGGAGGAGGTGCGCTGGGCGTTGTAGTGTAGGGAGGGAAATGGCGCCGGCGAAATAAAGGAGAGGAGGCAGCTCAGTGCAGTCATCCAAGATTTACGCACAGTTCTTAGACAGTCCACAAGTGCACTGTACTGGTGCAAGCCTCCCGCGTCGCACTGCATTCACCGGCCAGGGGTCCAGTCCTTCCTCAGGCAGCACGGGCGTACCTGGCAGAACCCCACTTTCTTATGTGCCTCTCTAGACCGACTTCACGCTGGGTCTTTACTCTCTCCTGCCCTGCTCTTCCCACTGTGAATCCTATTCGGGTGCTGCGAGGTCCCCCCTGTCCGTCGGAGTTGTTAAGACCTGCTCGATCTTACTCTTGGATTGAAGTGAGAGTTTGGCTTCTGGCTATAGAAGTCAGAAGTCTCCGGTTTTTCCAGCCGAGGCCTGAAGCTGCATGACTGGGCAAGGGGCCGGTCCCCTTCTTGCGGCCTAGATCCTCCTGACACTTGGCAGGTTCGGGGTGTACGGGTGCCGCCTGCACTCGCCGTACCCCCTAGGATCCCTTCAGTAGAACGGAACTTACTCCCTGCTCCCCTCCTGGGCCTCTGTAGTGGAGCAGAGCTCCTAAAGAGACTCTGCTCCCAAGCTGATCTCCAACTACAAGACTGCCACCCCAAGATGGCTTCCCTATTTTATATCTTTACTGTATGAGTGCTCCCATGAATTGCTTCCTCCACCCACACCCACTACTGGTTCCCCCTACCTTTGGGTTCCCCCCACCCCAGCCAGGGACAGGGCTCAGCAGAAAACTACATTGCGTCTTGCCCCTCCTGCTGGCCTGGGGTAGTGTAGTGTTGAATGTGGGTGTTGCGGTTCCGTGCAGCACTCCCTCCTTACCTGAGATAAGGAGACACCACACCTCTGGGTGAGGTGCGGTACCTCTGTGGTGACTGAACCTTCAAGGGAGCCACATCTGCAGTGTGGGGTCTGGCCCTATATACCCCCCGGGGCCCCTCCGGTGTCTGCAGTGTGGGGTCTGGCCCTATATACCCCCCGGGGCCCCTCCTGTGTCTGCAGTGTGGGGTCTGGCCCTATATACCCCCCGGGGCCCCTCCTGTGTCTGCAGTGTGGGGTCTGGCCCTATACACACCCCGGGCCCCTCCAGTGTCTGCAGTGTGTGCTATGTCCCTATATACACTTCGGGGCCCCTCCAGTGTCTGCAGTGTGGGGTCTGGCCCTATATACTCCCCGGGGCCCCTCCGATGTCTGCAGTGTGAGGTCTGGCCCTATACGCCCTGGGGCCCCTCCTGTGTCTGCAGTGTGGGGTCTGGCCCTATATACACCCCGGGGCCCCTCCGATATCTGCAGTGTGAGGTCTGGCCCTATACGCCCCAGGGCCCCTCCTGTGTCTGCAGTGTGGGGTCTGGCCCTATATACAACCCGGGGCCCCTCCTGTGTCTGCAGTGGGGGGTCTGGCCCTATATACACCCCGGGCCCCTCCTGTGTCTACAGTGTGGGGTCTGGCCCTATATACACCCCGGGGCCCCTCTGGTGTCTGTAGCGTGGGGTCTGGCCCTATATACGCACCGGGGCACCTCCTGTGTCTGCAGTGTGGGGTCTGGCCCTATATACGCCCCGGGGGCCCCTCCTGTGTCTGAAGTGTGGGGTCTGGCCCTATACACACCCCGGGGACCCTCCGGTGTTTGCAGTGTGGGGTCTGGCCCTATACACACCCCGGGGCCCCTCCGGTGTCTGCAGAGTGGGGTATGGCCCTATACACACCCCGGGGCCCCTCCTGTGTCTGCAGTGTGGGGTCTGGCCCTATATACACCCCGGGACCCCTCCGGTGTCTCCAGTGTGGGGTCTGGCCCTATATACACCCCGGGGCCCCTCCGGTGTCTGCAGTGTGGAGTCTGGCCCTATATACACCCCAGGGGGGCCCCTCCTGTGTCTGCAGTGTGGTGTCTGGCCCTATATACGCCCCGGGGCCCCTCCTGTGTCTGCAGTGTGGGGTCTGGCCCTATATACGCCCCGGGGCCCCTCCTGTGTCTGCAGTGTGGGGTCTGGCCCTATATACACCCCGGGGCCCCTCCGGTGTCTGCAATGTGGGGTCTGGCCCTATATATGCCCCGGGGCCCCTCCTGTGTCTACAGTGTGGGGTCTGGCCCTATATACACCCTGGGGCCCCTCCTGTGTCTGCAGTGTGGGGTCTGGCCCTATATACGCCCGGGGGCCCTTCCTGTGTCTGCAGTGTGAGGTCTGGCCCTATACACATCCCGGGGCCCCTCCGGTGTCTGCAGTGTGTGGTCTGGCCATATATATACCCCAGGGCCCCTCCTGTGTCTTCAGTGTGGGGTTTGGCCCTATACGCCCCGGGGCCCCTTCGATGTCTGCAGTTTGAGGTCTGGCCCTATACGCCCCGGGGCCCCTCCTGTGTCTGCAGTGTGGGGTCTGGCCCTATATACACACCGGGGCCCCTCTGGTGTCTGCAGTGTGGGGTCTGGCCCTATATACACCATGGGGCCCCTCCGGTGTCTGCAGTGTGTGGTCTGGCCCTATATACACCCCGGGGCCCCTCCTGTGTTTGCAGTGTGGAGTCTGACCTTTTTCACACCCCGGGGCCCCTCCGGTGTCTGCAGTGTGGGGTCTGGCCCTATACACATCCCGGGGCCCCTCCGGTGTTTGCAGTGTGGAGTCTGGCCGTATATACACTTCGGGGCCCCTCCTGTGTCTGCAGTGTGGGGTCTGGCCCTATATACGCCCCTGGGCCCCTCCGATGTCTGCAGTGTGTGGTCTGGCCCTATATACCCCGGGGCCCCTCCGGTGTCTGCAGTGTGGGGTCTGGCCATATATATACCCCGGGGCGCCTCCTGTGTCTGCAGTGTGGGGTCTGGCCCTATATGCGCCCCGGGGCCCCTCCGATGTCTGCAGTGTGAGGTCTGGCCCTATACGCCCCGGGGCCCCTCCTGTGTCTGCAGTGTGGGGTCTGGCCCTATATACACACCGAGGCCCCTCTGGTGTCTGCAGTGTGGGGTCTGGCCCTATATACACCCCGGGGCCCCTCCTGTGTCTGCAGTGTGGGGTCTGGCCCTATACACACTCCGGGGCCCCTTCTGTGTCTGCAGAGTGGGGTCTTGCCCTATCTACGCCCCGGAGCTCCTCCTATGTCTGCAGTGTGGGGTCTGGCCCTATATACACCCCGGGGCTCCTCCGGTGTCTGCAGTGTGAGGTCTGGCCCTATGCGACCCGGGGCCCCTCCTGTGTCTACAGTGTGGGGTCTGGCCCTATATACACCCCATGGCCCCTCCTGTGTCTGCAGTGTGGGGTCTGGCCCTATACGCCATGGGGCCCCTCCCGTGTCTGCAGTGTGGGGTCTGGCCCTATATACGCCCCGGGGCCCCTCCTGTGTCTACAGTGTGGGGTCTGGCCCTATACGCCCCAGGGATTCTCCTGTGTCTACAGTGTGGGGTCTGGCCCTATACGCCCCGGGGCCACTCCGGTGTTTGCAGTGTGGGGTCGGGGCCTATATACACCCCGGGGCCCCTCCTGTTTCTAAAGTGTGGGGTCTGGTCCTATATACACCCTGGGGTCCCACCGGTGTCTGCAGTGTGGGGTCTGGCCTATATACGCCCCGGGGCCCCTCCGATGTCTGCAGTGTGAGTTATGGCCCTATACGCCCCGGAGCCCATCCTGTGTCTGCAATGTGGGGGCTGGCCCAATATACACCCTGGGGCCCCTCCTCTGTCGGCAGTGGGGGGTCTGGCCCTATATACACCCCGGGGCCCCTCCTCTGTCTGCAGTGAGGGTCTGGCCCTATATACACCCCGGGGACCCTCCGATGTTTGCAGTGTGGGGTCTGGCCCTATGCGACCCAGGGCCCCTCCTGTGTCTGCAGTATGGGGTCTGGCCCTATACACACCCCGGGGCCGCTCCGGTGTTTGCAGTGTGGGGTTTGGCCCTCTATGCACCCCTGGGTCTGGCCCTATACACACCCCGGGGCCCCTCCGGTGCCTGCAGTGTGTGGTTGGGGCCTATATACACCCCGGGGCCCCTCCTGTGTCTGCAGTGTGGGGTCTGGCCCTATACGCCCCGCGGCCCCTCCGGTGTCTGCAGAGTGGAGTCTGGCCCTATACACACCCCGGGGCCCCTCCTTTGTCTGAAGTATGGGGTCTGGTCCTATATACACCCTGGGGCCCCTCCTGGGTCTGCAGTGTGGGGTCTGGCCCTATATACACCCTGGGGCCCCTCCTGGGTATGCAGTGTGGGGTTTGGCCCTATATACACCCCGGGGCTCCTCCTGTGTCTGCAGTGTGGGGTCTGGCCTATATACGCCCCGGGGCCCCTCCGATGTCTGCAGTGTGAGGTCTGGCCCTATACGCCCCGGGGCCCCTCCTGTGTCTGCAGTGTGGGGTCTGGCCCTATATACACACCGGGGCCCCTCTGGTGTCTGCAGTCTGGGGTCTGGCCCTATATACAACCCGGGGCCCCTCTGGTGTCTGCAGTGTGGGATCTGGCCCTATATACGCCCCGGGGCCCCTCCTTTGTCTGAAGTATGGGGTCTGGTCCTATATACACCCTGGGGCCCCTCCTGGGTCTGCAGTGTGGGGTCTGGCCCTATATACACCCTGGGGCCCCTCCTGGGTATGCAGTGTGGGGTTTGGGCCTATATACACCCCGGGGCTCCTCCTGTGTCTGCAGTGTGGGGTCTGGCCTATATACGCCCCGGGGCCCCTCCGATGTCTGCAGTGTGAGGTCTGGCCCTATACGCCCCGGGGCCCCTCCTGTGTCTGCAGTGTGGGGTCTGGCCCTATATACACACCGGGGCCCCTCTGGTGTCTGCAGTCTGGGGTCTGGCCCTATATACAACCCGGGGCCCCTCTGGTGTCTGCAGTGTGGGATCTGGCCCTATATACGCCCCGGGGCCCCTCCGGTGTTTGCAGTGTGGGGTCTGGCCCTATATGCACCCCTGGGTCTGGCCCTATACACACCCCGGGGCCCCTCCGGTGCCTGCAGTGTGAGGTCGGGGCCTAAATACACCCCGGGGCCCCTCCTGTGTCTGCAGTGTGGGGTCTGGCCCTATACGCCCTGCGGCCCCTCCGGTGTCTGCAGAGTGGGGTCTGGCCCCATACACACCCCGGGGCCCCTACTGTGTCTGAAGTGTGGGGTCTGGTCCTATATACACCCCGGGGTCCCACCGGTGTCTGCAGAATGGGGTCTGGCCCTATATACGCCCCGGGGCCACTCTGGTGTCTGCAGTGTGGGGTCTGGCCCTATATACACCCTGGGGCCCCTCCTGGGTCTGCAGTGTGGGGTCTGGCCCTATATACACCCCGGGGCCCCTCCTGGGTCTGCAGTGTGGGGTCTGGCCCTATATACACCCCGGGGCCCCTCCGGTGTCTGCAGTGTGGGGTCTGGTCCTATATATACCCCGGGGCCCCTCCTGTGTCTGCAGTGTGGAGTCTGGCCCTATATGCACCCCGGGGCCCCTCCGGTGTCTGCAGTGTGGAGTCTGGCCCTATATGTACCCGGGGGCCACTCCGGTGTCTGCAGTGTGAGGTCTGGCCCTATATATGCCCCGGGGCCCCTCCTGTGTCTGCAGTGTGGGGTCTGGCCCTATATATACCCCGGGGCCCCTCCTGTGTCTGCAGTGTGGGGTCTGGTTCTATATATACCCCGGGGGCCCCTCCTGTGTCTGCAGTGTGGGGTCTGGCCCTATATACGCCCCGGAGCCCCTCCTGTGTCTGCAGTGTTGGGTCTGGCCCTATATGTACCCGGGGGCCACTCCGGTGTCTGCAATGTGAGGTCTGGCCCTATATATACCCCGGGGCCCCTCCTGTGTCTGCAGTGTGGGGTCTGGCCCTATATTTACCTCAGGGCCCCTCCTGTGTCTGCAGTGTGGGGTCTGGCGCTATATATACCCCGGGGCCCCTCCTGTGTCTGCAGTGTGGGGTCTGGCCCTATATATACCCCGGGGCCCCTCCTGTGTCTGCAGTGTGGGGTCTGGCCCTATATTTACCTCAGGGCCCCTCCTGTGTCTGCAGTGTGGGGTCTGGCGCTATATATACCCCGGGCCCCCTCCGGTGTCTGCAGTGTGGGGTCTGGCCCTATATACGCCCCGGGGCCACTCCTGTGTCTGCAGTGTGGGGTCTGGCCCTATATACACTATAGTGCCCCTCCGGTGTCTGCAGTGGGGGTCTGGCCCTATACACACCCCGGGGCCCCTCCGGTGTCTGCAGAGTGGGGTCTGGCCCTATATACACTTTGGGGCCCCTCCTGTGTCTGCAGTGTGGGGTCGGGCCCTATATACACCCCGGGGCCCCTCCTGTGTCTGCAGTGTGGGGTCTGGCCCCATATATACCTCAGGGCCCCTCCTGTGTCTGCAGTGTCGGTTCTGGCCCAATATACACCCCGGGCCCCCTCCGGTGTCTGCCGTGTGGGGTCTGGCCCTATATATAGCCCGGGGCCCCTCCTGTGTCTGCAGTGTGGGGTCTGGCCCTATATACACCCCGGGGCCCCTCCTGTGTCTGCAGTGTGGGGTCTGGCCCTATATACACCCCGGGGCCACTCCTGTGTCTGCAGTGTGTGGTCAGGCCCTATATACACCATGGGGCCCCTCCGGTGTCTGCAGTGTGGAGTCTGGCCCTATATACGCCCCGGGGCCCCTCCGGTGTCTGCAGTGTGGGGTCTGGCCCTATATATAGCCCGGGGCCCCTCCTGTGTCTGCAGTGTGGGGTCTGGCCCTATATACACCCCGGGGCCCCTCCGGTGTCTGCAGTGTGGGGTCTGACCCTATATATACCCCGGGGCTTCTCCGGTGTCTACAGTGTGGGGTCTGGCCCTATATATACCCCGGGGCCCCTCCGGTGTCTGCAGTGTGGGGTCTGGCCCTATATATACCCCGGGGCCCCTCCGGTGTCTGCAGTGTGGGGTCTGGCCCTATATATACCCCGGGGACCCTCCGGTGTTTGCAGTGTGGGGTCTGTCCCTATATATACCCCGGGGCCCCTCCGGTGTCTGCAGTGTGGTGTCTGGCCCTATATACACCCCGTGGCCCCTCCTGTGTCTGCAGTGTGGGGTCTGGCCCTTTATACGCCCCGGGGCCCCTCCTGTGTCTGCAATGTGGGGTCTGGCCCTATATACACCCCGGGGCCCCTCCGGTGTCTACAGTGTGGTGTCTGGCCCTATATACACCCCGCGGCCCCTCCGGTGTCTGCAGTGTGGGGTCTTGCCCTATATATACCCCGGGGCCCCTCCGGTGTCTGCAGTGTGGAGTCTGGCCCTATATATACCTCGGGGCCCCTCCTGTGTCTGCAGTGTGGGGTCTGGCCCTATATACGCCCCGGGGCCCCTCCTGTGTCTGCAGTGTGGGGTCTGGCCCTATATACACCCAGGGGCCCCTCCTGTGTCTGAAGTGTGGGGTCTGGCCCTATATACACCCTGGGGCCCCTCCTGTGTCTGCAATGTGGGGTCTGGCCCTATATACACCCCGGGGCCCCTCCGGTGTCTGCAGTGTGGTGTCTGGCCCTATATACACCCCGCGGCCCCTCCGGTGTCTGCAGTGTGGGGTCTTGCCCTATATATACCCCGGGGCCCCTCCGGTGTCTGCAGTGTGGAGTCTGGCCCTATATATACCTCGGGGCCCCTCCTGTGTCTGCAGTGTGGGGTCTGGCCCTATATACGCCCCGGGGCCCCTCCTGTGTCTGCAGTGTGGGGTCTGGCCCTATATACACCCAGGGGCCCCTCCTGTGTCTGAAGTGTGGGGTCTGGCCCTATATACACCCTGGGGCCCCTCCGGTGTCTGCAGTGTGGGGTCTGGCCCTATATATACCCCGGGGCCCCTCCGGTGTCTGCAGTGTGGTGTCTGGCCCTATATACACCCTGGGGCCCCTCCGGTGTCTGCAGTGTGGGGTCTGGCCCTATATATACCCCGGGGCCCCTCCGGTGTCTGCAGTGTGGGGTCTGGCCCTATATGCTCCCCGGCGCCCCTCCGGTGTCTGCAGTGGGGGTCTGGCCCTATACGCCCCGGGGCCCCTCCGGTGTCCGCAGTGGGGGTCTGGCCCTATACGCCCCGTGGCCCCTTCGATGTCTGCAGTGGGGGTCTGGCCCTACACGCCCCGGGGCTACTCCGGTGTCTGCAGTGTGGGGTCTGGCCCTATATACGCCCCGGGGATCCTCCGGTGTCTGCAGTGTGGGGTCTGGCCCTATACTCCCCGGGGCCCCTCCGCTGTTTGCAGTGTGGGGTCTGGCCCTATACTCTCCGGGGCCCCTCCTGTGTCTGCAGTGTGGGGTCTGGCCTTATACGCCCCGGGGCCCCTCCTGTGTCTGCAGTGTGGGGTCTGGCCCTATATACACCCCGGGGCCCCTCCTGTGTCTGCAGTGTGGGATCTGGCCCTATATACACCCCGTGGCCCCTCCGGTGTCTGCAGTGTGGCGTCTGGCCCTATATACACCCCGTGGCCCCTCCGGTGTCTGCAGTGTGTGGTCTGGCCCTATATACACCCCGGGGCCCCTCCGGTGTCTGCAGTGTGGGATCTGGCCCTATACACCCCGGGACTCCTCCGGTGTCTGCAGTGTGGGGTCTGGCCCTATACACCCCAGGGCAACACCTGTGTCTGCAGTGTGGGGTCTGGCCCTATATTCGCGCCGGGGCCCCTCCGGTGTCTGCAGTGTGGGGTCTGGCCCTATACACCCCGGGGCCACTCCGGTGTCTGCAGTGTGGGGTCTGGCCCTATACACCCCGGGGCTCCTCCGGTGTCTGCAGTGTGGGGTCTGGCCCTATACACCCCTGGGCTCCTCCGGTGTCTGCAGTGTGGGGTCTGGCCCTATATTCGCCCCGGGGCTCCTCCGGTGTCTGCAGTGTGGGGTCTGGCCCTATACTCCCCGGGGCCCCTCCGCTGTCTGCAGTGTGGGGTCTGGCCCTATACGCCCCGGGGCCACTCCGGTGTCTGTAGTGTGGGGTCTAGCCCAATACACCCCGGGGCCAGTCCGGTGTCTGCAGTGTGGGGTCTGGCCCTATACGCCCCGGGGCCCTTCCTGAGTCTGCAGTGTGGGGTCTGGCCTTATATACGCCCCGGGGCCTCTCCGGTGTCTGCAGTGGGGGTCTGGCCCTATATGCACCCCGGGGCCCCTCCGGTGTCTGCAGTGTGGGGTCTGGCCCTATATACACCCCGGGGCCCCTACTGTGTCTGCAGTGTGGGATCTGGCCCTATATACACCCCGTGGCCCCTCCGGTGTCTGCAGTGTGGGGTCTGGCCCTATATGCACCCCGTGGCCCCTCCGGTGTCTGCAGTGTGGGGTCTGGCCCTATATACACCCCGTGGCCCCTCCGGTGTCTGCAGTGTGGAGTCTGGACCTATACGCCCCGGGGCTCCTCCGGTGTCTGCAGTGCGGGGTCTGGCCCTATATACACCCCGGGGCCCCTCCAGTGTCTGCAGTGTGGGGTCTAGCCCTATATACGCCACCGGGGCCCCTCCTGTGTCTGCAGTGTGGGGTCTGGCCCTATATATGCCCCGGGGCCTCTCCGGTGTCTGCAGTGGGGGTCTGGCCCTATATGCACCCCGGGGCCCCTCCGGTGTCTGCAGTGTGGGGTCTGGCCCTATATACACCCCGGGGCCCCTCCGGTGTCTGCAGTGTGGGGTCTGGCCCTATACGCCCCGGGGCTACTCCGGTGTCTGCAGTGCGGGGTCTGGCCCTATATACACCCCGGGGCCCCTCCAGTATCTGCAGTGTGGGGTCTGGCCCTATATACGCCCCGGGGCCTCTCCGGTGTCTGCAGTGGGGGTCTTGTCCTATATACGCCCCGGGGCCCCTCCGCTGTCTGCAGTGTGGAGTCTGGCCCTATACACCCCGGTGCTCCTCCAGTGTCTGCAGTGTGGGGTCTGGCCCTATATACACCCCGGGGCCCCTCCTGTGTCTGCAGTGTGGGATCTGGCCCTATATACACCCCGTGGCCCCTCCGGTGTCTGCAGTGTGGGGTCTGGCCCTATATACACCCCGTGGCCCCTCCGGTGTCTGCAGTGTGGGGTCTGGCCCTATACGCCCCGGGGCTCCTCCGGTGTCTGCAGTGCGGGGTCTGGCCCTATATACACCCCGGGGCCCCTCCAGTGTCTGCATTGTGGGGTCTGGCCCTATATACACCCCAGGGCCCCTCCGGTGTCTGCAGTGGGGGTCTGGCCCTATATACACCCCGGGGCCCCTCCAGTGTCTGCAGTGTGGGGTCTTGCCCTATATACGCCCCGGGGCCCCTCCTGTGTCTGCAGTGTGGGGTCTGGCCCTATATACGCCCCGCGGCCTCTCCGGTGTCTGCAGTGGGGGTCTGGCCCTATATGCACCCCGGGGCCCCTCCGGTGTCTGCAGTGTGGGGTCTGGCCCTATATACACCCCGGGGCCCCTCCTGTGTCTGCAGTGTGGGGTCTGGCCCTATACACAACCCGGGACCTCCCGGTATCTGCAGTGGGGGTCTGGCCCTATATATTCCCCGGGGCCCCTCTTGTGTCTGCAGTGTGAGTTCTGGCCCTATATGCACCCCGGGGCCCCTCCGGTGTCTGCAGTGTGGGGTCTGGTCCTATATATACCCCGGGGCCCCTCCTGTGTCTGCAGTGTGGAGTCTGGCCCTATATGCACCCCGGGGCCCCTCCGGTGTCTGCAGTGTGGAGTCTGGCCCTATATGTACCCGGGGGCCACTCCGGTGTCTGCAGTGTGAGGTCTGGCCCTATATATGCCCCGGGGCCCCTCCTGTGTCTGCAGTGTGGGGTCTGGCCCTATATATACCCCGGGGCCCCTCCTGTGTCTGCAGTGTGGGGTCTGGTTCTATATATACCCCGGGGGCCCCTCCTGTGTCTGCAGTGTGGGGTCTGGCCCTATATACGCCCCGGAGCCCCTCCTGTGTCTGCAGTGTTGGGTCTGGCCCTATATGTACCCGGGGGCCACTCCGGTGTCTGCAATGTGAGGTCTGGCCCTATATATACCCCGGGGCCCCTCCTGTGTCTGACAGTGTGGGGTCTGGCCCTATATTTACCTCAGGGCCCCTCCTGTGTCTGCAGTGTGCGGTCTGGCGCTATATATACCCCGGGGCCCCTCCTGTGTCTGCAGTGTGGGGTCTGGCCCTATATATACCCCGGGGCCCCTCCTGTGTCTGCAGTGTGGGGTCTGGCCCTATATTTACCTCAGGGCCCCTCCTGTGTCTGCAGTGTGGGGTCTGGCGCTATATATACCCCGGGCCCCCTCCGGTGTCTGCAGTGTGGGGTCTGGCCCTATATACGCCCCGGGGCCACTCCTGTGTCTGCAGTGTGGGGTCTGGCCCTATATACACTATAGTGCCCCTCCGGTGTCTGCAGTGGGGGTCTGGCCCTATACACACCCCGGGGCCCCTCCGGTGTCTGCAGAGTGGGGTCTGGCCCTATATACACTTTGGGGCCCCTCCTGTGTCTGCAGTGTGGGGTCGGGCCCTATATACACCCCGGGGCCCCTCCTGTGTCTGCAGTGTGGGGTCTGGCCCCATATATACCTCAGGGCCCCTCCTGTGTCTGCAGTGTCGGGTCTGGCCCAATATACACCGCGGGCCCCCTCCGGTGTCTGCAGTGTGGGGTCTGGCCCTATATACGCCCCGGGGCCACTCCTGTGTCTGCAGTGTGTGGTCAGGCCCTATATACACCCCGGGGCCCCTCCGGTGTCTGCAGTGTGGAGTCTGGCCCTATATACGCCCCGGGGCCCCTCCGGTGTCTGCAGTGTGGGGTCTGGCCCTATATATAGCCCGGGGCCCCTCCTGTGTCTGCAGTGTGGGGTCTGGCCCTATATACACCCCGGGGCCCCTCCGGTGTCTGCAGTGTGGGGTCTGACCCTATATATACCCCGGGGCTTCTCCGGTGTCTACAGTGTGGGGTCTGGCCCTATATATACCCCGGGGCCCCTCCGGTGTCTGCAGTGTGGGGTCTGGCCCTATATATACCCCGGGGCCCCTCCGGTGTCTGCAGTGTGGGGTCTGGCCCTATATATACCCCGGGGACCCTCCGGTGTTTGCAGTGTGGGGTCTGTCCCTATATATACCCCGGGGCCCCTCCGGTGTCTGCAGTGTGGTGTCTGGCCCTATATACACCCCGTGGCCCCTCCTGTGTCTGCAGTGTGGGGTCTGGCCCTTTATACGCCCCGGGGCCCCTCCTGTGTCTGCAATGTGGGGTCTGGCCCTATATACACCCCGGGGCCCCTCCGGTGTCTGCAGTGTGGTGTCTGGCCCTATATACACCCCGCGGCCCCTCCGGTGTCTGCAGTGTGGGGTCTTGCCCTATATATACCCCGGGGCCCCTCCGGTGTCTGCAGTGTGGAGTCTGGCCCTATATATACCTCGGGGCCCCTCCTGTGTCTGCAGTGTGGGGTCTGGCCCTATATACGCCCCGGGGCCCCTCCTGTGTCTGCAGTGTGGGGTCTGGCCCTATATACACCCAGGGGCCCCTCCTGTGTCTGAAGTGTGGGGTCTGGCCCTATATACACCCTGGGGCCCCTCCGGTGTCTGCAGTGTGGGGTCTGGCCCTATATATACCCCGGGGCCCCTCCGGTGTCTGCAGTGTGGTGTCTGGCCCTATATACACCCTGGGGCCCCTCCGGTGTCTGCAGTGTGGGGTCTGGCCCTATATATACCCCGGGGCCCCTCCGGTGTCTGCAGTGTGGGGTCTGGCCCTATATGCTCCCCGGGGCCCCTCCGGTGTCTGCAGTGGGGGTCTGGCCCTATACGCCCCGGGGCCCCTCCGGTGTCCGCAGTGGGGGCCTGGCCCTATACGCCCCGGGGCCCCTTCGATGTCTGCAGTGGGGGTCTGGCCCTACACGCCCCGGGCCCCTCCGGTGTCTGCAGTGTGGGGTCTGGCCCTATATACGCCACGGGGATCCTCCGGTGTCTGCAGTGTGGGGTCTGGCCCTATACTCCCCGGGGCCCCTCCGCTGTTTGCAGTGTGGGGTCTGGCCCTATACTCTCCGGGGCCCCTCCTGTGTCTGCAGTGTGGGGTCTGGCCTTATACGCCCCGGGGCCCCTCCTGTGTCTGCAGTGTGGGGTCTGGCCCTATATACACCCCGGGGCCCCTCCTGTGTCTGCAGTGTGGGATCTGGCCCTATATACACCCCGTGGCCCCTCCGGTGTCTGCAGTGTGGGATCTGGCCCTATACACCCCGGGGCCACTCCGGTGTCTGCAGTGTGGGGTCTGGCCCTATACTCTCCGGGGCCCCTCCTGTGTCTGCAGTGTGGGGTCTGGCCTTATACGCCCCGGGGCCCCTCCTGTGTCTGCAGTGTGGGGTCTGGCCCTATATACACCCCGGGGCCCCTCCTGTGTCTGCAGTGTGGGATCTGGCCCTATATACACCCCGTGGCCCCTCCGGTGTCTGCAGTGTGGCGTCTGGCCCTATATACACCCCGTGGCCCCTCCGGTGTCTGCAGTGTGGGATCTGGCCCTATATACACCCCGTGGCCCCTCCGGTGTCTGCAGTGTGGCGTCTGGCCCTATATACACCCCGTGGCCCCTCCGGTGTCTGCAGTGTGGCGTCTGGCCCTATATACACCCCGTGGCCCCTCCGGTGTCTGCAGTGTGGGGTCTGGCCCTATATTCGCGCCGGGGCCCCTCCGGTGTCTGCAGTGTGGGGTCTGGCCCTATACACCCCGGGGCCACTCCGGTGTCTGCAGTGTGGGGTCTGGCCCTATACACCCCGGGGCTCCTCCGGTGTCTGCAGTGTGGGGTCTGGCCCTATACACCCCTGGGCTCCTCCGGTGTCTGCAGTGTGGGGTCTGGCCCTATATTCGCCCCGGGGCTCCTCCGGTGTCTGCAGTGTGGGGTCTGGCCCTATACTCCCCGGGGCCCCTCCGCTGTCTGCAGTGTGGGGTCTGGCCCTATACGCCCCGGGGCCACTCCGGTGTCTGTAGTGTGGGGTCTAGCCCAATACACCCCGGGGCCAGTCCGGTGTCTGCAGTGTGGGGTCTGGCCCTATACGCCCCGGGGCCCTTCCTGAGTCTGCAGTGTGGGGTCTGGCCTTATATACGCCCCGGGGCCTCTCCGGTGTCTGCAGTGGGGGTCTGGCCCTATATGCACCCCGGGGCCCCTCCGGTGTCTGCAGTGTGGGGTCTGACCCTATATACACCCCGGGGCCCCTACTGTGTCTGCAGTGTGGGATCTGGCCCTATATACACCCCGTGGCCCCTCCGGTGTCTGCAGTGTGGGGTCTGGCCCTATATGCACCCCGTGGCCCCTCCGGTGTCTGCAGTGTGGGGTCTGGCCCTATATACACCCCGTGGCCCCTCCGGTGTCTGCAGTGTGGAGTCTGGACCTATACGCCCCGGGGCTCCTCCGGTGTCTGCAGTGCGGGGTCTGGCCCTATATACACCCCGGGGCCCCTCCAGTGTCTGCAGTGTGGGGTCTAGCCCTATATACGCCACCGGGGCCCCTCCTGTGTCTGCAGTGTGGTGTCTGGCCCTATATACGCCCCGGGGCCTCTCCGGTGTCTGCAGTGGGGGTCTGGCCCTATATGCACCCCGGGGCCCCTCCGGTGTCTGCAGTGTGGGGTCTGGCCCTATATACACCCCGGGGCCCCTCCTGTGTCTGCAGTGTGGGATCTGGCCCTATATACACCCCGTGGCCCCTCCGGTGTCTGCAGTGTGGGGTCTGGCCCTATATACACCCCGTGGCCCCTCCGGTGTCTGCAGTGTGGGGTCTGGCCCTATACGCCCCGGGGCTCCTCCGGTGTCTGCAGTGCGGGGTCTGGCCCTATATACACCCCGGGGCCCCTCCAGTGTCTGCAGTGTGGGGTCTGGCCCTATATACGCCCCGGGGCCTCTCCGGTGTCTGCAGTGGGGGTCTTGTCCTATATACGCCCCGGGGCCCCTCCGCTGTCTGCAGTGTGGAGTCTGGCCCTATACACCCCGGTCCTCCTCCAGTGTCTGCAGTGTGGGGTCTGGCCCTATATACACCCCGGGGCCCCTCCTGTGTCTGCAGTGTGGGATCTGGCCCTATATACACCCCGTGGCCCCTCCGGTGTCTGCAGTGTGGGGTCTGGCCCTATATACACCCCGTGGCCCCTCCGGTGTCTGCAGTGTGGGGTCTGGCCCTATACGCCCCGGGGCTCCTCCGGTGTCTGCAGTGCGGGGTCTGGCCCTATATACACCCCGGGGCCCCTCCAGTGTCTGCATTGTGGGGTCTGGCCCTATATACACCCCAGGGCCCCTCCGGTGTCTGCAGTGGGGGTCTGGCCCTATATACACCCCGGGGCCCCTCCAGTGTCTGCAGTGTGGGGTCTTGCCCTATATACGCCCCGGGGCCCCTCCTGTGTCTGCAGTGTGGGGTCTGGCCCTATATACGCCCCGCGGCCTCTCCGGTGTCTGCAGTGGGGGTCTGGCCCTATATGCACCCCGGGGCCCCTCCGGTGTCTGCAGTGTGGGGTCTGGCCCTATATACGCCCCGGGGCCCCTCCAGTGTCTGCAGTGTGGGGTCTAGCCCTATATACGCCACCGGGGCCCCTCCTGTGTCTGCAGTGTGGGGTCTGGCCCTATATACACCCCGGGGCCCCTCCTGTGTCTGCAGTGTGGGATCTGGCCCTATATACACCCCGTGGCCCCTCCGGTGTCTGCAGTGTGGGGTCTGGCCCTATATACACCCCGTGGCCCCTCCGGTGTCTGCAGTGTGGGGTCTGGACCTATATGCCCCGGGGCTCCTCCGGTGTCTGCAGTGCGGGGTCTGGCCCTATATACACCCCGGGGCCCCTCCAGTGTCTGCAGTGTGGGGTCTGGCCCTATATACGCCCCGGGGCCTCTCCGGTGTCTGCAGTGGGGGTCTTGTCCTATGTACGCCCCGGGGCACCTCCGCTGTCTGCAGTGTGGAGTCTGGCCCTATATACACACCGGGGCCCCTCCGGTGTCTGCAGTGTGGGGTCTGGCCCTATATACGCCCCGGGGCCCCTCCGGTGTCTGCAGTGTGGGATCTGGCCCTATACACCCCGGGGCTCCTCCGCTGTCTGCAGTGTGGGGTCTGGCCCTATACGCCCCGGGGCCACTCCGGTGTCTGTAGTGTGGGGTCTGGCCCAATACACCCCGGGGCCACTCCGGTGTCTGCAGTGTGGGGTCTGGCCCTATACGCCCCGGGGCCCTTCCTGAGTCTGCAGTGTGGGGTCTGGCCTTATATACGCCCCGGGGCCTCTCCGGTGTCTGCAGTGGGGGTCTGGCCCTATATGCACCCCGGGGCCCCTCCGGTGTCTGCAGTGTGGGGTCTGGCCCTATATACACCCCGGGGCCCCTACTGTGTCTGCAGTGTGGGATCTGGCCCTATATACACCCCGTGGCCCCTCCGGTGTCTGCAGTGTGGGGTCTGGCCCTATATACACCCCGTGGCCCCTCCGGTGTCTGCAGTGTGGGGTCTGGCCCTATATACACCCCGTGGCCCCTCCGGTGTCTGCAGTGTGGAGTCTGGACCTATACGCCCCGGGGCTCCTCCGGTGTCTGCAGTGCGGGGTCTGGCCCTATATACACCCCGGGGCCCCTCCAGTGTCTGCAGTGTGGGGTCTAGCCCTATATACGCCACCGGGGCCCCTCCTGTGTCTGCAGTGTGGGGTCTGGCCCTATATACGCCCCGGGGCCTCTCCGGTGTCTGCAGTGGGGGTCTGGCCCTATATACATCCCGGGGCCCCTCCTGTGTCTGCAGTGTGGGATCTGGCCCTATATACACCCCGTGGCCCCTCCGGTGTCTGCAGTTTGGGGTCTGGCCCTATATACACCCCGTGGCCCCTCCGGTGTCTGCAGTGTGGGGTCTGGCCCTATACGCCCCGGGGCTCCTCCGGTGTCTGCAGTGCGGGGTCTGGCCCTATATACACCCCGGGGCCCCTCCAGTGTTTGCAGTGTGGGGTCTGGCCCTATATACGCCCCGGGGCCTCTCCGGTGTCTGCAGTGTGGGGTCTGGCCCTATATACACCCCGGGGCCCCTCCGGTGTCTGCAGTGTGGGGTCTGGCCCTATATACACTCCGGGGCCCCTCCGGTGTCTGCAGTGTGGGGTCTGGCCCTATATACACGCCGGGGCCCCTCCGATGTCTGCAGTGTGGGGTCTGGCCCTATATACACCCCGGGGCCCCTCCTGTGTCTGCAATGTGAGGTCTGGCCCTATATTCGCCCCGGGGCATCTCCGGTGTCTGCAGTGGGGGTCTGGCCCTATACATCCCGGGGCCCCTCCTGTGTCTGCAGTGTGGGGTCTGGCCCTATACACCCCGGGGCCCCTCCTGTGTCTGCAGTGTGAGGTCTGGCCCTATATGCGCCCCGGGGCCCCTCCGATGTCTGCAGTGTGAGGTCTGGCCCTATACTCCCCGGGGCCCCTCCTGTGTCTGCAGTGTGGGGTCTGGTCCTATATACTCCCCGGGGCCCCTCCGGTGTCTGCAGTGTGGTGTCTGGCCCTATATACACCCCGGGGCCCCTCCTGTGTCTTCAGTGTGGGGTCTGGCCCTATACACCCTGGGGCCCCTCCTGTGTCTGCAGTGTGGGGTCTGGCCCTATATACACCCCGGGGCCCCTGCGGTGTCTGCAGTGTGGGGTCTGGCCCTATATACACCCCGGGGCCCCTCCGGTGTCTGCAGTGTGGGGTCTGGCCCTATACGCCCCGGGGGCCCTCTGGTGTCTGCAGTGTGGGGTCTGGCCCTATATATGCCCCGGGGCCCCTCCTGTGTCTGCAGTGTGGGGTCTGGCCCTATATACACCCCGGGGCCCCTCCAGTGTCTGCAGTGTGGGGTCTGGCCCTATATACGCCCCGGGGCCCCTCCTGTGTCTGCAGTGTGGGGTCTGGCCCTATATACGCCCCGGGGCCTCTCCGGTGTCTGCAGTGGGGGTCTGGCCCTATATGCACCCCGGGGCCCCTCCTGTGTCTGCAGTGTGGGATCTGGCCCTATATACACCCCGTGGCCCCTCCGGTGTCTGCAGTGTGGGGTCTGGCCCTATATACACCCCGTGGCCCCTCCGGTGTCTGCAGTGTGGGGTCTGGCCCTATACGCCCCGGGGCTCCTCCGGTGTCTGCAGTGCGGGGTCTGGCCCTATATACACCCCGGGGCCCCTCCAGTGTCTGCAGTGTGGGGTCTGGCCCTATATACGCCCCGGGGCCTCTACGGTGTCTGCAGTGGGGGTCTTGTCCTATATACGCCACGGGGCACCTCCGCTGTCTGCAGTGTGGAGTCTGGCCCTATATACACCCCGGGGCCCCTCCGGTGTCTGCAGTGTGGGGTCTGGCCCTATATACGCCCCGGGGCCTCTACGGTGTCTGCAGTGGGGGTCTTGTCCTATATACGCCACGGGGCACCTCCGCTGTCTGCAGTGTGGAGTCTGGCCCTATATACACCCCGGGGCTCCTCCGGTGTCTGCAGTGTGGGGTCTGGCCCTATATACGCCCCTGGGATTCTCCGGTGTCTGCAGTGTGGGGTCTGACCCTATACGCCCCGGGCCCCTCCGGTGTCTGCAGTGTGGGGTCTGGCCCTATATACACGCCGGGGCCCCTCCTGTGTCTGCAGTGTGGGGTCTGGCCCTATATGCACCCGGGGGCCCCTCCGGTGTCTGCAGTGTGGGGTCTGGCACTATACACCCCGGGGCCCCTCCGGTGTCTGCAGTGTGGGGTCTGGCCCTATACGCCCCGGGGCCCCTCCGGTGTCTGCAGTGTGGGGTCTGGCCCTATATACACCCCGGGGCCCCTCCGGTGTCTGCAGTGTGGGGTCTGGCCCTATATACACTCCGGGGCCCCTCCGGTGTCTGCACTGTGTGGTCTGGCCATATATATACCCCGGGGCCCCTCCTGTGTCTGCAGTGTGGGGTCTGGCCCTATATACACCCCGGGGCCCCTGCGGTGTCTGCAGTGTGGGGTCTGGCCCTATATACACCCCGGGGCCCTTCGGTGTCTGCAGTGTGGGGTCTGGCCCTATATACACCCCGGGGCCCCTCCTGTGTCTGCAATGTGGGGTCTGGCCCTATATATGCCCCGGGGCCCCTCCTGTGTCTGCAGTGTGGGGTCTGGCCCTATATACACCCCGGGGCCCCTCCAGTGTCTGCAGTGTGGGGTCTGGCCCTATATACGCCCCGGGGCCCCTCCTGTCTCTGCAGTGTGGGGTCTGGCCCTATATACGCCCCGGGGCCTCTCCGGTGTCTGCAGTGGGGGTCTGGCCCTATATGCACCCCGGGGCCCCTCCGGTGTCTGCAGTGTGGGGTCTGGCCCTATATACACCCCGGAGCCCCTCCGGTGTCTGCAGTGTGGGGTCTGGCCCTATATACACCCCGGAGCCCCTCTTGTGTCTGCAGTGTGGGGTCTGGAACTATATACACCCCGGGGCCCCTCCGGTGTCTGCAGTGTGGGGTCTGGCCCTATACACCCCGGGGCCCCTCTGGTGTCTGCAGTGTGGGGTCTGGCCCTATATACACCCCGGGGCCCATCCGGTGTCTGCAGTGTGGGGTCTGGCCCTATATACGCCCCGGGGATTCTCCGGTGTCTGCAGTGTGGGGTCTGGCCCTATACGCCCCGGGGCCCCTCCGGTGTCTGCAGTGTGGGGTCTGGCCCTATATACACGCCGGGGCCCCTCCTGTGTCTGCAGTGTGGGGTCTGGCCCTATATGCACCCGGGGGCCCCTCCGGTGTCTGCAGTGTGGGGTCTGGCACTATACGCCCCGGGGCCCCTCCGGTGTCTGCAGTGTGGGGTCTGGCCTTATACGCCCCGGGGCCCCTCCGGTGTCTGCAGTGTGGGGTCTGGCCCTATATACACCCCGGGGCCCCTCCGGTGTCTGCACTGTGTGGTCTGGCCATATATATACCCCGGGGCCCCTCCTGTGTCTGCAGTGTGGGGTCTGGCCCTATACACCCGTGGCCCCTCCTGTGTCTGCAGTGGGAGGTCTGGCCCTATATGCGCCCCGGGGCCCCTCCGATGTCTGCAGTGTGAGGTCTGGCCCTATACTCCCCGGGGCCCCTCCGGTGTCTGCAGTGTGGGGTCTGGCCCTATATACACCACGGGGCCCCTGCGGTGTCTGCAGTGTGGGGTCTGGCCCTATATACACCCCGGGGCCCCTCCGGTTTCTGCAGTGTGGGGTCTGGCCCTATACGCCCCAAGGCCCCTCCGGTGTCTGCAGTGTGGGGTCTGGCCCTATACGCCCCGGGGCCCCTCTGGTGTCTGCAGTGTGGGGTCTGGCCCTATATATGCCCCGGGGCCCCTCCTGTGTCTGCAGTGTGGGGTCTGGCCCTATATACACCCCGGGGCCCCTCCGATGTCTGCAGTGTGGGGTCTGGCCCTATATACACCCCGGGGCCCCTCCGGTGTCCGCAGTGTGGGGTCTGGCCATATATACACCCCGGGGCCCCTCCGATGTCTGCAGTTTGGGGTCTGGCCCTATATACACCCCGGGTCCCCTCCGGTGTCTGCAGTGTGGGGTCTGGTCCTATATACACCCCGGGGCTCCTCCGGTGTCTACAGTGTGGGGTCTGGCCCTATATACACCCCGGGGCCCCTCCGGTGTCTGCAGTGGGGGTCTGGCCCTATATGCCCCGGGGCCCCTCCTGTGTCTGCAGTGTGGGGTCTGGCCCTATACACCCCGGGGTCCCTCCGGTGTCTGCAGTGTGGGGTCTGGCCCTATACACCCCGGGGCCCCTCCTGTGTCTGCAGTGTGAGGTCTGGCCCTATATGCGCCCCGGGGCTCCTCCGGTGTCTACAGTGTGGGGTCTGGCCCTATATACACCCCGGGGCCCCTCCTGTGTCTGCAGTGGTGGTCTGGCCCTATATGCCCCGGGGCCCCTCCTGTGTCTGCAGTGTGGGGTCTGGCCCTATACACCCCGGGGCCCCTCCTGTGTCTGCAGTGTGAGGTCTGGCCCTATACTCCCCGGGGCCCCTCCTGTGTCTGCAGTGTGGGGTCTGGTCCTATATACTCCCCGGGGCCCCTCCGGTGTCTACAGTGTGGGGTCTGGCCCTATATACACCCCGGGGCCCCTCCTGTGTCTGCAGTGGTGGTCTGGCCCTATATGCCCCGGGGCCCCTCCTGTGTCTGCAGTGTGGGGTCTGGCCCTATACACCCCGGGGCCCCTCCTGTGTCTGCAGTGTGAGGTCTGGCCCTATATGCGCCCCGGGGCCCCTCCGATGTCTGCAGTTTGAGGTCTGGCCCTATACGCCCCGGGGACCCTCCTGTGTCTGCAGTGTTGGGTCTGGTCCTATATACACCCCGGGTCCCCTCCGGTGTCTGCAGTGGGGGTCTGGCCCTATATACTCCCCGGGGCCCCTCCGGTGTCTGCAGTGGGGGTCTGGCCCTATATGCCCCGGGGCCCCTCCTGTGTCTGCAGTGTGGGGTCTGGCCCTATACACCCCGGGGCCACTCCGGTATCTGCAGTGTGGGGTCTGGCCCTATATACGCCCCGGGGCCCTCCTGTGTCTGCAGTGTGGGGTCTGGCCCTATAAACGCCCCGGGGCCCCTCCGGTGTCTGCAGTGTGGGGTCTGGCCCTATATACACCCCGGGGCCCATCCTGTGTCTGCAGTGGGGGTCTGGCCCTATATACAACACGGGGCCCCTCCTGTGTCTGCAGTGTGGGGTCTGGCCCTATATATACCCCGGGGACCCTCCTGTCTCTGTAGTGTGGGGTCTGGCCCTATATACACCCCGGGGTCCCTCCTGGTCTGCAGTGTCGGGTCTGACCAATATACACCACTGGCCCCCTCCGGTGTCTGCAGTGTGGGGTCTGGCCCTATATACGCCCCGGGGCCCCTCCTGTGTCTGCAGTGTGGGGTCTGGCCCTATATACACCCCGGGGGCCCCTCCGGTTTCTGCAGTGTGGGGTCTGGCCCTATACGCCCCAAGGCCCCTCCGGTGTCTGCAGTGTGGGGTCTGGCCCTATACGCCCCGGGGCCCCTCTGGTGTCTGCAGTGTGGGGTCTGGCCCTATATATGCCCCGGGGCCCCTCCTGTGTCTGCAGTGTGGGGTCTGGCCCTATATACACCCTGGGGCCCCTCCGATGTCTGCAGTGTGGGGTCTGGCCCTATATACACCCCGGGGCCCCTCCGATGTCTGCAGTGTGGGGTCTGGCCCTATATACACCCCGGGGCCCCTTCTGTGTCTGCAGTGTGGGGTCTGGCCCTATATACGCCCCGGGGATCCTCCGGTGTCTGCAGTGTGGGGTCTGGCCCTATACACACCCCGGGGCCCCTTCTGTGTCTGCAGTGTGGGTTATGGCCCTATATACACCCCGGGGCCCCTCCTGTGTCTGCAGTGTGGGATATGGCCCTATATACGCCCCGGGGCCCTTCCCGTGTCTGCAGTGTGGGGTCTGGCCCTATATACAACCCGGGGCCCCTCCTGTGTCTGCAGTGTGGGGTCTGGCCCTATACACTCCGGGGCCCTTCCTGTGTCTGCAGTGTGGGGTCTGGCTCTATATACACCCCGTGGCCCCTCCTGTGTCTGCAGTGTGGGTTATGGCCCTATATACGCCCCGGGGTCCCTCCTGTGTCTGCAGTGTGGGGTCTGGCCCTATACACACTCCGGGGCCCCTTCTGTGTCTGCAGTGTGGGGTCTTGCCCTATATACACCCCGGAGCCCCTCCGATGTCTGCAGTGTGGGGTCTGGCCCTATATACACCCCGGGGCCCCTCCGGTGTCTGCAGTGTGGGTTATGGCCATATATACACCCCGGGGCCCCTCCGGTGTCTGCAGTGTGGGGTCTGGCCCTATACGCCCCGGGGCCCCTCCTGTGTCTGTAGAGTTGGGTCTGGCTCTATACACACCCAGGGGCCCCTCCTGTGTCTGAAGTGTGGTCTGGTCCTATATACACCCCGGGGTCCCACCGATGTTTGCAGTGTTGGGGTCCGGCCCTACATACACCTCGGGGCCCCTCCTGTGTCTGCAGTATGGGGTCTGGCCCTATATACACCCTGGGGCCCCTCCTGGGTCTGCAGTGTGGGGTCTGGCCCTATATACACCCCGGGGCGCCTCCTGTGTCTGCAGTGTGGGGTCTGGCCCTATACACAACCCGGGGCCCCTCCGGTGTCTGCAGTGTGGGGTCTGGCCCTATATACACCCCGGGGCCCCTCCTGTGTCTGCAGTGTGGGGTCTGGCCCTATATATACCCCGGGGCCCCTCCGGTGTCTGCAGTGTGAGGTTTGGCCCTATAGCCCCGGGGACCCTCCTGTGTCTGCAGTGGGGGTCTGGCTCTATACTCCCCGGGGCCCCTCCTGTGTCTGCGGGGTGGGGTCTGGCCGTATACACGCCGGGGCCCCTCTGGTGTCTGCAGTGGGGGTCTGTCCCTATATACACCCCGGGGCCCCTCCTGTGTCTGCAGTGTGGGGTCTGGCCCTATATACGCCCCGGGGCCCCTCCTGTGTCTGCAGTGTGGGGTCTGGCCCTATATACACCCCGGGGCCCCTCCGGTGTCTGCAGTGGGGGTCTGGCCCTATATACACCCCGGGGCCCCTCCTGTGTCTGCAGTGTGGGGTCTGGCCCTATATTCACCCCGGGGCCCCTCCTGTGTCTGTAGTGTGGGGTCTGGCCCTATATACACCCCGGGGCCCCTCCGGTGTCTGCAGTGGGGGTCTGGCCCTATATACACCCCGGGGCCCCTCCGGTGTCTGCAGTGTGGGGTCTAGCCCTATATACACCCCGGGGCCCCTCCGGTGTCTGCAGTGTGGGGTCTGGCCCTATATACACCCCGGGGCCCCTCCTGTGTCTGCAGTGTGGGATCTGGCCCTATATATACCCCGGGG
This sequence comes from Phyllobates terribilis, assembly GCF_046119375.1. Lineage (NCBI taxonomy): Eukaryota > Metazoa > Chordata > Amphibia > Anura > Dendrobatidae > Phyllobates > Phyllobates terribilis. Next base: position 345,869,116 of record NW_027362765.1, on the reverse strand, counting down.
CCCCTCCTGTGTCTGCAGTGTGGGGTCTGGCCCTATATACACCCCGGGGCCCCTCCGGTGTCTGCAGTGTGAGATCTGGCCCTATATATACCCCGGGGCCCCTCCTGTGTCTGCAGTGTGGGGTCTGGCCCTATATACACCCCGGGGCCCCTCCTGTGTCTGCAGTGTGGGGTCTGGCCCTATATATACCCCGGGGCCCCTCCTGTGTCTGCAGTGTGGGGTCTGGCCCTATATACACCCCGGGGCACCTCCTGTGTCTGCAGTGTGGGGTCTGGCCCTATATATACCCCGGGGCCCCTCCGGTGTCTGCAGTGTGGGTTATGGCCCTATATACGCCCTGGGGCCCCTCCTGTGTCTGCAGTGTGGGGTCTAGCCCTATATACACCCCGGGGCCCCTCCGGTGTCTGCAGTGTGGGGTCTGGCCCTATTTACACCCTGGGTCCCCTCCTGTGTCTGCAGTGTGGGGTCTGGCCCTATATACGCCCCGGGGCCCCTCCTGTGTCTGCAGTGTGGGGTCTGGCCCAATATATACTCGGGGCCAGTCCGGTGTCTGCAGTGTGGGGTCTGGCCCTATATACACCCCGGGGCCCCTCCTGTGTCTGCAGTGTGTGGTCTGGCCCTATATATACCCTGGGGCCCCTCCGGTGTCTGCAGTGTGAGGTTTGGCCCTATAGCCCCGGGGACCCTCCTGTGTCTGCAGTGGGGGTCTGGCCCTATACGCCCCGGGGCCCCTCCTGTGTCTGCGGTGTGGGGTCTGGCCGTATACACGCCGGGGCCCCTCTGGTGTCTGCAGTGGGGGTCTGGCCCTATATACACCCCGGGGCCCCTCCTGTGTCTGCAGTGTGGGGTCTGGCCCTATATTCACCCCGGGGCCCCACCTGTGTCTGCAGTGTGGGGTCTGGCCCTATATACACCCCGGGGCCCCTCCTGTGTCTGCAGTGTGGGGTCTGGCCCTATATATACCCCGGGGCCCCTCCGGTGTCTGCAGTGGGGGTCTGGCCCTATACGCCCCGGGGCCCCTCCGGTGTCTGCAGTGGGGGTCTGGCCCTATATACACCCCGGGGCCCCTCCGGTGTCTGCAGTGGGGGTCTGGTCCTATATACACCCCGGGGCACCTCCGGTGTCTGCAGTGGGGGTCTGGCCCTATATACGCCCCGGGGCCCCTCCGGTGTCTGCAGTGGAGATCTGGCCCTATACGCCCCGGGGCCCCTCCGGTGTCTGCAGTCGGGGTGTGGCCCTATATACACCCCGGGGCCCCTCCTGTGTCTGCAGTCGGGGTCTGGCCCTATATACACCCCGGGGCCCCTCCTGTGTCTGCAGTGTGGGGTCTGGCCCTATATACACCCCGGGGCCCCTCCTGTGTCTGCAGTGTGGGGTCTGGCCCTATATACACCCCGGGGCCCCTCCGGTGTCTGCAGTGGGGGTCTGGCCCTATATACACCCCGGGGCCCCTCCGGTGTCTGCAGTGTGTGGTCTGGCCCTATACGCCCCGGGGCCCCTCAGGTGTCTGCACTTTGGGGTCTGGCCCTATATACACCCCGGGGCCCCTCCTGTGTCTGCAGTGTGGGGTCTGGCCCTATATACACCCCGGGCCCCTCCGTTGTCTGCAGTGTGGGGTCTGACCCTATATATACCCCGGGGACCCTCCGGTGTCTGCAGTGTGGGGTCTGGCCCTATACACCCCGGGGCCCCTCCTGTGTCTGCAGTGTGGGGTCTGGCCCTATATATACCCCGGGGCCCCTCCTGTGTCTGCAGTGTGGGGTCTGGCCCTATATACACCCCGGGGCCCCTCCTGTGTCTGCAGTGTGGGATCTGGCCCTATATATACCCCGGGGCCCCTCCTGTGTCTGCAGTGTGGGTCTGGCCCTATATACACCCCGGGGCCCCTCCGGTGTCTGCAGTGTGGGATCTGGCCCTATATATACCCCGGGGCCCCTCCTGTGTCTGCAGTGTGGGGTCTGGCCCTATATACACCCCGGGGCCCCTCCTGTGTCTGCCGTGTGGGGTCTGGCCTTATATATACCCCGGGGCCCCTCCTGTGTCTGCAGTGTGGGGTCTGGCCCTATATACACCCCGGGGCCCCTCCTGTGTCTGCAGTGTGGGGTCTGGCCCTATATATACCCCGGGGCCCCTCCGGTGTCTGCAGTGGGGGTCTGGCCCTATATACACCCCGGGGCCCCTCCGGTGTCTGCAGTGGGGGTCTGGTCCTATATACACCCCGGGGCACCTCCGGTGTCTGCAGTGGGGGTCTGGCCCTATATACGCCCCGGGGCCCCTCCGGTGTCTGCAGTGGGGGTCTGGCCCTATACGCCCCGGGGCCCCTCCGGTGTCTGCAGTCGGGGTCTGGCCCTATATACACCCCGGGGCCCCTCCTGTGTCTGCAGTCGGGGTCTGGCCCTATATACACCCCGGGGCCCCTCCTGTGTCTGCAGTGTGGGGTCTGGCCCTATATACACCCCGGGGCCCCTCCGGTGTCTGCAGTGGGGGTCTGGCCCTATATACACCCCGGGGCCCCTCCGGTGTCTGCAGTGTGGGGTCTGACCCTATATATACCCCGGGGCCCCTCCGGTGTCTGCAGTGTGGGGTCTGACCCTATATATACCCCGGGGCCCCTCCGGTGTCTGCAGTGTGGGGTCTGGCCCTATACACCCCGGGGCCCCTCCTGTGTCTGCAGTGTGGGGTCTGGCCCTATATATACCCCGGGGCCCCTCCTGTGTCTGCAGTGTGGGATCTGGCCCTATATATACCCCGGGGCCCCTCCTGTGTCTGCAGTGTGGGGTCTGGCCCTATATACTCCCCGGGGCCCCTCCGGTGTCTGCAGTGTGGGATCTGGCCCTATATATACCCCGGGGCCCCTCCTGTGTCTGCAGTGTGGGGTCTGGCCCTATATACACCCCGGGGCCCCTCCTGTGTCTGCAGTGTGGGGTCTGGCCTTATATATACCCCGGGGCCCCTCCTGTGTCTGCAGTGTGGGTCTGGCCCTATATATACCCCGGGGCCCCTCCGGTGTCTGCAGTGTGGGGTCTGGCCCTATATACACCCCGGGGCCCCTCCTGTGTCTGCAGTGGGGGTCTGGCCCTATATACACCCCGGGGCCCCTCCGGTGTCTGCAGTGTGTGGTCTGGCCCTATACGCCCCGGGGCCCCTCCGGTGTCTGCAGTTTGGGGTCTGGCCCTATATACACCCCGGGGCCCCTCCTGTGTCTGCAGTGTGGGGTCTGGCCCTATATACACCCCGGGCCCCTCCGTTGTCTGCAGTGTGGGGTCTGACCCTATATATACCCCGGGGCCCCTCCGGTGTCTGCAGTGTGGGGTCTGGCCCTATACACCCCGGGGCCCCTCCTGTGTCTGCAGTGTGGGGTCTGGCCCTATATATACCCCGGGGCCCCTCCTGTGTCTGCAGTGTGGGGTCTGGCCCTATATACACCCCAGGGCCCCTCCGGTGTCTGCAGTGTGGGATCTGGCCCTATATATACCCCGGGGACCCTCCTGTGTCTGCAGTGTGGGGTCTGGCCCTATATACACCCCGGGGCCCCTCCTGTGTCTGCAGTGTGGGGTCTGGCCCTATATACACCCCGGGGCCCCTCCGGTGTCTGCAGTCGGGGTCTGGCCCTATATACACCCCGGGGCCCCTCCTGTGTCTGCAGTTGGGGTCTGGCCCTATACACCCCGGGGCCCCTCCTGTGTCTGCAGTGGGGGTCTGGCCCTATATACACCCCGGGGCCCCTCCTGTGTCTGCAGTTGGGGTCTGGCCCTATACGCCCCGGGGCCCCTCCTGTGTCTGCAGTGGGGGTCTGGCCCTATATACACCCCGGGGCCCCTCCGGTGTCTGCAGTGGGGGTCTGGCCCTATATACGTCCCAGGGCCCCTCCGGTGTCTGCAGTGGGGGTCTGGCCGTATACGCCCCGGGGCCCCTCCGGTGTCTGCAGTGGGGGTCTGGCCCTATACGCCCCGGGGCCCCTCCGGTGTCTGCAGTGTGGGGTCTGGCCCTATACGCCCCGGGGCCCCTCCGGTGTCTGCAGTGTGGGGTCTGGCCCTATACGCCCCGAGGCCCCTCCCGTGTCTGCAGTGGGGGTCTGGCCCTATATACACCCCGGGGCCCCTCCTGTGTCTGCAGTGTGGGGTCTGGCCTTATACGCCCCGTGGCCCCTCCCGTGTCTGCAGTGTGAGATCTGGCCCTATATATACCCCGGGGCCCCTCCTGTGTCTGCAGTGTGGGGTCTGGCCCTATATACACCCCGGGGCCCCTCCTGTGTCTGCAGTGTGGGGTCTGGCCCTATACGCCCCGGGGCTCCTCTGGTGTCTGCAGTCGGGGTCTGGCCCTATATACTCCCCGGGGCCCCTCCGGTGTCTGCAGTGGGGGTCTGGCCCTATATATACCCCGGGGCCCCTCCGGTGTCTGCAGTGGGGGTCTGGCCCTATACGCCCCGGGGCCCCTCCGGTGTCTGCAGTGGGGGTCTGGCCCTATACGCCCCGGGGCCCCTCCGGTGTCTGCAGTGGGGGTCTTGCCCTATACGCCCCGTGGCCCCTCCCGTGTCTGCAGTTGGGGTCTGGCCCTATATACACCCCGGGGCTCCTCTGGTGTCTGCAGTCGGGGTCTGACCCTATATACTCCCGGGGCCCCTCCGGTGTCTGCAGTGGGGGTCTGGCCCTATATATACCCCGGGGCCCCTCCGGTGTCTGCAGTGGGGGTCTGGCCCTATACGCCCCGGGGCCCCTCCGGTGTCTGCAGTGGGGGTCTGGCCCTCTACGCCCCGTGGCCCCTCCCGTGTCTGCAGTGGGGGTCTGGCCCTATATACACCCCGGGGCTCCTCTGGTGTCTGCAGTCGTGGTCTGACCCTATATACTCCCGGGGCCCCTCCGGTGTCTGCAGTGGGGGTCTGGCCCTATATATACCCCGGGGCCCCTCCGGTGTCTGCAGTGTGGGGTCTGGCCCTATATACGCCCCGGGGCCCCTCCTGTGTCTGCAGTGTGGGGTCTGGCCCAATATATACTCGGGGCCCCTCCGGTGTCTGCAGTGTGGGGTCTGGCCCTATATACACCCCGGGGCCCCTCCTGTGTCTGCAGTGTGGGGTCTGGCCCTATATATACCCCGGGGCCCCTCCGGTGTCTGCAGTGTGAGGTTTGGCCCTATAGCCCCGGGGACCCTCCTGTGTCTGCAGTGGGGGTCTGGCCCTATACGCCCCGGGGCCCCTCCTGTGTCTGCGGTGTGGGGTCTGGCCGTATACACGCCGGGGCCCCTCTGGTGTCTGCAGTGGGGGTCTGGCCCTATATACACCCCGGGGCCCCTCCTGTGTCTGCAGTGTGGGGTCTGGCCCTATATTCACCCCGGGGCCCCACCTGTGTCTGCAGTGTGGGGTCTGGCCCTATATACACCCCGGGGCCCCTCCTGTGTCTGCAGTGTGGGGTCTGGCCCTATATATACCCCGGGGCCCCTCCGGTGTCTGCAGTGGGGGTCTGGCCCTATACGCCCCGGGGCCCCTCCGGTGTCTGCAGTGGGGGTCTGGCCCTATATACACCCCGGGGCCCCTCCGGTGTCTGCAGTGGGGGTCTGGCCCTATATACGCCCCGGGGCCCCTCCGGTGTCTGCAGTGGAGGTCTGGCCCTATACGCCCCGGGGCCCCTCCGGTGTCTGCAGTCGGGGTCTTGCCCTATATACACCCCGGGGCCACTCCTGTGTCTGCAGTCGGGGTCTGGCCCTATATACACCCCGGGGCCCCTCCTGTGTCTGCAGTGTGGGGTCTGGCCCTATATACACCCCGGGGCCCCTCCTGTGTCTGCAGTGTGGGGTCTGGCCCTATATACACCCCGGGGCCCCTCCGGTGTCTGCAGTGGGGGTCTGGCCCTATATACACCCCGGGGCCCCTCCGGTGTCTGCAGTGTGTGGTCTGGCCCTATACGCCCCGGGGCCCCTCAGGTGTCTGCACTTTGGGGTCTGGCCCTATATACACCCCGGGGCCCCTTCTGTGTCTGCAGTGTGGGGTCTGGCCCTATATACACCCCGGGCCCCTCCGTTGTCTGCAGTGTGGGGTCTGACCCTATATATACCCCGGGGCCCCTCCGGTGTCTGCAGTGTGGGGTCTGGCCCTATATATACCCCGGGGCCCCTCCTGTGTCTGCAGTGTGGGGTCTGGCCCTATATACACCCCGGGGCCCCTCCTGTGTCTGCAGTGTGGGGTCTGGCCCTATATACACCCCGGGGCCCCTCCTGTGTCTGCAGTGTGGGGTCTGGCCCTATATACACCCCGGGGCCCCTCCGGTGTCTGCAGTCGGGGTCTGGCCCTATATACACCCCGGGGCCCCTCCTGTGTCTGCAGTTGGGGTCTGGCCCTATACACCCCGGGGCCCCTCCGGTGTCTGCAGTGGGGGTCTGGCCCTATACGCCCCGGGGCCCCTCCTGTGTCTGCAGTGGGGGTCTGGCCCTATATACACCCCGGGGCCCCTCCGGTGTCTGCAGTGGGGGTCTGGCCCTATATACGTCCCAGGGCCCCTCCGGTGTCTGCAGTGGGGGTCTGGCCCTATACGCCCCGGGGCCCCTCCGGTGTCTGCAGTGGGGGTCTGGCCCTATACGCCCCGGGGCCCCTCCGGTGTCTGCAGTGTGGGGTCTGGCCCTATACGCCCCGTGGCCCCTCCCGTGTCTGCAGTGGGGGTCTGGCCCTATATACACCCCGGGGCCCCTCCTGTGTCTGCAGTGTGGGGTCTGGCCCTATACGCCCCGTGGCCCCTCCCGTGTCTGCAGTGGTGGTCTGGCCCTATATACACCCCGGGGCCCCTCCTGTGTCTGCAGTGTGGGGTCTGGCCCTATATACGCCCCGGGGCTCCTCTGGTGTCTGCAGTCGGGGTCTGGCCCTATATACTCCCCGGGGCCCCTCCGGTGTCTGTAGTGGGGGTCTGGCCCTATATATACCCCGGGGCCCCTCCGGTGTCTGCAGTGGGGGTCTGGCCCTATACGCCCCGGGGCCCCTCCGGTGTCTGCAGTGGGGGTCTGGCCCTATACGCCCCGGGGCCCCTCCGGTGTCTGCAGTGGGGGTCTGGCCCTATACGCCCCGTGGCCCCTCCCGTGTCTGCAGTGGGGGTCTGGCCCTATATACACCCCGGGGCTCCTCTGGTGTCTGCAGTCGGGGTCTGACCCTATATACTCCCGGGGCCCCTCCGGTGTCTGCAGTGGGGGTCTGGCCCTATATATACCCCGGGGCCCCTCCGGTGTCTGCAGTGGGGGTCTGGCCCTATACGCCCCGGGGCCCCTCCGGTGTCTGCAGTGGGGGTCTGGCCCTATACGCCCCGGGGCCCCTCCGGTGTCTGCAGTGGGGGTCTGGCCCTATATACACCCCGGGGCTCCTCTGGTGTCTGCAGTCGGGGTCTGGCCCTATATACTCCCGGGGCCCCTCCTGTGTCTGCAGTGTGGGGTCTGGCCCTATATACACCCCGGGGCCCCTCCTGTGTCTGCAGTGTGGGGTCTGACCCTATATATACCCCGGGGCCCCTCCTGTGTCTGCAGTGTGGGGTCTGGCCCTATATACACCCCGGGGCCCCTCCGGTGTCTGCAGTGGGGGTCTGGCCCTATATACACCCCGGGGCCCCTCCGGTGTCTGCAGTGGGGGTCTGGTCCTATATACACCCCGGGGCACCTCCGGTGTCTGCAGTGGGGGTCTGGCCCTATATACGCCCCGGGGCCCCTCCGGTGTCTGCAGTGGGGGTCTGGCCCTATACGCTCCGGGGCCCCTCCGGTGTCTGCAGTCGGGGTCTGGCCCTATATACACTCCGGGGCCCCTCCTGTGTCTGCAGTCTGGGTCTGGCCCTATATACACCCCGGGGCCCCTCCTGTGTCTGCAGTGTGGGGTCTGGCCCTATATACACCCCGGGGCCCCTCCTGTGTCTGCAGTGTGGGGTCTGGCCCTATATGCACCCCGGGGCCCCTCCGGTGTCTGCAGTGGGGGTCTGGCCCTATATACACCCCGGGGCCCCTCCGGTGTCTGCAGTGTGTGGTCTGGCCCTATACGCCCCGGGGCCCCTCCGGTGTCTGCACTTTGGGGTCTGGCCCTATATACACCCCGGGGCCCCTCCTGTGTCTGCAGTGTGGGGTCTGGCCCTATATACACCCCGGGCCCCTCCGTTGTCTGCAGTGTGGGGTCTGACCCTATATATACCCCGGGGCCCCTCCGGTGTCTGCAGTGTGGGGTCTGGCCCTATACACCCCGGGGCCCCTCCTGTGTCTGCAGTGTGGGGTTTGGCCCTATATATACCCCGGGGCCCCTCCTGTGTCTGCAGTGTGGGGTTTGGCCCTATATACACCCCGGGGCCCCTCCTGTGTCTGCAGTGTGGGATCTGGCCCTATATATACCCCGGGGCCCCTCCTGTGTCTGCAGTGTGGGGTCTGGCCCTATATACACCCCGGGGCCCCTCCGGTGTCTGCAGTGTGGGATCTGGCCCTATATATACCCCGGGGCCCCTCCTGTGTCTGCAGTGTGGGGTCTGGCCCTATATACACCCCGGGGCCCCTCCTGTGTCTGCAGTGTGGGGTCTGGCCTTATATATACCCCGGGGCCCCTCCTGTGTCTGCAGTGTGGGTCTGGCCCTATATACACCCCGGGGCCCCTCCTGTGTCTGCAGTGTGGGGTCTGGCCCTATATATACCCCGGGGCCCCTCCGGTGTCTGCAGTGTGGGGTCTGGCCCTATATACACCCCGGGGCCCCTCCCGTGTCTGCAGTGGGGGTCTGGCCCTATATACACCCCGGGGCCCCTCCGGTGTCTGCAGTGTGGGGTCTTGCCCTATATACACCCCGGGGCCCCTCCGGTGTCTGCAGTGGGGGTCTGGCCCTATACGCCCCGTGGCCCCTCCCGTGTCTGCAGTGTGGGGTCTGGCCCTATATACGCCCCGGGGCCCCTCCTGTGTCTGCAGTGTGTGGTCTGGCCCTATATATACCCCGGGGCTCCTCTGGTGTCTGCAGTCGGGGTCTGGCCCTATATACTCCCGGGCCCCCTCCGGTGTCTGCAGTGTGGGGTCTGGCCCTATATACGCCCCGGGGCCACTCCTGTGTCTGCAGTGTGTGGTCAGGCCCTATATACACCCCGGGGCCCCTCCGGTGTCTGCAGTGGGGGTCTGGCCCTATACGCCCCGTGGCCCCTCCCGTGTCTGCAGTGTGGGGTCTGGCCCTATATGCACCCCGGGGCTCCTCTGGTGTCTGCAGTGGGGGTCTGGCCCTATATACCCCGGGGCCCTCCGGTGGCTCGTGTGACGTCTGCAGGAATCGGAGCCGGCTCTTCTGCTGGTAACTGATCTGTGTAATGGAGACGACTCTGCACAATTCCCGGGGCCGCGACATACGGCAGAGCGATAAATATCCCGCACTAATGAGCAATTACCATATAATCAGCGCACAATTAGCTCCGATAATGATGAATTAAACATCCAGCCGCAGGATTAGGTTCCCGGCATTGTGGATTATTTACCAGCCGACTGAGAGCAGCGCAAGGTGCATGATGGGGATTCCAGGGACTACAACTCCCATCAGAAGATCACCGCATCTGAGGCCGGAGAGCATACAGCATCATACCACAGAACCCCACTCAGAGTGACAAGTCTATATAATACTACAGTGATGTGTATATAATACCGCAGTGATGTGGATATAATACCGCAGTCATGGTTGATATAATACCGCAGTGATGGTGGATATAATACCGCAGTGATGGTGTATATTATACCGCAGTGATGTGTATATAATACCGCAGTGATGTGTATATAATACCGCAGTGATGGTGGATATAATACCGCAGTGATGGTGTACATTATACCGCAGTGATGTGTATATAATACCGCAGTCATGGTGAATATAATACCGCAGTGATGGTGTACATTATACCACAGTGATGTGTATATAATACCGCAGTCATGGTGGATATAATACCGCAGTGATGGTGGATATTATACCGCAGTGATGGTGTATATTATACCGCAGTGATGTGTATATAATACCGCAGTCATGGTTGATATAATACCGCAGTGATGTGTATATAATACCGCAGTGATGGTGTATATAATACCGCAGTGATGTGTATATAATACCGCAGTGATGTGTATATAATACCGCAGTGATGGTGGATATAATACCGCAGTGATGGTGGATATAATACCGCAGTGATGGTGTATATAATACCGCAGTGATGGTGTATATAATACCGCAGGGATGTGTATATAATACTGCAGTGATGGTGTATATAATACCGCAGTGATGTGTATATAATACCGCAGTGATGTTTATATAATACCGCAGTCATGGTGTATATAATACTGCAGTGATGGTGGATATAATACCGCAGTCATGGTGGATATAATACCGCAGTCATGGTGTATATATTACCGCAGTCATGGTGGATATAATACCGCAGTGATGGTGTATATATTACCGCAGTGATGGTGGATATAATACCGCAGTGATGGTGTATGTAATACCGCAGTGATGGTGGATATAATACCGCAGTCATGGTGGATATAATACCGCAGTCATGGTGTATATAATACCGCAGTCATGGTGTATATATTACCGCAGTCATGGTGTATATAATACCGCAGTGATGGTGTATATATTACCGCAGTGATGGTGGATATAATACCGCAGTGATGGTGTATATCATACCGCAGTCATGGTGTATATATTACCGCAGTCATGGTGTATATAATACCGCAGTGATGGTGTATATATTACCGCAGTGATGGTGGATATAATACCGCAGTGATGGTGTATGTAATACCGCAGTGATGGTGGATATAATAGAGCAGTCATGGTGTATATATTACCGCAGAGATGGTGTATATAATACCGCAGTGATGTGTATATAATACCGCAGTGATGGTGTATATAATACCGCAGTCATGGTGTATATAATACCGCAGTGATGGTGTATATAATACCGCAGTGATGGTGTATGTAATACCGCAGTGATGGTGTATATAATACCGCAGTGATGGTGGATATAATACCGCAGTCATGGTGTATATAATACCGCAGTCATGGTGGATATAATACCGCAGTCATGGTGTATATAATACCGCAGTCATGATGGATATAATACCGCAGTGATGGTGGATATAATACCGCAGTCATGGTGTATATAATACCGCAGTCATGGTGTATATATTACTGCAGTGATGGTGGATATAATACCGCAGTTATGGTGTATATAATACCGCAGTCATGGTGTATATATTACCGCAGTGATGGTGGATATAATACCGCAGTTATGGTGTATATAATACCGCAGTCATGGTGTATATATTACCGCAGTGATGGTGGATATAATACCGCAGTTATGGTGTATATAATACCGCAGTCATGGTGTATATATTACCACAGTGATGGTGGATATAATACCGCAGTGATGTGTATATAATACCGCAGTCATGGTGGATATAATACCGCAGTGATGGTGTATATAATACCGCAGTGATGGTGGATATAATACCGCAGTCATGGTGGATATAATACCTCAGTGATGGTGTATATAATACCGCAGTGATGGTGTATATAATACCGCAGTGATGGTGGATATAATACCGCAGTGATGGTGTATATAATACCGTTGTCATGGTGTATATAATACCGCAGTGATGGTGTATATAATACCGTAGTCATGGTGTATATAATACCGCAGTCATGGTGTATATAATACCGCAGTCATGGTGGATATAATACCGCAGTCATGGTGTATATAATACCGCAGTGATGGTGTATGTAATACCGCAGTGATGGTGTATATAATACCGCAGTGATGGTGTATATAATACCGCAGTCATGGTGGATATAATACCGCAGTGATGGTGTATATAGTACCGCAGTGATGGTGGATATAATACCTCAGTGATGGTGTATATAATACCGCAGTGATGGTGTATATAATACCGCAGTGATGGTGGATATAATACCGTAGTCATGGTGGATATAATACCGCAGTGATGGTGTATATAATACCGCAGTGATGGTGTATATAATACCGTAGTCATGGTGTATAAAATACCGCAGTGATGGTGTATGTAATACCGCAGTGATGGTGGATATAATAGAGCAGTGATGGTGGATATAATACCGCAGTGATGGTGGATATAATACCGTAGTCATGGTGTACATAATACCGCAGTCATGGTGGATATAATACCGCAGTGATGGTGTATATAATACCGCAGTGATGGTGGATATAATACCGCAGTGATGGTGTATATAATACCGTTGTCATGGTGTATATAATACCGCAGTGATGGTGTATATAATACCGTAGTCATGGTGTATATAATACCGCAGTCATGGTGTATATAATACCGCAGTCATGGTGGATATAATACCGCAGTCATGGTGTATATAATACCGCAGTGATGGTGTATGTAATACCGCAGTGATGGTGTATATAATACCGCAGTCATGGTGGATATAATACCGCAGTGATGGTGTATATAGTACCGCAGTGATGGTGGATATAATACCTCAGTGATGGTGTATATAATACCGCAGTGATGGTGTATATAATACCGCAGTGATGGTGGATATAATACCGTAGTCATGGTGGATATAATACCGCAGTGATGGTGTATATAATACCGCAGTGATGGTGTATATAATACCGTAGTCATGGTGTATAAAATACCGCAGTGATGGTGTATGTTATACCGCAGTGATGGTGGATATAATAGAGCAGTGATGGTGGATATAATACCGCAGTCATGGTGGATATAATACCGCAGTCATGGTGTATATAATACCGCAGTGATGGTGTATGTAATACCGCAGTGATGGTGTATATAATACCGCAGTGATGGTGTATGTAATACCGCAGTGATGGTGTATATAATACTGCAGTGATGGTGGATATAATAGAGCAGTCATGGTGTATATAGTACCGCAGTGATGGTGGATATAATACCTCAGTGATGGTGTATATAATACCGCAGTGATGGTGTATATAATACCGCAGTGATGGTGGATATAATACCGTAGTCATGGTGGATATAATACCGCAGTGATGGTGTATATAATACCGCAGTGATGGTGTATATAATACCGTAGTCATGGTGTATAAAATACCGCAGTGATGGTGTATGTAATACCGCAGTGATGGTGGATATAATAGAGCAGTGATGGTGGATATAATACCGCAGTGATGGTGGATATAATACCGTAGTCATGGTGGATATAATACCGCAGTGATGGTGGATATAATACCGCAGTGATGGTGGATATAATACCGCAGTGATGGTGGATATAATACCGCAGTGATGGTGTATATAATACCGTAGTCATGGTGTACATAATACCATCCCCATGCTCGCGCCTGGTAAGTGACGCCGTTGCTGCTGATCACAGGACTCTATTCTTCCCTCCCGGGAACAAGGGCCGGCTGTATAATTATCTGTAATCCCGGTAAATCTCACCGCACACATGGCAGCTATTTCCAGTGCATACATTTACCATACATAAATAATAAATGGGAGCTGCGCGCTCCTTACGTGCGAGGCTCCAGCACTTGTGTATTTTCCCGGCTCTGGCTATGGGGAGCGGTGACAACATAGGCTTGTTCGCTGGTCCAGTGGATGGCGGCTCCTGGCTGCGTCGCAGCCCGTGCCGCCGGCCTCGGCTATTTATAGGAAGCCTCGTGGTTTCTCCGCACGCTGGCTTGTAGTGAAATATTAAAGTAATAGCTGACAACTCTGACAGCAGAGGCTGGAGTGGGTGACTGATGGCCGCCCACTCATGAAGAGTCCATTATACTGGAGTAGGTTGGAGTGGGTGACTGATGGCCGCCCACTCATGAAGAGTCCATTATACTGGAGTCTGGGTGGACGGATCTGCACCACTCTGGCCATCTTTAGGGGCTTTGGAACAGCTGCTGACCCACAGTGAAGCCCACCATATGAAGAGCTGGGGTATATCCTCAACGTCCCTACATACTGGAGAAACTCTGACCAAGCTGAAAATGAGAGCAAAACGTGGCCATGAGTGTGCAGAGGGTGACATAAGATGTCCTCTCACAGCTCCTATCATGACTGGAGAGTAGAAGGAACGGCAGCAGAAACCTGTGGCCACCAGCGTAGAGTTACCAAAACACCCGATACCAATGGACCCCAATATGTGACTCCAGATATGGTGCCAGAATGACAAATCCCATCCAGGAGTTGTTGGACACTTGGACTTAGGAGATACGTGGACCTTCTCTAGCCATGAGCCAGGAATCGACGTTATGCTGCAAAGCCACGTGCCACCTCGGGTTTCGAGAATGCTCTAGTAGATCACTGCCCCGAATCTTGTTCTCAGCACCCCGACTCCCGGTGGTCGTTGTTGCCGAAGCCTCACAGAAATTACGTCAGTCTAATCAGTGACAAAGCACGAATGATGCACTGACAAAAATCAAAGACATGGAAAATGGAGAACATGACATAAGGTCCAAGATGACAGGAAGCAGTGGTAGATAACCTCACTTTCACATCATCTTCTCAGTGACCTCAATGTCTTTCCATTGGGTTGTGCTGATCCTGATCCGTAAACAGCTGCTCTTCACAGATCTTGGAAATGATCCAGTCTGGATGCAGTCAGTATATTATAGCTGCCTGGACGCTTCTAGCACCATCATTGTGCTAGAAGTAATGGGGGGAGAATTATGTCCATGAAAAGGGTCCCCTATCCTTGTAAACACCCCCTGACGTGTGCAGAGACGAGGCAGCCCAGAGCACGCAGATAAGCAGCCGCCATTCACAGCTTCAGAGTCGCTGCACATGGGTTAATAGGAGTCTGTACCAACAGAAAAATATTGGTTATCACTCAATTATAATGTGTTTCTTCCTGGGATGTATAGGCGTCACGGACGTTTACATGAAAGGAGACGGGCTGCAAAATATTGACATCAATTTAATTAAGAGTCTGTTCTCCACCTGCAGGGCAATTCACCCCCCATTAAATATTCATGTATAGGTAGAGAATTACTGCAAAAACACTTTGATCACAAGTGGTGCAGACTCAGACACGCACAATAATTGCTTGACCTAAATTAATATCTGAGGAATATTGGATAAACAGGTGCAGTAGAGGTCCATGACTCGAGAGGGATTCAAGAGAGGTCCATAATGTCCTAGAGACGCCAGGTTGGTCAACGACTCAAGAGGGATACAAAAGAGGTCCACAACTCAAAAGGGATACAAGAGAGGTCAACGACGTCTGAGAGGCGCCAGTGAGGTCCATGACTCCTTAGAGTAGCCAGAGAGGTCCACAACTCGAGAGGGATACAAGAGAGGTCCAGAGAGATGCCAGAGAAATCCATGACTCAATAGGGATACAAGAGGGGTCCACAACTCAGAGGGCTACAAGTGACGTCCACAATGTCTAAAAGATGCTAGCGAGGTCCACGACTTTAGAGCGATACAAGAGGGGTCCACAACATTCGAGAGACACCAGAGAGAAAAACAACTTCATGGAGATGCCAGAGAGGTCCATGATTCAATAGGGATACAAGTGAAGTCCATGACTCAAGAGAGATACAAGTGAGATACATGCTGTGTGAAAGACGCCAAAGACCACGACTTAAGAAGCATACAAGAGAGGTCCACGACATCAGAGAGATGACAAGAGGTCCACAACTCAAGAGGGATACAAGAGATATCCATGACATCCGAGAGATGGCAAAGAGGTCCAAGACTCAAGAGGGATATACAGTGGGGAAAAAAGTATTTAGTCAGCCACCAATTGTGCAAGTTCTCCCACTTAAAAAGATGAGAGAGACCTGTAATTGACATCATAGGTATACCTCAACTATGAGAGACATAGTTAGGATCATTGTCATGCTGAAAGACCCAGCCATGTGTCATCTTCAATGCCCTTACTGATGGAAGGAGGTTTGCACTCAGAATCTCACGATACATGACCCCATTCATTCTTTCATGTACACGGATCAGTCGTCCTGGTCCCTTGGCAGAGAAACAGCCTCAAAGCATAATGTTGCCACCTCCATGCTTCACAGTAGGTATGGTGTTCTTTGGATGCAACTCAGCATTCTTTCTCCTTCAAACACGCCGAGTTGTGTTTCTACCAAACAGTTCTACTTTGGTTTCATCTGACCATATGACATTCTCCCAATACTCTTCTGGATCATCCAAATGCTCTCTAACAAAATTCAGATGGGCCCGGACATGTAATGGCTTAAGCAGGGGGACACGTCTGGCACTGCAGAATCTGAGTCCCTGGCGGCGTAGTGTGTTACTGATGGTAGCCTGTGTAACATTGGTCCCAGCTCTCTGCAGGTCATTCACTAGGTCCCCCCCGTGTGGTTCAGGGATTTTTGCTCACTGTTCTTGAGATCATTTTGACCCCACGGGGTGAGATCTTGTGTGGAGCCCCAGATCGAGGGAGATTATCAGTGGTCTTGTATGTCTTCCATTTTATAATTATTGCTCCCACAGTTGATTTCTTCACACCAAGCTGCTTGTCTATTGCAGATTCAGTCTTCCCAGCCTGGTGCAGGGCTACAATTTTGTTTCTAGTGTCCATCGACAGCTCTTTGGTCTTCACTATAGTGGAGTTTGGAGTGTGACTGTTTGAGGTTGCGGACAGGTGTCTTTTATATTGATACCACGTTCAAACAGGCGCCAGTACTACAGGTAATGAGTGGAGGACAGAGGAGCCTCTTAAAGAAGAAGTTACAGGTCTGTGAGAGACAGAAATCTTGCTTGTCTGTAATTGACCAAATACTTATTTTCCACCAAAATTTGAAAAAAATTTCTTTCCAAATCAGACAATGTGATTTTCAGGATTTGTTTTCTCATTTTGTCTCTCATAGTTGAGGTCGACCTATGATGTCAATTACAGGCCGACCTCATCTTTTTAAGTGGGAGAACTTGCACAATTGGTGGCTGACTAAATCCTTTTTTTCCCCACTGTAGGTGATGTCCACGAAGTCTGAGAGACACCAGAGAGGTACACACATCAAGAAGGAAACAAGTAAGGTTAGCGACTCTGTAGAGACACCAGATAGGTCCACGACTCAAGAGGGATAAAAGAGAGATCCTCACTTGAGGGGATACAAGAGAGGTCCATGATTCCATAGAGATGCCAGGGAGGTCCACGACTCAAGAGGGATACATGAGAAATCCACGAAATCTGAGAGATCGATGACTTTAAAGAGATACAAGCGAAGTCAATGACGTCCGAGAGATGCCAGAGATGTCTTTGACTCCATAGAGATGTCAGAGAGGTCCACGACTCGAGGGATACAATAGAGGTTCACGGATCAAGATGGCTACAAGTGAGGCCCTCAATGTCCAAGAGACACCAGATTGGTTTATGACTCAAAAGGTTTACAAGTGAGGTCCACAACAGAGATACCAGAGAGATCAACCACTACAAAAGGATACAGGTGAGGTGCACAATGTCCGAGAGATACCTGAGAGATCCACGACTCGAGACATATACAAGTGAGGTCCATGACGTCAGAGAGACGCCAGAGAGGTCCTCGACTTAGGAGGTCTGCTAGAGAGGTCCATAACATCTGAGAGACGGCAGGGACTCAAGAGGGATATATACAAAGTGAGGTTCACAATCTCTGAGAGACACTAGAGAGGTCCACGAATCGAGAGGGATACGGGTAAGGTCAACGACTTCATAGAGACACCAGAGAGAGCCACGACTCAAGATGGATACAAGTGAGGTACATGTTGACTGAAATACGCCAGAAAAGTTCACGTCTTAATGAAAGTGCCCCAGAGGTCCACCATGCCAAAGACACGGCAGAGTTCCCCATCTCCATAGAAGCACCAGAGAGTTCTATGACATCTGAGAGACACCAGAGAGGTCCATGACTCCATCGAGACACGAGAGAGCTCCACAACTCCATAGATACGCCAGAAAAGTCCATGATTTTAGAGAGACATCAGACAGATCCATGACTCCTTAGATACACCTGAGAGGTCCTAAACACCATGAGGTCACCAAAGAGGTCCATGACTCCATAGAGACATCAGAGAGGTCCACAACATTATAGAACCACCAGAGAGGTCCACGACTCCAGAACTTTGACACAAGAAAGGTCTATGACTAAAGAGAAGTAATTGACCCATAGAGTCAGTGACACGGGTGTGACAGACAGTCACTCTGGAGCTGGCTGTAGAAGGTCACTGTGCTTGGCATTGGAGACACCTTCTTGATTCCCTCATCTCTGTAGTATAGTTATATGCTTCTTCCTTTAGGACCCAGCAGTGACCTCCACCTTCTGTTGTTGATAGACATACCCTTGCTGGGTAGTTAAATAGTCTCAGTTTCTCCAGAGAGTTGCCAGTGATAGTTCTATGTACCTCTTTGTAGGCTTGGCGCAATAGCAGTCAGCTAGTTTCTTCTCTGGTGCCCTTGGAGGACAATTGGGGTTACCTCTCTAGTGTCTGCTCAAGCTAAGTGTATCCCCTTTGTTTGTCTACCTTGCTGTTTTTAGTTTGTAGTGGGGCTTGACCAGTGCTCACCCTGTCCCCTTCCCATCTAGGGCCAAGCTCTAGGGACATTCCAGGCTTAGGTTCCTGCTCGGCGATCGGTGTGGAACTGTGAGGCCCTCCCTGAGAAATGGGGTTACTTGGAGCCGGGTCAGTGTAGGTGCCTCAGGGTTGCAGTCGTGGCCCAGACCCGGTCCGTGCCCAGGGCGGTCACATAAAAGATTTATTGGGCTTTCATGGTTGAGTGGTATTTTCTGACTACGCCACCTACGGTTTCCGGTGATAGTCACCAGCGCTGCTTCAGTCCCCTGAGGCCGGTGTTTAAAGGCAGCTTAGATGGGACGGCTCCCCGCAGGCGGAGCAGGCCTCAGGGCAGTGCGATGAGGAATGGTGGTTGCAGTGCCGCGCAGGAAATAACAGGCTGAAGCGGGGTGTGAAGTCATCCAGGGTTTTTACTCATATTCATATGAACTTTAGCCGCAAAGCTTCCCTCTGCTCCTCGCGGCGTACTGCGGCTGCGGGAAGGGGGTCCAGCACTTTCCAGGTAGATCAGGAGCACCTGTCGAGACCCCTCTGGTGTGTGTTCCTCTCCTTGGTGAGTTCTCCCACTAAGTCTTCTCCTGACTGTATGTGTGGTTAGAACTAGGTGTAAGGCCAGGTCCCACTGGATAAACGCAGTGTGAGAGATACAGGTGGCGTACGCCGCTCCGTCCATATCCCTCCTGGGATCCACTAAGCCTCTGGGCTTTTCTGACTGAGAAGTGAAGTAACAAAATCAAATATCGGGGGCCGGTCACCCCTCTTGCAGCAGGAGTCCCTCTGACTAGGCCAGAATAAAGAGTACAGGTGGCGTATGCTGCTCCGTTCATATCCCCCTGGGATCCTTTTGTCTGTGGAGCCTATCTCCTCTGCTCCCCTCCAAGGCCTTCTTAGGTCAGGACCTTGACCGGGTAGAGACAGTGGTTAACTCTGACCTGCTCCTCGTCTCAAGGCCAGAGAACGAGGACCGTGTATCTTTAGTCGGATGAGGCCTATTATTGAACTCTGGTGGGTGACCACAATCAGAGACTGAGACCACAATCACTGATGAAGATCACAATCAAAGACCTTGAACCTAAGATGGCTGTAGATTAAATATGAATTAGTAAGTGTACCCTAAAAGTGTGTCCTCCACCCTCACCCACTACATGGTTCCCCCTATCTTTTGTTCCCCCCCATCTCCTATATCCTGGGCCGGGGCAGCACCCTGGTGCATTTAGGCCCCCTACAGGACAGGAGTGGTGTAGTGTTGAGTGTGAAGTAGGGTCCTGAGAAGTGCTCCATCCTTACCTGGAAGAGGAGATACCACACCTCAAGCTGAGGTGCAGTACCCCTGTGGCGACTGAACCCTCAGGGGCGCCACAGAACCTATATAGGGACGATAGGGTAGGCAGAGTGATATTAGATATGCTTAAGGGTCTCCACTCCCCCTTTCCTTAGTGTTTGGGTTTCCTCTCCCTCTTCCCTTCGTGTTGCACTTAGTCTTTCCTTCACCTAGCGTGACAGCCAGGCCATTCCAAAGCACCACTGCCAGACATGTAATGTGTGCTGGTCTGTAATGCTGAGGCCTTCTGTGTCCGGAGTCCATCATCATCAGGGCTCAGGTTAAAATCTATCTGCTCTAATTGGTCTGAACAAGTGTCCGTCACATTATATCAACATTTGCAACCTCCACTTGTTGATCAGTTATGTCAGCTTGTAGAAGTGCAGTCCACCCAACTATGCATGTGTGCCAATGACTGTGGAGGGAGTGACCCCGTAAAGGTCATCCCTGCCGTATAGCAGGAAGGACAACAGAGGGCAGGAGAGACAAAGAGGGCAGGAGAGACAAAGAGGGCAGGAGAGACAAAGAGGGCAGGAGAGACAAAGAGGGCAGGAGAGACAAAGAGGGCAGGAGAGACAAAGAGGGCAGGAGAGACAAAGAGGGCAGGAGAGCGCGGGACAATGTTTAATGTTATGTGGTTAATTAAACGATAATATTACATTTTAGTGGCACTCAAAGGGGCATTATTACTTTCTAGGGCACGTGCACAGGGCATTATTATTTTTGAGGGGGCAATTCTACCATCTAGTGGCCCAAAAGAGTCATTTTACTATGTATGGGGTAAATTATTATGTGGGGGCACAGTGGTGGTATTATTATATGGGGGCACAGTGGTGTTATTACTATGTGGGGGCACAGTGGTGGCATTATTATGTGGGGGTGTTATTATATGGGGGACACAGTGGTGGCATTATTATGTGGGGGCACAGTGGTGGGCATTATTATGTGGGGGCACAGTGGTGGCATTATGTGGAGGCACAGTGGTGGTATTATTATGTGGAGGGCACAGTGGTGGCATTATTATGTGGGGGGCACAGTGGTGGCATTATTATGTGGGGGGCATAGTGGTGGCATTATTATGTGGAGGCACAGTGGTGGCATTATTATGTGGAGGCACAGTGGTGGCATTATTATGTGGAGGCACAGTGGTGACATTATTATGTGGGGGGCATAGTGGTGGCATTATTATGTGGAGGCACAGTGGTGGCATTATTATGTGGAGGCACAGTGGTGACATTATTATGTGGAGGCACAGTGGTGACATTATTATGTGGGGGCACAGTGGTGGCATTATTATGTGGGGGCACAGTGGTGGCATTATGTGGAGGCACAGTGGTGGTATTATTATGTGGAGGGCACAGTGGTGGCATTATTATGTGGGGGGCACAGTGGTGGCATTATTATGTGGGGGGCATAGTGGTGGTATTATTATGTGGAGGCACAGTGGTGGCATTATTATGTGGGGGGCACAGTGGTGGCATTATTATGTGGAGGCACAGTGGTGACATTATTATGTGGGGGCACAGTGGAGGCATTATTATGTGGGGGCACAGTGGTGGCATTATTATGTGGGGGCACAGTGGTGGCATTATTATGTGGAGGCACAGTGGTGGCATTATTATGTGGGGGCACAGTGGTGGCATTATTATGTGGAGGCACAGTGGTGGGCATTATTATGTGGAGGGCACAGTGGTGGCATTATTATATGGGGGCACAGTGGTGGTATTATTATGTGGGGGCCCAGTGGTGGGCATTATTATGTGGAGGCACAGTGGTGGGCATTATTATGTGGAGGGCACAGTGGTGGCATTATTATGTGGAGGCACAGTGGTGGCATTATTATGTGGGGGCACAGTGGTGGTATTATTATGTGGGGGCACAGTAGTGGGATTATTATGTGGGGCACAGTGGTGGCATTATTATGTGGGGGCACAGTGGTGGTATTATTATGTGGGGGCACAGTGGTGGTATTATTATGTGGAGGCACAGTGGAGGCATTATTATGTGGGGGCACAGTGGTGGTATTATTATGTGGAGGCACAGTGGTGGGCATTATTATGTGGAGGGCACAGTGGTGGCATTATTATGTGGGGGGCACAGTGGTGGTATTATTATGTGGGGGGCACAGTGGTGGCATTATTATGTGGGGGCACAGTGGTGGCATTATTATGTGGGGGCACAGTGGTGGCATTATTATGTGGAGGCACAGTGGTGGCATTATTATGTGGGGGCACAGTGGTGGCATTATTATGTGGGGGCACAGTGGTGGCATTATTATGTGGGGGCACAGTGGTGGCATTATTATGTGGGGGCACAGTGGTGGGCATTATTATGTGGAGGCACAGTGGTGGGCATTATTATGTGGAGGGCACAGTGGTGGCATTATTATATGGGGGCACAGTGGTGGTATTATTATGTGGGGGCCCAGTGGTGGGCATTATTATGTGGAGGCACAGTGGTGGGCATTATTATGTGGAGGGCACAGTGGTGGCATTATTATGTGGAGGCACAGTGGTGGCATTATTATGTGGGGGCACAGTGGTGGTATTATTATGTGGGGGCACAGTAGTGGGATTATTATGTGGGGCACAGTGGTGGTATTATTATGTGGGGGCACAGTGGTGGGCATTATTATGTGGGGGCACAGTAGTGGGCATTATTATGCGGGGCACAGTTGAGGCATTATTATGTGGGGCACAGTGGTGGTATTATTATGTGGGGGCACAGTGGTGGGCATTATTATGTGGGGGCACAGTGGTGGCATTATTATGTGGATGCACAGTGGTGGCATTATTATGTGGGGGCACAGTAGTGGCATTATTATGTGGGGGAACAGTAGTGGCATTATTATGTGGGGGGCACAGTGGTGTCATTATTCACATACGGCAGCAGCGGCTCAGTGTTGGGGTATCAGCAGGATGAGGGGTTTCTGCAGGTTGTAGATAGATGGGGACGGGGCTGGAGATGTGAGAAGTCAGATGTGTCTGTGCTGTAATCTCTGAAGACGAGTCCTGGCTGGAGAAGTCGTCATGGTGGTCTGGGTCAGATGGAAATGAAGATCAGGCTGCGTCTAGGTGTAATCAGGGTTACCTGTTTAGGGGCGACTCAGACGTTTCGCCCCGACCTAAACCCCAGCTGCGCCTTGGGTCAGAAGAACTGATATAGAAAGACGAGATAAAGAAAATCCGGAAAGAATCTGCTCAGAAGAGAGAGCGGGAGAGACAAAGAAGGTAAATATACAGCGGCAAAGATAAGGAGGCAAGAAGAGGAGCCGAAACTCGAGCCGCCTCCCGCTCCTGCAGCCCCTGGTAATGATCCGCGCTGCTACTAACGACGGGTAATGAAGCTATTGGATATCTCACGTCTTATTATGAGAAGAAGAAAGAACACTACACACCTAAAGGAGAGGAGAGATCAGACCAGGCTCATCTGAACACAGCGGCCGCCGGGAGCTGCCAAGTGTCTGCTGATTCTCAGGATCAGGCGGCACATTATCTGCCTCCCACAGCCGAGAGGGCACATAATGCCGCCATGCAGGGAGTCACCCTGGTGCCAGCGAGGGCCTACAAGGTGTGCAATGTCCTGCAGAAGGGGCTGCACTGAGGATGGAGGTGGCTTACACTCCAGTCACACCCAGAGCTGCTGCTTGTCCCTTCACATCTATAACACAGCCGACGGCCGTACGTGGACGTTATTTCTATGAATGGAGGATGATGATTGGCTGCCATTCAGCCCTGGGGAGACAGTAAAGGATCAGACCAGTTGCACTGCAGCCTGTCCATGTAGTCGTCTGTAGAGAGGGATCCTCCCGGATCTTCACCGTTAGGGCCCGTGCACACGACCGTATACATGGGACTGCACTCGGACCAATGTTATCGGTGAAGGTTTGTTTTTTTTCTCAGACCGATCCGGCATGTGATAAAAGAAAAATTCGCAGGATGGTCGATTTGACGCTGGAAATTGGACGAGACCCCCACTTTCAAGTCTATGCACGCAAGAAAAAAGTCGGAGCGCGCACAGACCATCCGATTTTTACGGATCACATGAAAAATGATCCGGGAACTTGAACTTTGCCATCACAGGAAGTTCTGCTACTCGGAAGTAGTTGGAGCTGAAATTGACATCTCCACACCCCGACGCGGAGTAATGTGCCTTCACAATGAATGTGGAGATGGTCATTGTGCTGCACCAGGAGAGGCCAGGCTTGTGGGATAGCAGGGATCCTGGCTATGGAGGCCGGCACAAAAAGGAGTCCGTATGGGCGTACATCTGTAAGCAGCGGTGATACCCAGATGTCCATTAGTGAGTATGACACGAAACAGTACTGTAGAGATCACAGAAGGGGACGGGTGGTGCTGTGGCCCCCGGGAACAGGCCTGACCTCTAACCACCAGAGGCTTTGTTTTTTATGGCTTCCATTATCAAACTGCAGCCATAAGTTCACCATTTTTTATGTTCATTACCAAGGACGTTGCCACACGTGGATTGTACTATTTTTTTTATTAGCACATTTCAGGTCAGAAACCAAACTACGGGATGGAGAGGCTGCTGGAGAGCCGGAGGTTGTGGAGGCTATGGAAACATCTGGCCCTGCTGAGGTGGCTCATCATGAGGACCCAGAAGATAGCAGCAGCTCAATGGTTCCTCTGAACCCACTAGTGGAAGCTGCAACTGCTGCGCCAAGGAGCCGTAAGCAGAGCGACCCCATCACTACCAACACAGTGGGAAAGATTGATAGCGGGTGCTGGACTACCTTTCTCACCCTGTATATGATGATCGGGAGTAGTCCCTCTGCCACAGCTTGGCTTCGTACTTGAGGGCCATTCCATGACCCGTTTGGCTTGCAGACCTGGGCAGCCCTACAAATTGTGCTGGATGCGGCCACAACACTCTAAGACCCAAGTGAGCGGTTTACTATGTTGGAGTGGTGGAAACAATCATCCCCAATGCCCACCACAATCCACCCCCCTAGCCCTCCCAACAACCACCAGCTCCTGCTCATTCTCACATGGGCCATCCAGCACAACATGGTCAGCACCAAGCTGTAGATGGGTCCTGAGCCAAGGTCCTAAGCCATAGGTATGATGCCCTCCATATTACACCCCCATTTGTACGTGGGTATCAGTGTGCCCATCGTTACCCTCAGGTCCATTCTGCTCAGGCATATCATGGTGCTCCTACAGCCGCCCCTATATCCCCTCCTACACCCCTCTTCTTATACCTTGTGCCTACCTCAGGCAGCAGCCAAATGCTTGGATCCCCCACACTTAGACCTCTGCTGAGATCGCCAACTTCCTTTAATAATTTGTGAGTTATTTTTTTGTTACCTTTTTTTATTTTTTTAAAGTAGTTTTGCGGCTCCCAATATCCCCGATTGGGGCTAAGTTATATCTATATGTAAATATTGGTGCATAAAATAAAATCCTGTGTTGTAACCGTTGTGTGTGTGAAATCATTGGTCGGGATCTTCCGGCTCACACACAGTCACGTCGGGATCTTCCGGCTCACACACAGTCACTTACACATTCGGTAAAGTCACTATTGATTTATGTCACAGTGCCAAAAACAAATCAGAAAGCCAGGCGGGTCCCGCGGTGGGACACACGTATCATTTCTCTAACGCCGCTGACCCATTATGATAGAAATGGATTCTTGACTCTCCAGTTCTTCCATAGGTCTGTAGGTGCTGTTGGAAAGTCCAGGGGCAGGACAGAAAAGTACTGCTAACAATTGTAGTATCGGGTCCCCGGGTGCAGCAGCTTCTTCACACCGATGTGTTCACCATCCAGGGCCCCAATATAGTTGGGCAATTGGCAATTTTTTGCCATACCCCTGACAATATGTCCCAGTGTTGGGTGGGAGGCTCTGGCATCACAGCTTGGCGGACTTTGTCCCAGAGAGGTGCGGTGGACAGTGAGGGAGATGGTGGACTTCCCAGCCAGAAACTCCAGATGCAAGGCAACAAAGAAAGTCCCAGTGGCCAGAAACCTAAAGTACGAACATGTGAATTTCTATGATGATGTGGGTTTTTGGGGGGCGAGTAGAGCAATTACTATGTGCACTGATGCCAATGATATGGTGCCCGGTGACTACGATATATCTTTTACGAGAGGGGAAGCCGAGCCATGATGGGAGTAAAGACACAACCTAGTAACTAAACCAGGAGGTTTGGGCAGAATCAGCTGTGCTAGGTCACATCAATGGGACGAGTATGGTGTGCCTTCATTTATGGTTAGACATGATGGTCTCTAGCGGCCTCATCTGCTTGGAGGAGCAGAAATGTGTTATTAGAGACCATCATGTCTAACCATAAATGAAGGCACACCATAGTGGTCCCATTGATGTGATCTAGCACAGCTGATTGTGCCCAAACCTCCTGGTTTAGCTAGAGGAACGTTGTGCCAACAGACACAGGCAGCTTGTGAGGAACCATCGCAGTCCGCAGGGGAAGGGCTGCAGCACCGGAATCCAAAACATTATTGACTGATCTAATTAACGAGACCATTCCAAAAAATTGGAACATATCAAGCAAACAGCGGTAGGGATTCACTCTTTGGTAGACATTAGGCATTAGGTAGTATTCACATTGCAGTTTTGCCGGTTGCCAAGAGATGCTAATGTGCAAGCGCCTCTAGCGGCACCATTTTACTGAAGGAAAAAGAAATTTGCCTGCAGCAATATGGCACCGCCGGCCACGCTTGTGCAGTAGCATCTCTCGGCAACCGAGAGATGCTACTGCGCGGGCGGCGGGGACCATTTTGATGCATGTAAATTTCAGGTTTGGCACACAAACTACACAGGCAGTATGTGTCACACGTACGCCGCTAGGTTCAGATAGGGGCGAGACGGGTTTCATGAATTCTTTGGAATCCTGGGGGAACCTTTACTCAGGGCGACCATAGACCATGTGCTGCAGCTTCTCTCAGGCACACGATAGATTCAGTTGCTGACCAGACACATCTGACAAGAGTCTTTTTCAACAGTTTAACAGTGGAATTTAGTCTGAAGCACGGCCAGTGCAATTCAGGGATATTACAGCCACAATCTTCAATACAGTACAGTCTGAGTTTCTTGAGCAACCGGCTCCAGTAACAATGCAGTAGTTTCTTCACAAGGCACAGTATTACAGTCTCTTCAGTAGCATAATTCAGCATAGATTAGATCTCTTAGCAGCACACTTCTATGCATACACAACCAAAGGCTTTTCCTTCACAAGGGCACAATAGTACACAGCATTCTTTATCCTGCATGGAGATGGAGGGAGGGAGGGTTTGATGAGGGAGATGATCCCTGTGACACAATTCCTTCCATTCCTTATCTTCCTGCCCAATAATACTCTATAATACTCTGCACTGTTAGTTCAGGGAGTTGATCTGACCTGTGTTTAGTTTCTCTCCTGATCTGAATCCTGTTCAGTTGCCTTCTGTCAGATCCAGATAACACACCACCTTTCTCTTCGGCTTCAGCCAGACAACAATAACAAGTTCCCCACAATCCCCCTGGGGCTCTGCTAACCACTCTCTGTCTCCTGTGACTGTGTTAACCCCTCTAGTTGCTGGATACTTCTGAAGCACAATACTTCCTGTCTCCTGTGCTTGTGTTACTTCTAATAGTTGCTGGATGCTTTTGAAGCAACAGCACTACTTCTGCATGTCACACATGTAAAATAGTAGTCAGGTCAGTGACCTGTCATTATGCAGACATAGGGATACATAATGAGAGCACCAGATAAAGCCCCTCCCCAAAGTCCCGCCCCAGAGCACGAGCATCTCATTATGTCAGAAATGAAAATAAAGATCATAAAAGAACCACAGGACGGATTTCATCAACAAAGGTATCATTTTACTCAGTGTAATGATGCCCACCTGACAGTGTATGTGGTTTACTGAGCACAATCCTGCTGACAGGTGCGCTTTAAGGGGATTGATGGTCAGAACAAGGTCCAAGGTCAGGCAGCAATACATCAACAAGCAAAATACAAGGCACAGAGTAAACCAACCACACTTAGCTGAAGCTAAGGCTGACAGCTATCTGGGACCGCCAGCTCAGTTAAATAGCTGAGCAATTCAGGTAACCAGGAGCAACTGACGAGAGCTCAGCACCTCCCAGTCTCAGATTGGACAGCTGAGCTGTCAATCAAAACACAGACAGCTCAGCACGCACCTGCACCAGACTGGACAACTGAGCTGTCGATCACTGCACAGACAGCTCAGCACTGAGGGGTGCAATCGTTACAGTACCCCCTCGTCTGGGGGGGGTAGACCCCCAGGAAACTTCAGATTGAAGGCCCTGACTGAGCACTCGGCCTTCACATCTCAAGCTGGAACCCAGGACGTCTCCTCAGGTCCGTATCTCATCCAGTGGATGACGTACTGGAGGTAATTTGAGACCCTACGAGAGTCCACACCTGTCTGTACCTAATATTTTAAACTGTCATTAACAGCAACCAGAGGAGGCGGGGATAAGGGCAACACCACGAGGGGACAAGCTCCTTCAGAGAAGGGATTTTTGGAAGACATTAGGGATGCGTAAAGATGGAGGAAACTCCAACCTAAAAGCCACCGGATTGACCACTTCCAGAATTTCATAGGGACAGATGAACTTTGGACCAAACTTCGCCGACAGTACCTTAAGTTTAATGTTTCTGGATGACAGCAAAACCATATCCCCAACCTTAAAAACAGGATCCACCGAATGTTTTCCATCGGTCTTCCGTATTTGGTGAATCTGAGTGGTCGAAATGTCTGGATCGGCCTCCACCAAGCTGGGCGTAATGGCAGCCAACGGTCAAAGTGGTCTCGCCAGGCAGCGGGCTGTCCTCAGGTACAATAGGAAAAACTCGCTTTTACTGGAGCAGTTGATGATGATGATGATTCCAGCTCTCCGCAGTTATTCAGTACACGGAGCCCCTCATGGTGTGATGACCCGGCTCTTCTCCGGCAATGTGTAGCTGCTCTCCTCACTCCCACTGCATATAGCACTTTACCTGCACTAACACTTCTCCTCTCAGCCTGGACCTCGGCATCCACTGCACCTCAGGCTTACAGGGAAGCACCTCAGCTCTCCTCCCACCGCTGACAACTAAGGATCCTCCATAGACCTTCCTCGTCTGATCCCTCACTGACGTCGTCTGGCCGTTGGGATCTTCTTGGACCGTGCAGGACACTATGTCCCATGCGGCTGCACAGATTTCGCTGGAGTCCCGACAACGACCACAGTGAAGGCACCGGCTGACCTCCCCGATCTCCAGCACCACCCAATCCCAGGGGCGCAGGGTTGCTTCTTCTGGGCAGGGGCTGCTACCGACCAGACATCACAATAGCCCTTACACTAATTACATGTGTGTTTGTAAAAATGGCTGAAGAGCCGGCTCCTCACACCATCAGAGTTCACAGACATTTATGACGCCTGACTTTTCAGGACGGAACAGAAATATTCTTTTATACCTCCCTCCAGACGTCCCCAAGTCTCTGTACGGCGTCTTCCACCCCAGGACTTTAAGAACTAATCCTAGAAAACTTACCAAAGTGGGAATGAAAGCCATAATTACTGAAAATGGGAGGTTCCCGTAGACTGCTTTACCTGATTGTTAAAGGTGAACTCTGCGAGAGGTAAAAACGAGACCAGTCCTCCTGCCGAGCCGCCACAAAGCACCTTAAAGTTTGTTCCAAAGATTGATTTGTCCTCTCAGTCTGACCGGTGGTCTCAGGGTGGTCGGCAGATGAAAATGACAAGTCAATCCCGAGTTTACCACAGAAAGCTCTCCAGAATTTAGAGATAAATTGTACTCCCCTATCGGACACAATGTTAAGGTGGATCCCATGTAACCTGACAATATGGGACATAAACAACCTGGAGAGAGTCTCTGCGTTAGGTAATCCAGACAAGGGAACATAATGAGCTTGTTTGCTGAATCGGTCCACTACCACCCAAATCGCCAAAGGCAAATCTGTGATGAAATCCATGGACAAATGAGTCCATGGTCTTTCTGGAATTGGCGATGGAGCCAATTCCCCGGCCGGCTGGCTATGACTGACTTTAGACCTCACAAGCGGCTACAAAATCTTTACTATCATTATGTACGGACGGCCATCAAAAAAGTTTGGCAATGGCTGCAACCTCACAAGAAGGATCCACTCAGCAGTGCTCAACGAATAATCAGCCATACTTCATGGTGGCTCATATCAACACTCACTACGCTCTTTGGGATAGCCTAACAAAATGGATCTGTTCCAATCCTCTGACCTCAGTGAGGTTGTTTTTATGGGGTTAGGGTCAAGCAGGCCCTTAATTTAATAGGAAATAAAAAAAAAGGGTGCTAGAAGAAGATTGCATATGGATGGCATAGGATGAAATAATCGCACCCTCGCATTGCACTCGTGTTGCATACGGACGACCATACAGATTAGAATTGTTCGACTTCTCCGGATGAAAGTCAGACCGATTTTTTTATACGCTTGTGTGACCGCAGCCTTAGAAGAAGCAGCGTGGACCATGGGCGCCCAACTCTGTCGTGTCGGCTACACGTGGATTTAGGTCTTTGGTCTACAGGGTGGCGAGAGCACGCACAGGACCTCAGCATCTGGGCTCAGCGGGCGTGAGGATGTGAACATATCGCTCCATCAGTGCTTGGACTCCTAGAGAAGGAGAAGACTTGTCAGAGAGCTCCTCGGGGTCTTGGGGCGAGTAAATAGTTTTACTTTTAAACCGGTAAAGGAGCATTATTATATTTTAGGGGGCTCTGAAGTGGCATTGTAGCCCTCAAAGGGGGCACAAATGGGACATTACAATCATAGCAATATTTCTAAGGCCCCTGTACACATTAGACTAAAGTCGGCTAAACCTAGATCGACAGTCTAATGGGGATGGGGGTCTCCTGACTCTCCCCCAACAAATTATGTCAGATAAACTGCTGATAGAGTGGTCTGAAGGAGGAAATTGGAGTCTGGAGGGAGGAGGAGGATAGAGGAGGACATAGGAGTCTGCAGAGAGGAGGGCAGATGATTCTGCAGGGAGGAGGACAGAGGAGTCTGCAGGGAGAAGAACTGAGGAGTCTACAGGGAGGAGGATAGAGGAGTCTGCAGGGAGAAGAACTGAGGAGTCTACAGGGAGGAGGATAGAGGAGTCTGCAGGGAGGAGGATAGAGGAGTCTGCAGGGAGGAGGACAAAGGAGTCTGCAGGGAAGAGGACCAAGGAGTCTGCAGAGAGGAGGACAGAGGAGTCTGCAGGGAGGAGGATAGAGGAGTCTGCAGGGAGAAGAACTGAGGAGTCTGCAGGAAGAAGGATAGAGGAGTCCGCAGGGAGGAGGATAGAGGAGTCTGCAGGGAGGAGGACAAATGAGTCTACAGGGAGGAGGATAGAAGAATCTGCAGGGAGGAGAACTGAGGAGTCTGCAGAGAGGAGAACTGAGGAGTCTGCAGGGAGGAGAATAGAGGAGTCTACAGGGAGGAGAATAGAGGAGTCTGCAGGGAGGAGGATAGAGGAGTCTGCAGGGAGGAGGACAAATGAGTCTACAGGGAGGAGTACAGAAGAATCTGCAGGGAGGAGGTTAGAGGAGTCTGCAGGGAGGAGGACAGAGGAGTCTGGAGGAAGACAGATGAGTCTGGAGGAGGAGGAGCAAAGAGTCCTCAGGGAGGAGGATGGAGGAGTCTGCAGGAAGGAGAACAAAGGAGTCTGGAGGAGGACAGAGGACTCTGGAGAAGAAGGACCAAGGAGTCTGGAGGAGAAGGACCGAGCAGTCTTCAGGGAGGAGGACAGAGGATTCTGGAGGGAGGAGGACAGAGGCGTTTGCAAGAGGAGACCAAAGGAGTCTGCAGGGAGGAGGATCGAGGAGTCTGGAGAAGGACAGATGTGACTTGTAGAAGTAGTGCTGTTGCAGAGTGTGACATGCAGAAGTAGTGCTGTTGCTTTAAAAGCATTCAGCAACTATTAGAATTAACACAAGCACAGGAGACAGGAAGTGTTGTGCTCCAGAAGCATCCAGCAACTAGAGGGGTTAACACAGTCACAGAAAAATGGACAGTGTTTTAGCAGAGCCCCAGGGGGATTGTGGGGAAGTTGTTTACTGTCTGGCTGGAGCCAAAGAGAAAGGTGGCTTATGATCTGTATCTCACAGAAGGCAAGGGAACAGAATTCAGGTCAGGAGGGAACTAATCAAAGGTCAGTTAGACTCCCTGAATTAACAGTGCAGAGTATTATCGGCCAGGAAGATAAGGACTGGAATGAAGCCTGTCATAGAGATCATCTCTTTCATCAGACTCTTCACACTTCCCCCCCCCCCTCCATCTCCATGTAGAATGAAAGAATGCTGTGTACTATTGAGTCCTTGTGAAGGAAAAGCTTGTGGTTGTGTATGCATTAAGACTGTGCTGTACTGTGCTACCGGATAATAGACTGTGTACTGCTGTGCTGCAAAGGAGACCGTACTGTTATTACTGGAGCCTGTTACTCATTTAGACATTTGCTTTGCACTGGCCGTGCCTCATTAAATGTTACTGTTCTACCGTTTATGAAGACTCTTGTCAGATGTGTCTGGTCAGCAACTGAATCTATCGTGTGCCTGAGAGAAGCTGCAGCACATGGTCTATGGTCGCCCTGAGTAACGGTTCCCCCAGGATTCCAACGAACTCATGTAACCAGTCTCGCCCCTATCTGAACTTAGGCGGCGTACGTGTAACACAGAGGAATCTGGAGGAGAGAAATATGCAGGCAGGAAGACAGAGGAGTCTGTAGGGAGGAGGACCAAGGAGTCTGGAGGGACGAGGATAGAGAAGTCTATAGGGAGGAGGATGGAGGAGTCTGGTGGAAGGAGGAGGACAGAGGAGTCTACAGGGAGGAGGGCAGAGGATTCTGCAGAGTGAAGGGCAGAGGTGTCTACAGGGAGGATGGCAGAGGAATCTGCAGGGAGGAGAAAGGCAGAGGAGTCTGCAGGGAAGAGTACAGATGAGTGTGCAGAGAGGAGTACAGATGAGTGTGCAGGGAGGAGTACAGATGAGTGTGCAGGGAGGAGTACAGAGGAGTCTGCAGGGAGGAGGACAGAGGAGTCTGCAGGGAGGAGGACAGAGGAGTGTTCAGGAAGGAGTACAGAGGAGTCTGCAGGGAGGAGTACAGAGGAGTCTGCAGGGAGGAGGACAGAGAAGTCTGCAGGGAGGAGGACCTAGGAGTGTGCAGGAAGGAGAACAAAGGAGTCTGGAGGAGGACAGAGGAGTTTGGAGGAGAAGGACCGAGGAGTCCTCAGGGAGGACAGAGGAGTCTGGAGGGAGGAGGACAGAGGAGTTTGCAAGAGGAGAATAGAGGAGTCTGCAGGGAGGAGCAAAGAGTCTGCAGGGAGGAGGAGCGAGGAGTCTGGAGGGACAAGGACAGAGAAGTCTATAGGGAGGAGGATGGAGGAGTCTGGAGGGAGGAGGAGGACAGAGGAGGCAACAGGGAGGAGGAGGGAGGAGTCTGGAGAAGCACTGAGGAGTCTGCTTGGGAGAGAACCGAGGAGTCTGCAGGAGGAGAACAGAGGAGTCTGCAGGAGAAGGACTGAACAGTCTTCAGGGAGGAGGACAGAGGAGTCTGGAGAGAGCAGGACAGAGGAGTCTGCAGGAGGAGAACAGAGAAATCTGCAGGCGGGAAGACCGAGGAGTCTGAAGGAGGATAGAGGAGTCTGGAGGAGATGGACCAAGGTGTCTGGAGGAAGGAGGACAGAGGAGTCTGGAGGAACGAGGACAGAGAAGTCTCTAGGGAATCTATAGGGAGGAGGATTGAGGAGTCTGAAGGGAGGAGGATGACAGCGGAGGCTACAGGGAGGAGGATGGAGGAGACTGGAGGAGAAGCACCGAGTCTGCTGTGGAGAGGACCGAGGAGTCTGCAGGAGGAGGACAGAAGAGTATTCAGAGAGGAGGACATAGGAGTCTGCAGGGAGGAGGACAGAGGATTCTGCGGGGAGGAGGACAAGGGATTCTGCAGGGAGGAGGGCAGAGGAGTCTTCAGGGAGGAGGACCAAGGAGTCTGCAGGAGAAGGATCAAGGAGTCTTCAGGGAGGAGGATGGATTGAGGAGTCTGCAGGAAGGCGAACACAGGAGTATGCAGGGAGGAGGACCAAGGAGGACAGAGGAGTCAGGAGAAGGCCCGAGGAGTCTTCAGGGAGGAGGACAGAGGAGTCTGGAGGGAGGAGGACAGAGAAGTATATAGGGAGGAGGATGGAGGAGTCTCGAGGGAGGAGGAGGACAGAGGAGTCTATAGTGATGAGGTAGGAGGAGTCTGAAGGAGAAGCACTGAGGAGTCTTCTGGGGAGAGGACCAAGGAGTCTGCAGGAGGAAAACAGAGAAGTCTGGAGGTGGAAAGAGGAGTCTGCAGCAGGAGGACAGATGAGTCTGCAGGAAGAGGGCAGATGAGTCTGGAGGAGCAGGACAGAGGAGTATAGAGGGAGGAGAAGATCAGAGGAGTATAGAGGGAGGAGGACAGAAGAGTATGGAGGGAGAAGAAGGATAGAGGAGTATGGAGGAAGGAGAAGGACAGAGGAGTATGGAGAGAGGAAGAGGACAGAGGAGTATGGAGGGAGGAGGACAGAGGAGTCTTCAGGAAGGACGATAGAGGCGTTTGGAGGGAGGAGGACAGAGAAGTCTATAGGGAGGAGGACAAAGAAGTCTGGAGGAGAAGCACTGGGTAGTCTTTTGGGGAGAGGACAGAGGAGTCTGCAGGAGGAGAACAAAGGAGTGTGGAGGAGAAGGACCGAGGAATCTTCAGAGAGGAGGACAGAGGAGTCTGGACCGAGAAGTCTGGAGAAGGACAGAGGAGTCTGCAGGGAGGATTACAGATGAGTGTGCAGGGAGGAGGACAGAAGAGTCTACAAGGAGGAGGACAAAGGAATCTGCAGGTAGAAAGACAGAGTGATCTGTAGGGAGGAGGACAGAGGAGTCTGCAGGGAGGAAGACCTAGGATTCTGGAGGAAGATACAGGAGGACCTGCAGGAGGAGGACCGAGGAGACCTCAGGGAAATAGACGGATGAGTCTGGAGGAGAAGGACCAAGGAGTCTGCAGGAAGGAGAACAAAGGAGTCTGGAGGAGGACAGAGGAGTATGGTGGAGAAGGACCAAGGAGTCTGAAGGAGAAGGACTGAGGAGTCTTCAGGGAGGAGGAAAGAGGAGTCTGGAGGGCAGAGGAGAGAGGAGTCTGCAGGAGGAGAACACAGGATTCTGCAGGGAGGAGGACTGAGGAGTCTGGAGGAGGACAGAGGAGTATGGAGAAGAAGGACCGAGGAGTCTTCAGGGAGGAGGACAGAAGAGTCTGGAGGGAGCAAAAGGACATGGGAGCCTAGAGGGAGGAGGACGGAGAAGTCTAGAGGGAGGAGGTGGACAGAGGTGTTTGGAAGGAGGAGGAAAGAGGAGTATGTAGCAAGGAGGAGGACAGAGGAGTATGGAGGGAGGAGGATAGAGGAGTATAGAGGGAGGAGGAGAACAAAGGTTTATGGAGGGAGGAGGCGGAAAAAGGAGTTTGGTGGCAGGAGGGGGATAGAGGAGTATGGAGGAAGGAGGACAGAGGAGTCTGGAGGGAGGAAGAGGACAGAGGAGTATGAAGGGAGGAGGATAGAGGAGTATAGAGGGAGGAGGAGAAGAAAGGTTTATGGAGGGAGGCGGCGGATAAAGGAGTTTGGTGGGAGGAGGGGGATAGAGGAGTATGGAGGGAGGAGGAGGATAGAGGAGTCTGGAGGAAGGAGGACAGAGGAGTCTGGAGGGAGGAGGAGGACAGAGCAGTCTAGAGGGAGGAGGAGGACAAAGGTGTATGGAGGGAGGAGGAGGACAGAGGAGCTAGGAGGGAGGAGGAGGATAGAAGAGTATGGAGGGAGGAGGAGGACAGAGGAGTCTGTAGGGAGGAGGACACAGGT
Source organism: Phyllobates terribilis (assembly GCF_046119375.1). Taxonomy (NCBI): domain Eukaryota; kingdom Metazoa; phylum Chordata; class Amphibia; order Anura; family Dendrobatidae; genus Phyllobates; species Phyllobates terribilis. The sequence continues at coordinate 345,833,434 of NW_027362765.1, read as the reverse complement.
GTATAGAGGATGGGGCTGAGGAGTCTGTCAGTGGGTCTCACAGTGAATACAGGAGGTTTGGTGCCGAGGATTCCTGTATTTGGAGGAATGGGAGGACATAGCTGCTGGCCGATCATCTAGGGGTCTGTTGAGTCACACAGCAGGGGCAGCGATAGGCGAGGAGCTGGAGTCATCATTCAGACGTGGGGATTGTGCAGGTTGGGGATAGATGGGGACGGGGCGGGAAATGTGAGAAGTCAGATGAGACTTTGTTGTAGCCTCTGCAGACGAGTCCTGGCTGGAGAAGTCATCATGGTGGTCACCTGAACAGTGAGAGGATGTCACCTCACTGTATATAGCTGTACGGTCAGCTCTAAGCTCACTGTCTGGCGGTAATATTAATCATGTTGCTGAGGTGCCCTCTGTCATTGTACATGTGTTACTTGGTTTTGGAGCCCACTCAGATGTGCTTTGCCCCCTATTTACGCCAGTATCAGACGGGGGAGAGTTATGAAGGAAGGGTGCTCAGGTTCACGGTGTGCGGCTGGGATGAGCGGTGTCATCTGTGGCCGGGGAGCTAATTACAGGCCCGGGGTCCCGCGTGGCCTCTTAGGTTTCTTCTTCTGAGGTTCTTGTCTGTTACTTGTGTCTCCTCTGTAATAAACGTTTCTTATGACGGTAATTATGGATTTCTCAGCAGGGAGACCAGGAGCAGCTGGACCCGTCCCCTCCTCCGCCAGGACCCCCGGGAGTCCTCCTCGTGTCTCCAGAGGAAGCAGCAGAAGTTTTCTCACTGTCAGGCCCTGACACATGCGGCTCAGGTGACACTGAGCTCTAATATTAAAGGGCAGGCGCAGTCCCATGTAAATAAAGCTTCATCATTGTGGAAAGTGAAAGTCATCCTTTTCCTAGCCGTTCTCAGATCTCTGCTTGCTGTCACTGAATGACACATTCTGATATTTCTGTCACCAAACACAAGCCCCTGTTTATTGCTCTCATTAGTTACTGTGGCCGGGGGTCTTCAGATGGTGGAGGAGAAAGGGACAGCGCAGGGTACAAGCGTGCGGCATGTCATCTACGAGCCGCTGTCGGGCGTCCAGAATCATTTTGGGGCTTAGCTTCTTTCCATCATAAAAGGCTCTTTGTACGGAGAGCGGAGGAGAGGCATGGGCGGCCGTACTGGATATAACACAGGGGGGATTGTACAGGAGGCCCCAGTGACAACTAAGGGCCACATCCATAAACAAGACAGCCACAAACCTCCAAGCAGAAGGTGAATGAGCCTGGGCCAGCAATGCCCAACAAAGACCAGCGGCAATCAGGGCCCCGGCAAGAAGGAAACACCAGGGGTCAGCGGTAAAGAAAGTGACTGGCCCTCTGCTGTCCATGAAACTGTCCTTCTCCCTCCATGAATCTGTAGTCACAGGTGCTAAAATATACAGAGGCCTAAAAATATCCTACATGTGCACACCCCCAAGACCTGACCCCCTGCACCCCCTAGATGCACAAATGAGGCGGGGTGGTGACTCTGACCACGTCCATATATTGCACAATGTATCCCTCTGTGTCCGCGCCGTCTCAGCGCTACTCTACTCACCGTGGTCACTGCCCAGCTTCTCCCTATATCAGCCCGTCTCACTGAGTTTGCCTCTTGCAGACTCCTGCATCTGCATTTTTTTTCCATTTGTCTTTAAGGGGGTGTAGCCGGTCTGTGTTCCGGTATTTAACCCTCTATGTCCTGCAGAGATTAGGTTCCCTGGCCTATCCCATGCCAGCAGGGTCTATATTAGGCAGCTCCACCCACCAACCCTTGCCCGAACGTTGGTTCCTAGCCTGATAGTACCTGGATCATGCATATCTTAGTATTCTGTCTCCAGTTATCCATCCGGGCTGTTTACCCGCTCAGTTTGACTTCTCCCTTCCTGACTTCGGCTTTGAAGTTAGGATGGAGGGTGCGGCGTCTCCCAGGAAGATCCGTGGGCCACACAACATCCTTTTTTGCATAGCTCCCAACCGTCCCGGGTTCAGCAGGACTGTCACGATATGAGCGCTCAGTCCTGCGTCCCGTCACAGCACAGCTGTTTTCCTGGTTTATACTCACTGACGTTCTCCTCAGGGGGCAGGACCACTCATCTCTTCTCAGTGCATGAATTAAATGATATATTCACCTCCTCTCCCTCCTGTTATTGGGTCTCCTGGGACTTGAACTCACATCACAGTGTGAATATACATACCAACGTTCACAGGCTGTTGCTCTAACCACTGAGCCACAGCCCATAATGACTGAGATTGTGCTGATAGAAGTACACTGCTGGGTACAATGTATGCATTTCTCTATTAAACCCATAAAAAATGTAATAAAACTGTAATGCTAAGGCCGTGTTCACACGTAGCGTAAATGCTGCGTTCTTTCTGCTGCTTTCTTCTGCAGTGTCCGCATCACACGGCGCAGTCACAATCTCCTCTGATTATGGAGTGTTTGCAACGTTTCTTTTATGCGTTTTCCCGCTTATTTGATGTTATTTTGGTGCCAGAGTTTTTAATGCTTTTTTAATAGTACAGAAAAGCTTTGATTTTGCGCTTAGAAACGCAGCGGCATTTATTTACTTCATGCGTTTTTTTTTCAGAAGAAGCCGAGGAGAAAATGCACCAAAACGGCAGAGTTCAGCAGAGTCTTCAGACCGGAGAGCGGAGATTTCATAGAATCACGTCCACTTCGCTTCCAGATTTAGATCGTGTTCACATGTAGGGTAAATGCTGCGTATTTTCTGATGCTTTTTTTTGCACAAAAATTCTCCCGTGTTTAACTGTTCGATTGGATGTAATTTCATGAGAACTGCGGCCGCTATTAGAATTCAACAAGCAGCATTTTGCATTATTTAGAAGTTAGTATTTCTTTATATTCTTGTCTCTCCAGCTGTTTTTACAGGTATTCTTACTTCGCCTTTTCTTTCCTTACCTTTCCTGATCCTTTTCTTCCCCTCCCGCCTCTTAAATGTTTTCTATATAAGGTATCTTATATGTGTATCGTGACCTCTTTCCCTTGCCTATCCTGTACATGCCAATCTTTTTCATTTTCATTCTATCCCTTTAATTTTTTCTTTTTCCCCTTTTCTCAATTTCCTTAATAAACCATATTTTACCCTTCCCCTTCTCATCCTTAGCCCTTTCCACCATTTATTTTGCCTGTATCTTTCATTCCTTTAAATTTCGCTTTTTTGTTTTACTTTGTTCTTGTTTGCTATATTATTGTGTATTTATACTATGTCTCCCCCTTTTTCTATATTACTGTGTATTTATACTATGTCTCCCCCTTTTTCTATATTACTGTGTATTTATACTATGTCTCCCCCTTTTTCTATATTACTGTGTATTTATACTATGTCTCCCCCTTTTTCTATATTACTGTGTATTTATACTATGTCTCCCCCTTTTTCTATATTACTGTGCATTTATAATATGTCTCCCCCTTTTTCTATATTACTGTGTATTTATAATATATCTCCCCCCTTTTTCTATATTACTGTGAATTTATAATATGTCTCCCCCCTTTTTCTATATTACTGTGTATTTATAATAGTCTCCTCCTTTTTCTATATTGCTGTGTATTTATAATATGTCTCCCCCCTTTTTCTATATTACTGTGCATTTATAATATGTCTCCACCTTTTTCTATATTACTGTGTATTTATAATATGTCTCCTCCTTTTTCTATATTACTGTGTATTTATAATATGTCTCCTCCTTTTTCTATATTACTGTGTATTTATAATATGTCTCCCCCCTTTTTCTATATTACTGTGTATTTATAATATGTCTCCCCCCTTTTTCTATATTACTGTGTATTTATAATATGTCTCCCCCCTTTTTCTATATTACTGTGTATTTATAATCTGTCTCCCCTCTTTTTCTATATTACTGTGTATTTATAATGTCTCCCCCCTTTTTCTACATTACTGTGTATTTATAATATGTCTCCCCCTTTTTCTATATTACTGTGTATTTATAATATGTCTCCCCCTTTTTCTATATTACTGTGTATTTATATGTCTCCCCCTTTTTCTATATTACTGTGTATTTATAATATATCTCCCCCTTTTTCTATATTACTGTGTATTTATAATGTCTCCTCCTTTTTCTATATTACTGTGTATTTATAATATGTCTCCCCCTTTTTCTATATTACTGTGTATTTATATGTCTCCCCCTTTTTCTATATTACTGTGTATTTATAATATATCTCCCCCTTTTTCTATATTACTGTGTATTTATAATGTCTCCTCCTTTTTCTATATTACTGTGTATTTATAATATGTCTCCCCCCTTTTTCTATATTACTGTGTATTTATACTATGTCTCCCCCTTTTTCTATATTACTGTGCATTTATAATATGTCTCCACCTTTTTCTATATTACTGTGTATTTATAATATGTCTCCCCCCTTTTTCTATATTACTGTGTATTTATAATATGTCGTCACCCCCCTTTTTTCTATATTACTGTGTATTTATAATATGTCTCCCCCCTTCTTCTATATTACTGTGTATTTATAATATGTCTCCCCTCTTTTTCTATATTACTGTGCATTTATAATATGTCTCCACCTTTTTCTATATTACTGTGTATTTATAATATGTCTCCTCCTTTTTCTATATTACTGTGTATTTATAATATGTCTCCTCCTTTTTCTATATTACTGTGTATTTATAATGTCTCCTCCTTTTTCTATATTACTGTGTATTTATAATATGTCTCCTCCTTTTTCTATATTACTGTGTATTTATAATATGTCTCCCCCCTTTTTCTATATTACTGTGTATTTATAATATGTCTCCCCTCTTTTTCTATATTACTGTGCATTTATAATATGTCTCCACCTTTTTCTATATTACTGTGTATTTATAATATGTCTCCTCCTTTTTCTATATTACTGTGTATTTATAATATGTCTCCTCCTTTTTCTATATTACTGTGTATTTATAATATGTCTCCCCCCTTTTTCTATATTACTGTGTATTTATAATATGTCTCCCCTCTTTTTCTATATTACTGTGTATTTATATGTCTCCCCCTTTTCCTATATTACTGTGTATTTATAATGTCTCCCCCCTTTTTCTATATTACTGTGTATTTATAATATGTCTCCCTCTTTTTCTATATTACTGTGTATTTATAATCTGTCTCCCCTCTTTTTCTATATTACTGTGTATTTATAATATGTCTCCCCCCTTTTCCTATATTACTGTGTATTTATAATATGTCTCCCCCCTTTTTCTATATTACTGTGTATTTATAATATGTCTCCCCTCTTTTTCTATATTACTGTGTATTTATAATATGTCTCCCCCTTTTTCTATATTGCTGTGTATTTATAATATGTCTCCCCCTTTTCCTATATTACTGTGTATTTATATTATGTCTCCCCCTTTTTCTGTATTACTGTTGTGAGGCAGTGACTGGGATCGTATACGAGGGACGTTTATATATCCCCCAAAATGTGTACAGAGACCCATTAAACCCATTGGAGTGCATTGCAGTCACAGACACAGCTGCGACTACAATGCAGGAATGAAGGTGAGCATTGACCTGGTCAGGCTATCTGACTAAGGGAGACTAGTATAACCTGGCAGGACCTTCATTTCTTGGAGGAGGCTACAGGAAGGCAGTGGGGCGGCCTCCTCCCTCCAACCCGGGTTTTCCAGTGGCTCCTCCCACAGGTCCTTTAACCCCTTTACAACCCAAGGTGGTTAGCACGTTAATGACCAGGCCAGTTTTTACAATTCTGACCACTGTCACTTTATGAGATAATTACTCTGGAACGCTTCAACGGATCCCCCTGATTCTGAGATTGTTTTTTCGTGACATATTGTACTTGATGATTGTGGTAAAATTTCTTCGATATCACTTGCGTTTATATGTGAAAAAACGGAAATTTGGTAAAAATTTAGAAAATTTAGCAATTTTCAAAATTTTAATTTTTATGCCCTTAAATCAGAGAGATATGTCACACAAAATAATTAATACATAACATTTCCCACATGTCTACTTTACATCAGCACAATTTTGGAACCAAAATTTTTTTTTGTTAGGGAGCTATAAGGGTTAAAAGTTGATCAGCGTTTTCTCATTTTTCCAACAAAATTTACAAAACCATTTTTTTAGGGACCACATCACATTTGAAGTCACTTTGAGAGGTCTTTATGACAGAAAATACCCAAAAGTGACACCATTCTAAAAACTGCACCCCTCAAGGTGCTCAAAACCACATTCAAGAACTTTATTAACCCTTCAGGTGCTTCACAGGAATTTTTGGAATGTGGAAGAAAAAAATGAACATTTAACTTTTTTCACAAAAATGTTACTTTAGACCCAATTTTTTTTATTTTCGCAGGGGTAACAGGAAAAAATGGACCCTAAAATTTGTTGTGCAATTTCCCCTGGGCACGCAGATACCCCATATGTTCGGAAAAACCACTGTTTGGGCGCACGCCAGGGCTCGGAAGGGAAGGAACGCCATTTGAATTTTTGATTGTAAAATTTACTTGAATAATTAGCGGACGCCATGTTGCGTTTGGAGAGCCCCTGATGTGCCTAAACAGTGGAAACCCCCCACAAGTGACCCCATTTTGGAAACTAGACCCCCCTGGGACTTATCTAGATGGGTGGTTAGCATTTTGAACCCCCAAGTGCTTCACAAATTAATCCGTAAAAATGAAAAAGTATTTTTTTTTCCAGTTTTTCATTTTTACGAATCAATTTGTGAAGCACCTGGGGGTTCCAAGTGCTCACTATGCATCTAGATAGGTGCCTTGGGGGGTCTAGTTTCCAAAATGGGGTCACTTGTGGGGGAGCTCCAATGTTTAGGCACACAGGGGCTCTCCAAACGTGACATGGTGTCCGCTAACAAATTGGAACCATGTCGCGTTTGGAGAGCCCCTGTGTTTCTAAACATTGGAGCTCCCCCACAAGTGACCACATTTTGGAAACTAGACCCCTAAGGCACCTATCTAGATGCATAGTGAGCACTTGGACCCCCCTGGTGCTTCACAAATTAATCCGTAAAAATAAAGTGTTTTTTTTTTCCCACGTTTTCATTTTTACAAATCAATTTGTGAAGCACCTGGGGGTTCCAAGTGCTCACTATGCATCTAGATAGGTGCCTTAGGGGTCTAGTTTCCAAAATGTGGTCACTTGTGGGGGAGCTCCAATGTTTAGGCACACAGGGGCTCTCCAAACGCAACATGGTGTCCGCTAACAATTTGAGCCGATTTTCCATTCAATTTGTTAGCGGACACCATGTTGCGTTTGGAGAGCCCCTGATATGCCTAAACAGTGGAAACCCCCCACAAGTGACCCCATTTTGGAAACTAGACCCCTCAAGGATTTTATCAAGGGGTATAGTGAACATTTTGAACCCAGAGGTACGACAGAGAATTTGATAACATTAGGTTATCATATTGAATAAGTTGTCATTAGTCTTGAGCGCAAGTGCTCGCTACTAGAGTCTGCATCGGGTACTCAGGTATGCACCATGTACTGTGTGTGCTCGAGTGACATGCTCGAGTCCCTGCCCCGCATGTTTCACGGTTATTAGACACCCAAAAAAAAACATGCAGGGATCGCTCGTGCATGGCAGGCAATCCCCGCAAAGTTTTTTTGGCCGCGAAGCATATGGGGCGGAGACTCGAGCATGTCGCTCAAATACCCACGATACTCAATGCATACCAGAGCACCCGATGCAAACTCAAGTAGCGAGCACTTGCGCTCAACACTAGTTGCCATATCGTCATCTTTTTTTCTTACTTTTGAAAAAAATCCCAACCCCATCACAACCCCAACCCCAGCCCTAACCCTAGCACAACCCTAACCCTAGCACAACCCTAACCCGAGAGTTTATTTTTTACGCCGTTCCTCATGCGGTATAAGTGATGAGATTACTTTATTCTTTGGGTCGGTGTGATTACAGCGATACCAGATTCATATCGGGTATTTATGATTGACAGCTGTCACACACTAAAAGACACATATTTTGTAAAATCTAGTTTTTGCATCGCCATATTTTGAGAGCTAAAATTTTTCCATATTTTGGCTAACAGAGTCATGTGACTGCTTGTTTTTTGCGGGATGAGTTGACGTTTTTATTAGTGTCATTTTCAGGCACGTGACATTTTTTGATCGCTTTCTATTCCGATGTTTGGGAGGCAGAATAAACAAAAACCAACAATTCAGTAATTGTTTTTTTTTTTTTATTCTACTCCGCGTGTGGTAAAATTGATAAGTCCGCTTTATTCTTTGGGTCAGTACGTTTACAGCGGTACCACATTTATATTGTTTTTCTATGTTTTGGCGCTTTTACACAATAAAAGCTATTTTATAGAAAAAAATATTTTTTTGCATTGCTTTATTCTGAGAGCTATAACTTTTTGATTTTTCGGCTGATGGAGCTCTATGGCGTCTTGTTTTTTGCGGGACAAGATGACGTTTTCAGCGGTACCATTTTTATTTATATTCGTCTTTTTGATCGCGTGTTATTCCATTTTTTGTTTGGCTGTATGATGATAGAGCATTGTTTTTTGCTTTGCTTTTTATTTTTATTTTTTACCGTGTTCACTGAAGGGGTTAACTAGTGGGACAGTTTTATAGGTCAGGTCGTTCCGGACGCGGCAATACCAAATATGTGTACTTTTATTGTTTGTTTGCTTTTTTTCATAATAATATTTATTGATGGGTACATTATATTTTTTTTTTTTGGTGGATTATTTTTTTTATTTTTTTTTAAATATTTTTACAATTTTTTTTTTTTTTCACTTTCTTAGAGTTTTTACACTTTTTTACTTTCTCCCACTCTGGAACTTTAACTTTTTTTATTCTGATCGCCTGCACAGCATAGGGATGGAGCACCATCCCTGTGCTATGCAGGCAGTCAGCGCTGCACAGTGAGAACATTGTGTGGTCGTGCACTGCGCATGACCAAACAATGTTCCTGCTGCCTGGTGAACCGGATGTTGTCATGACGACATCGGGTCATCATGGCAACACCCGGGAAGCCGCGGCAGACAGCGCTGGAGGCCGGAAGAGGAGGTGAGTATACCGATCACCTCCCCTTGCCACCGCAATGCTGCGATCGACTTCGATCGCAGCATTGCGGGGGTTAATGTGCCGGGAGCGGTGCGGGACCGCTCCCTGCACATAGTATCGGGTGTCAGCAGTGACAATCAGCTGACACCCGGCGGCGATCGCGCCCGCACAGCCTGTGTGCGCGCGCGATCGCGATGACGTACTAATACGGGTCAGGCTCTTAAAACCCAGGGCACAGATGCGTATTAGTACGTCATGGGCTGTAAAGGGGTTAAAACCCCTGCACTAAGGATTAGTGTTGTTCTATGTTGGAACCTGCTAGGAGCACAGCAGGAAAGCTCAGCAGGATTGAGGGAGACTGAACCCCTGCCTGGGAACCCTCTGCACCTGTCAGGCCCTGAGCGGTCGGCACGGCCGTTACCCTCGGCAACCATTGTGTATGGACTTTCTGTTAACCCGGCTGCGAACCGGAGGACTTTGTTAACCCGTGAATTGCTGAAATAAAAGCTGTTTATGTTGGACTTGGTGGGTCACTGCCTCAGTTCCTGCACGGTGTGAACACCGCCGCCTTACAGCTTGGTGGAGAATGTGGGCATAGTGACTGAGGCATACCCCACCGGCCGCTGCATGACCACCATCCGGCCTGCCACCTTTCAGCCTCACCCCGTGGACAAAATGGAAGAGCTGTTCAAGCAGCTGGTACTTACCCAGCAGCTGCAGTCTCAGCGGCAACAGCAGGAGCGGGAACAGCAGCACAATCAACAGCAGCAGCTACTGTACCAGCAGCAGCAAAAAACAAATGAACTGTTGCAACAGATTGCTGCCCAGCGGGAGACGCCGACGGCACCAGCCCCGGAACGTCGCGAGGCCCGGGACAAGGTTCGCCCAGCGTTGAGGAAGATGGGACCGGAGGACGACGTGGAAGCTTTCCTGACCATTTATGAGCGCACGGCAGAGCGGGAAAACCTACCAGCCGGCCAGTGGGCAGAAGTGGTGGCTCCGTTTTTGGTCGGCGATGCCCAAAAGGCCTGCTTCGACCTCAGTCGAGAGGACGCCCAGGACTACCAGAGACTCAAAGGTGAGATCCTTGCCCGGCTGGGGGTCAATACATACGTGAGGGCTCAGCGTGTGTTTTCGTGGGCCTATGTGGAGACCCGACCCGCCCGGTCTCAGGCTTATGACCTCCTGCAGCTGGTAAAGAGGTGGCTCCACCCTGAGACTTTGACTCCAGCCCAGTTGGTGGAGAGGGTGGTGATTGACCGGCTGGTGAGGACTCTGCCAGCCGCTATCCAACGTTGGGTGGGGCAAGGGGACCCCGGAACACTCGACCAGGTGGTCAGCTTGATCGAGCGCTACTCAGCCACTCAGGACTTTATCCGGGAATCTGCCCCCTTGCGGCTGTCACGCTGATCACTGCCAACCCAGGAGTTGGGAAAGGGGTCGCGTCCCTCTGCTGGGGACAGTCAGCACCGTAACCGTGCTGAATTGGAACCCCGGAGTGAGAGTGGCAGGAGACCGGTTCCCTCCCAAACTGTAATAAGACCTAACAGTACCTCCACCCTTAGGTGCTGGCGGTGTCAGGGGCCGGGACATGTGGTTGCTAATTGTCCTCTGACTACGGAACCCATGGACTGCGGATATAGCCGCCGGGTCTCAATGAATGCCAAGACCGTCTGCACGGCGAGCGCCGACCCCCAGGACAGTGAACTCCAACTATGCCAGGTACTGGTTAATGGGTACCCCACAGAGGCCCTCCTGGACTCAGGGAGCCTTGTGACTTTGGAACATGGGTCGCTGGTGGCAGGAGACAACCCCAGTGGACGGCCCGTCGGGGTTGTGTGTATCCATGGGGACCTCCGAGAGTACCCAACTGCAGAGGTAGTCTTGTCCACGCCATGTGGAGAAATAAAACATGTGGTAGGGGTGGTAAAAACTCTTCCCTATGGGACTGTGTTGGGAAGAGACTTGCCCCTGTTCTGGACTCTGTGGAAAAACAAAATCCACTCTCCCCCGGTAAAATGTATTACAGGCGTTGTACCCGACGAACCTGAGTCAGGGGAACCTGCCGTAGGGGTGTCCAACCTAGAGACAGAGTGTGACCCCGATAGGTTTCCCTTAGAGGTGCTGGCAGGAGAGGTCGAGGAGATCCCATTGATCCCCGAGCTGGAAGTGTCCCGGGCCACGTTTGGGACGGCTCAGCTACAGGATCCTACCCTGGCTCAGGCGCGGGAAAGGGTGTTAGAGGTAAATGGCGTAGCTCAACAGCCCGGTGCAGATACTGTATTTCCACGCATGGCAATCAACGGTGAGTTGCTCTATAGGATAGATAAGATCAGGGACGAGGTCGTGGAACAGTTAGTGGCACCTCAGTCATACCGTCGGGCGGTTCTGGAGTTGGCACACACACACCTGCTGGGTGGACACTTAGGGGTAAAAAAGATGCTAGAACGTATCTTACAGCGGTTCTTTTGGCCTGGGGTTTACGCGGAGGTCAAAAGGTACTGCGAATCCTGCCCCGAATGTCAGTTGACGACACCCACCGCAAGTTTCCGTAGCCCATTGGTACCCCTGCCAGTGATAGAGGTACCTTTTGAACAGATTGCAATGGACTTGGTAGGGCCCATTGTAAAATCCGCCCGTGGCCACCAACATATACTGGTGGTCGTCGACTATGCCACCCGGTACCCGTAGGCTATACCACTACGCCACACCTCAGCAAAACTGATTGCACGGGAGCTGTTTGCTATGTTCTGTCGCCTTGGACTACCTAAGGAGATCCTGAAGGATCAGGGGACCCCTTTTATGTCCAAAGTGACAAGGGAACTGTGCAAATTGCTAAAAATTAAACAATTGCGCACCTCGGTGTACCACCCTCAAACCGACGGGCTAGTAGAACGGTTCAATAAAACCCTCAAGTCAATGTTAAAAAAGGTGGTTTCTAAGGACGGGAGGGATTGGGACATGTTGCTACCCTATCTGATGTTCGCCGTCCGTGAGGTACCCCAGGCTTCCACAGGATTCTCTCCCTTTGAGTTGTTGTGCGGCAGACACCCTAGGGGTCTGTTGGACATAGCCAAAGAGACATGGGAACAAGAGCCGACTCCACATAGGAGTAGTAACTGAACACGTGGCTAGTATGCAGGACCGGATAGCGGCGGTCATGCCCATCGTGAAAGAACATCTGTTAGATGCCCAGGCAGCCCAGAGGCGCACATATAATAGAAGGGCCAGAGTCAGGTCTTTTAACAAGGGTGATCGGGTGTTAGCACTGGTACCCACAACCGAGAGTAAGCTCATGGCCAAGTGGCAAGGACCATATGAGGTTCGAGAAAAAGTGGGGGAGGTAAATTACCGGGTGTATCAGCTCGGAAGAAGGAAACCTGAGCAGCTTTACCATGTAAACCTGCTAAAACCTTGGAAAGACAGAGAGTGTTTAGATACAGACGTCACCCCGGGCATATCGCCAGAGAGTTCTCTACCTTCAGCCAGGAAAGCGTCTGAGGGGGAGGTCAGGATAAGTGATGCCCTCACTAAACAGCAGCGATGGGAGGCTCACTCGCTGGTGCAGCACAATACCGACGTGTTCTCAGAGCTACCGGGTAGGACTACCGTTATCCAACATGACATTGTCACCGAACCTGGGGTACGGGTACGAATAAGACCGTACCGGGTACCCGAAGCCCGGAGGCAAGCCATCACGGCTGAGGTAAAACAAATGCTTCAGTTAGGCGTCATAGAGGAGTCACGGAGTGAGTGGGCTAGCCCCATCGTACTGATTCCAAAACCAGACGGATCGTTACGCTTCTGTAACGATTTCCGGAAATTGAATGAAGTGTCAAAGTTTGACCTCTATCCAATGCCCAGGGTGGATGAGCTGATTGAGAGACTGGGGCAGGCCCAGTACTTTACCACGCTAGATCTCACCAAGGGTTACTGGCAGGTACCTCTCGCAGATTCGGCAAAGGAAAAAAACGCCTTCGTAACTCCGGAGGGTCTATACCATTATGTGGTCTTACCTTTTGGGTTACATGGGGCACCGGCTACGTTCCAGAGGTTGATGGACATAGTGCTCAAGCCTCATCATGAGTACGCGTCCGCCTATTTAGATGACATTATCATCTTTAGCACTGACTGGCATACGCACCTATCCCAGGTACAAGCGGTTCTGGATTCTCTCAGAGCTGCGGGGTTAACGGCAAATCCAAAAAAATGTGCGATAGGGCTAGAGGAAGCCCGATATTTGGGGTATGTGATAGGCCGAGGAGCTATTAAGCCCCAAATCAATAAAGTTGAGGCCATAAAAAACTGGCCTAAACCGTCAAGTACAAAGCAGGTGAGGGCGTTCCTTGGCATCCTTGGGTATTACCGCAGGTTTATACCTAATTTTGCTGGGCGAACGGCGGCCCTGACTGATCTCTTGAGAGGGAAAAAATCGGTAATGGTTCAGTGGAACCCTCAGGCAGAAGAAGCTTTTCAGTCCATGAAGTTGGCCCTGTGTGGACAGCCGGTCCTCATTAGTCCCAACTTCAAGGAAACCTTCATTGTACAGACAGATGCCTCGGAGGTAGGCCTAGGGGCGGTATTGTCACAAAAAGTGAATGGTGAAGAGCACCCGGTCACCTACTTGAGTAGAAAACTTGTCCCGGCAGAGAAAAACTATAGCGTGGTAGAGAAGGAGTGTTTGGCTATTAAGTGGGCCTTGGAATCACTACGTTATTATTTACTCGGGCGTCAGTTCCGCTTGGTGACGGACCACTCGCCCTTGGTATGGATGAGGAACGCCAAGGAGAGGAATGCGCGAGTCACCAGGTGGTTCCTGTCACTGCAAAATTTCAGTTTCTCTGTAGAACATCGCCCTGGGAAGTCGCAAGCAAACGCGGATGCCCTGTCCAAGGCACCCTGTATGGTGGCAAATGTTCAACCCCACAAGTATGGACAGAGGGGCTGGGATATGTGAGGCAGTGACCAGGATCGTATATGAGGTACGTTATATACCCCCCAGAATGTGTACAGAGACCTATTAAATCCATTGGAGTGCATTGCAGTCACAGACACAGCTGCGGCTGCAATGCAGCAATGAAGGTGAGCAATGACCTGGTCAGACTACCTGGCTAAGGCAGATTAAGTAAAACCTGGCAGGGCTTTCATTTCTGGGAGGAGGTCACAGGAAGGCAGTGGGGCGGCCTCCTCCCTGCACCCCGGGTTTTCCAGTGGCTCTTGCCACAAGTCCTTTAAAACCCTGCACTAAGGATTAGTGTTGTTCTATGTTGAAACCTGCTAGGAGGATAGCAGGAAAGCTCCGCAGGACTGAGGGTGGCTGAACCCACGCCTGGAAAGCCTCTGCACCTGTCAGGCTCTGAGCGGCCGGCACGGCCGTTGCCCTCGGCAACCATTGTGTATGGACTTTCTGTTAACCCGGCTGCGAACCGGAGGACTTTCTGTTAACCCGGCTGCGAACCGGAGGACTTTCTGTTAACCCATGTGTGGCTGAAATAAAAGCTGTTTATGTTGGACTTGCTTGGGTCACTGCCTCAGTTACTGCACGGTGTGAACACCGCCGCCTTACACTGTGTATTTATATGTCTCCCCCCTTTTTCTGTATTACTGTGTATTTATAATATGTCTCCCCCCTTTTTCTATATTACTGTGTATTTATACTATGTCTCCCCCCTTTTTCTATATTACTGTGTAATTATAATGTCTCCCCCTTTTGCTATATTACTGTGTATTCATAATATGTCTCCCCCCTTTTTCTATATTACTGTGTATTTATAATATGTCTCCCCCCTTTTTCTATATTACTGTGTATTCATAATATGTCTCCCCCCTTTTTCTATATTACTATGTATTTATAATATGTCTCCCCCCTTTTTCTATATTAATGTGTATTTATAAATGTCTCCCCTCTTTTTCTATATTACTGTGTATTCATAATATGTCTCCCCCCTTTTTCTATATTACTATGTATTTATAATATGTCTCCCCCCTTTTTCTATATTACTGTGTATTTATAAATGTCTCCCCCCTTTTCTATATTACTGTGTATGCATAATATGTCTCCCCCCTTTTTCTATATTACTGCGTATTTATAATATGTCTCCCCCTTTTTCTATATTACTGTGTATTCATAATATGTCTCCCCCCTTTTCTATATTACTATGTATTTATAATATGTCTCCCCCCTTTTTCTATATTACTGTGTATTTATAATATGTCTCCCCCCTTTTTCTATATTACTGTGTATTCATAATATGTCTCCCCCCTTTTTCTATATTACTATGTATTTATAATATGTCTCCCCCCTTTTTCTATATTACTGTGTATTTATAAATGTCTCCCCTCTTTTTCTATATTACTGTGTATGCATAATATGTCTCCCCCCTTTTTCTATATTACTGTGTATTTATAATATGTCTCCCCCCTTTTTCTATATTACTGTGTATTCATAATATGTCTCCCCCCTTTTTCTATATTACTATGTATTTATAATATGTCTCCCCCCTTTTTCTATATTACTGTGTATTTATAAATGTCTCCCCTCTTTTTCTATATTACTGTGTATGCATAATATGTCTCCCCCCTTTTTCTATATTACTGCGTATTTATAATATGTCTCCCCCCTTTTTCTATATTACTGTGTATTCATAATATGTCTCCCCCCTTTTCTATATTACTATGTATTTATAATATGTCTCCCCCCTTTTTCTATATTACTGTGTATTCATAATATGTCTCCCCCCTTTTTCTATATTACTGTGTATTTATAATATGTCTCCCCCCTTTTTCTATATTACTGTGTATTCATAATATGTCTCCCCCCTTTTTCTATATTACTATGTATTTATAATATGTCTCCCCCCTTTTTCTATATTACTGTGTATTCATAATATGTCTCCCCCCTTTTTCTATATTACTGTGTATTTATAATATGTCTCCCCCCTTTTTCTATATTACTGTGTATTCATAATATGTCTCCCCCCTTTTTCTATATTACTATGTATTTATAATATGTCTCCCCCCTTTTTCTATATTACTGTGTATTTATAATATGTCTCCCCCCTTTTTCTATATTACTGTGTATTTATAATATGTCTCCCCCCTTTTCCTATATTACTGTGTATTTATAATATGTCTCCCCCCTTTTTCTATATTACTGTGTATTTATAAATGTCTCCCCTCTTTTTCTATATTACTATGTATTTATAATATGTCTCCCCCCTTTTTCTATATTACTGTGTATTCATAATATGTCTCCCCCCTTTTTCTATATTACTATGTATTTATAATATGTCTCCCCCCTTTTTCTATATTACTATGTATTTATAATATGTCTCCCCCTTTTTCTATATTACTGTGCATTTATAATATGTCTCCCCCCTTTTTTCTATATTACTGTGTATTTATATGTCTCCCCCTTTTTTTATATTACTGTGTATTTATAATATGTCTCCCCCTTTTTCTACATTACTGTGTATTTATAATATGTCTCCCCCCTTTTCCTATATTACTGTGTATTTATAAATGTCTCCCCTCTTTTTCTATATTACTGTGTATTTATAAATGTCTCCCCTCTTTTTCTATATTACTGTGTATTTATAATATGTCTCCCCCCTTTTTCTATATTACTGTGTATTTTTAATGTCTCCCCTCTTTTTCTATATTACTGTGTATTCATAATATGTCTCCCCCTTTTTCTATATTACTGTTATTTATAATATGTCTCCCCCCTTTTTCTATATTACTGTGTATTTATAATATGTCTCCCCCTTTTTCTATACTACTGTGTATTTATAATTAGTGATGAGCGAACGTGCTCGCCACTACTCGGTACTCGCCTGAGCATCACGGTGCTTGACAAGCTCACCGAGTATTTCCGGGGTTGCTCGGGCGGTAGCTCGGGTCCCCTCCCTGAATGTTTGGAGCTCTTTAGAGAGCCAATGATCATGCAGGGATTGCCTGCCACACACTGTAATGCCGTAGCCATGTTGGTTGTGGCATTACAGTGATTGGCATCATCAGGTCCATATCAGACCTGGCGCCGCCATGCTCGTCACAGTCACTCCGGATCAGACAGTGTAGGGAGAGGAGCTGCTGCTGAGCTAGGGAGAGATTTGCTTGTTTATAGTTAGTATAGGTATTCCACAACATATATACAGTGGGGAAAAAAAAGTCTTTAGTCAGCCACCAATTGTGCAAGTTCTCCCTAAAAAGATGAGGTCGGCCTGTAATTGACATCATAGGTCGACCTCAACTATGAGAGACAAAATGAGAAAACAAATCCTGAAAATCACATTGTCTGATTTGGAAAGAAATTTTTTTCAAATTTTGGTGGAAAATAAGTATTTGGTCAATTACAGACAAGCAAGATTTCTGTCTCTCACAGACCTGTAACTTCTTCTTTAAGAGGCTCCTCTGTCCTCCACTCATTACCTGTAGTACTGGCGCCTGTTTGAACTTGTTATCAGTATAAAAGACACCTGTCCGCAACCTCAAACAGTCACACTCCAAACTCCACTATGGTGAAGACCAAAGAGCTGTCGAGGGACACCAGAAACAAAATTGTAGCCCTGCACCAGGCTGGGAAGACTGAATCTGCAATAGACAAGCAGCTTGGTGTGAAGAAATCAACTGTGGGAGCAATAATTAGAAAATGGAAGACACACAAGACCACTGATAATCTCCCTCGATCTGGGTTTCCACACAAGATCTCACCCCGTGGGGTAAAAATGATCTCAAGAACGGTGAGCAAAAATCTCAGAACCACAGGGAGGGACCTAGTGAATGACCTGCAGAGAGCGGGGACCAACGTTACACAGGCTACCATCAGTAACACACTAAGCCGCCAGGGACCCAGATCCTGAAGTGCCAGACGTGTCCCCCTGCTTAAGCCATTACATGTCCGGCCCATCTGAAGTTTGCTAAAGAGCATTTGGATGATCCAGAAGAGTATTGGGAGACTGTCATATGGTCAGATGAAACCAAAGTAGAACTGTTTGGTAGAAACACAACTCGGCAATGAGAAAGAATGCTGCGTTACATCCAAAGAACACCATACCTACTGTGAAGCATGGGGGTGGCAACATCATGCTTTGAGGCAGTTTCTCTGCCAAGGGACCAGGACGACTGATCTGTGTACATGAAAGAATGAATGGGTGATCTGTGTACATGAAAGAATGAATGGGACCATGTATCATGAGATTCTGAGTGCAAACCTACTTCCATCAGCAAGGGCATTGAAGATGAAACGTGGCTGGGTCTTTCAGCATGACAATGATCCCAAGCACACCGCCAGGGCAATGAAGGAGTGGCTTCATAAGAAGCATTTCAAGGTCCTGGAGTGGCCTAGCCAGTCTCCAGATCTAAACCCTATAGAAAACCTTTGGAGGGAGTTGAAAGTCCGTGTTGCCCAGCGACAGCCCCGAAACATCACTGCTCTGGAGGAGATCTGCATGGAGGAATGGGCCAACATACCAGCTACAGTGTGTGCCAACCTTGTGAAGAATTACAGAAAACGTTTCACCTCTGTCATTGCCAACAAAGGAAATATAGCAAAATATTGAGATGAACTTTTGTAATTGACCAAATACTTATTTTCCACCAAAATTTGAAAAAAAATTTCTTTCCAAATCAGACAATGTGATTTTCAGGATTTGTTTTCTCATTTTGTCTCTCATAGTTGAGGTCGACCTATGATGTCAATTACAGGCCGACCTCATCTTTTTAAGTGGGAGAACTTGCTCAATTGGTGGCTGACTAAATCCTTTTTTTCCCCACTGTGTATATCCATCTGAACTAACAGTCCTTCTGAGGACTAATTCAGCTGCATATGTAGCGCCCCGAGGGTTCGGCCGCTACAGGGGTATTGCACCTCAGACCAGAGGTGTGATATTCCACTCCCGGGTAAGGATGGAGTGTGGACCAGGGCTCAGTTAGCTGTATACAGCACACACACCCCATTTCCGAGGGACAGCTCAACGGTGCTCCCACTAGACAGAAGTGCAGGCACGACCGACTATGTCCCTGCCTGGAGTGGGGAGGGGGGTGGAACACCCAGTGCTGTAGGGGCAGAAAGGGGTTGGTTCCTGAGCGTAGGAAGGAGCTCATTGGTTGCTGGTCACCTGGGCTCATGCTCAGAGGGAGGGAGGTATAAAAGGTGGGCACCATCTTAGATCTAGGTTCTGTCCAGAGAGGAGAAGACAGGGAGTAGAGGCTCTGTAGGAGCTCCACTCAGGAGCGGGCCTAGAGAGAGGCCGAGGAAGAGAGAGAGAGGAGGTGAAAGGGAGCTGTGATTAAGTCTCATCCCAGCTCCACGAGAAAGGAACAGAAAGGAACAGAGAAAGAGAAGAAGAGACAGAGAAACAGAAGGGCTCAGGAACAAGAAGGTGGAAGGGACCCTAAGAACCCACGAGAATCCAGGGTGAAGGGTCAGGCAGATTAAGGGTACCGGATCCCAAGTTGGTGGAGGAGAAACTACCCTCAGCCAAAGACCGGTCGTCGTGATCATCTATTGGTGCGACACCTCATCAAACCTGCTAGGAAGGCGCCATACAGGACAGCGGAGGACGGGGCCCACGTTTAACCGCACAAGTCCGCGGCAGCTGGACAAAACTGGGTCATTGGTGAGGCAGGCCAGAGAAAGGATTAAAGGGGGTCCTGTGCCATGCTCCTGAACTGCCTGGGAGTTGACCGAGCCCCACACCTGGTGGACGCAGCACGGCTCGGGCGGTCACTGCTGACAGAAGTGACCCGGAACAAATGAACTGTGAGTAAAGACCCTGGACTGTAACTTGTTGTCTGTGTGCTCCTTCGCGCCTCCAGCACTACCGGTACTGGGACTCTCACCACCATCACTCCCACCATTCACTACACTGCCCTGGGGCCGCACTCTTCCCGTGGGGAGTCACACCATCCCAGCTGCACACGTCATCGGCCCCAGCGGACGGCCTTGCAGCGGCGGTTCCTTATAGCCGCAATCCACGGGTGGCGTAGTCGGACATTATCTGAAGCACGTAGCAGACTACCATTGGCCTGACCACCCTGAGCCACGGAACCGGGTCGCCACTACTACCCCCATCGTCTCCCTATTGCCCGGATCCGAGTGCCCCACGGCCCAAGGGGTGAGTCAGCTTTGGCGTAGTCGGCAGGATTTCGTGCCCGCTAACAACGGGTACTGCGCGCCTGAACAGAGACTGTTTCGTTGTACTAAAGATGGCGCCCGCCCTAGAAGAACGAGCGCCATAATGTGCGCGCCAAAAGACCACAGGAGGCCGCCTCCCATCGTGGGCCGGGTCCCAGAATGGCGCCAAAGAGGAAGCCCGCCCCCAACAACCATGAGCACGGCTGTGGAAATGTCCGTCAACGTGGGGGGGCTGCCCCTGAGAGTGATTGTTAGCAGAATGCCCCAGGACCACCCCCCATGGGGGCGGAAAGAGAAGAAAACTGCGGGGCAGGGGGTGGTCTCGATCAGTCCAGACAGACCGCACCCGGGGATGGACGCCCTCAGCAGCACCAGGCTCCTGGCCCGAAGCCTGCTGCAGGCCGAACCGCTCTGCAGCCTAGCAGAAGTCCTAGCGCAGCTCCCCAGAGACCCGGAGCATGCGCAAGCTGCACTGGAGGACCTGGAGCGGAGGATGGTCCGGGCGCAGCGAGGTGCACTCACCGAGTGGAGAGAGGAACTGGCCCGGCAGACCGAGACCCACCAGCGACAGGCCTCAACCGCACCCCGGAGTTTGCCTGCCTCTGAGGACGGCGCAGGAGGAGAGAGGACCGGAGGCGCCGCCGCGGAGGGAGCCACAAGGACTGAGGCAAGTGAAGGGGACGTCACCACCCCAAGCCCAGCAACCGCAAGCCTGCCCCAGCCTCCCATCGCAGCACCCGAAGCCCCACTCACCGCACCTGTTGCCGCGCCGCCACTGCTCCCAGCTAGGCCTCAAGCTGCGAGCGCCACGGCCACGCCCCGCCCAGCGCCACGCCCCTTGACCCCGGGCGCCGTAAAGCAAGAAGCATCATCGGCCCGGTCGCAAGGCCTGGATGACCCGAGCGCCATCGCTGAGCCTGCGCCCCTGTCCCGGATGGGACTGCCACCTAGCGCAGCCAAAAGACCCCTGGCCTGGTCGCAAGGCCGAGTGCCCCCGGGCGCTGCTCCCAGATCAGGTCCCCCCACTATACCATCGCTGGGCGTGGACCTATTGGCACATCATACCGGTCCGGATGGACTGCCGCTGGAGTGGCCGGCGGAAGTGACCGGCAGTCAGCCATGGAAGGCCCAGCCCCCTCGCGAGCCTCTGATACCGGCTCCAGAACCCGTAGAGGTCACCCTACCCCCACTGGAGGACGTCCAATTTGCGTGGGACCCCACCAGCGAGAACTTGATGGGGTTCTCTCAAGAGACCCGGGCAGACGCGGTCCGTCGTCTGGAGGCCTGTCATCAGCAACTGGCGACCTTTGAGCGGGAGCGACGAGAGAGGCGCGTCAGAGAGGAACGGCTCCAGGCCCAGAGTGCTGAACAAAAGCGCAAGGCCCGCCAAGACCCCCGAGCAGCCCGTGGTCCCCGAATCACCGGGACCATAGTCAAATTCCACATGGAGAACGGCTGGGGCTTTATCAGGGGCCCAGAAACCGCAGGCGACATCTTTGTAACCCGCAGGGACGTTGAGAGTCATCTACCTGAGGGACATCGTGGCCGTGACTTGTACCCTGGCGATGTGGTCGCCTTTACCCGCCACGTAGGCGCAAAACGACCGTACGCCCTACATGTTCATCGGCTCACTGAGGAGGAGCTACAACACCGCGGCTATGAGGAGAGCCAAGAGGACCCGGACGGGTCTGAAGAACCATATGAGGAGGAAGAAGGAGCATATGGAGGACACCGCTACTAGTAAGTAGCAAAGTACCTGTGTACATAGTTACCCGTCAGGGTACAGAGAACTGATTATTGTTAAGAGACTGTTACCTGTGTGCCCCTCATCCCCTACCAGGCTGAGGACTGTGAGCAGCCATTCCCTTCCCAAAACTGGCCGAGGACTGAGAGCGGTCAATCCCTTGTATATAGTTGCGCTTCCTAAAGAGCCCCCTACTGGTTTTATAAAAAGACTACCACGTCTACCTCGGGACAGCAAGTCCCTCGTGTTTACAAGTTTGCCAAAGTTCCTGCACTTACAAGAAGAGTGCACACCTGGTCGCAAGTTGCACCGCCGCCAGGATCCAAGAATGTGTTGTAAAAATGTTTTCCTGCAAATGTTTTATATGCTGCTAGATAGTAATGTGAATGTTTTCTAATCGTGTTTATATGTCAAAAGAGTTCCAGAAGTATTAGTATGCGTTTTATAATAGTGTGACAAGAAAAGAAAAGCGTTTCCCATAAAGGGAATTGAACCATGTTGCCTGTTTTCTGATGTGAAAAGTTTTAAAAAGTTTGCATGTCCTGTAATTAACTGTTTTTGCTCTTTTCCAGCCTGAGGACGTGCTGTGCTTTACCAGGGGGGAATGTAGCGCCCTGAGGGTTCGGCCGCTACAGGGGTATTGCACCTCAGACCAGAGGTGTGATATTCCACTCCCAGGTAAGGATGGAGTATGGACCAGGGCTCAGTTAGCTGCATACAGCACACTCACTCCATTTCCGAGGGACAGCTCAATGGTGCTCCCATTAGACAGAAGTGCAGGCACGACCGACTATGTCCCTGCCTGGAGTGGGGAGGGGGGTGGAACACCCAGTGGTGTAGGGGCAGATAGGGGTTGGTTCCTGAGCGTAGGAAGGAGCTCATTGGTTGCTGGTCACCTGGGCTCATTGCCAGAGGGAGGTATAAAAGGTGGGCACCATCTTAGATCTAGGTTCATTCGTTCAGTCAGAGGAGAAGACCGGGAGTAGAGGCTCTGTAGGAGCTCCACTCAGGAGCGGGCCTAGAGAGAGGCCGAGGAAGAGAGAGAGAGGAGGTGAAAGGGAGCTGTGATTAAGTCTCATCCCAGCTCCACGAGAAAGGAACAGAAAGGAACAGAGAAAGAGAAGAAGAGACAGAGAAACAGAAGGGCTCAGGAACAAGAAGGTGGAAGGGACCCTAAGAACCCACAAGAATCCAGGGTGAAGGGTCAGGCAGATTAAGGGTACCGGATCCCAAGTTGGTGGAGGAGAAACTACCCTCAGCCAAAGACCGGTCGTCGTGATCATCTATTGGTGCGACACCTCATCAAACCTGCTAGGAAGGCGCCATATAGGACAGCGGAGGACGGGGCCCACGTTTAACCGCACAAGTCCGCGGCAGCTGGACAAAAGTGGGTCACTGGTGAGGCAGGCCAGAGAAAGGATTAAAGGGGGTCCTGTGCCATGCTCCTGAACTGCCTGGGAGTTGACCGAGCCCCACACTTGGTGGACGCAGCACGGCTCGGGCGGTCACTGCTGACAGAAGTGACCCGGAACAAATGAACTGTGAGTAAAGACCCTGGACTGTAACTTGTTGTCTGTGTGCTCCTTCGCGCCTCCAGCACTACCGGTACTGGGACTCTCACCACCATCACTCCCACCATTCACTACACTGCCCTGGGGCCGCACTCTTCCCGTGGGGAGTCACACCATCCCAGCTGCACACGTCATCGGCCCCAGCGGACTGCCTTGCAGCGGCGGTTCCTTATAGCCGCAATCCACGGGTGGCATAGTCGGACATTATCTGAAGCACGTAGCAGACTACCATTGGTCTGACCACCCTGAGCCGCGGGACCGTGCCGCCACTACTACCCCCATCGTTCCCCTATCGCCCGGATCCACGTGCCCCACGGCCCAGGGGGCGAGTCACATACATTCATTGGTGAAGGTGATAGCAGTTAGGCAGGCAGGGTATGTGACAGACTGCAGTGCATGATACAACACAAGAGGGTCCATTGCATGTTCAACTTCTGACTGATCCTGCTGTGACAAATATTTGTAGACATAGCTCCAGATATCAGGGACCAGGGCAATTTTTTTTTATCTTAATCCCGGTTATTTGCTTAAAAAGCAATCCAGAGAACACCATTTTTCTGCTCCATTTGCTTGTTCTCACTGCAGAATACAGCCAGATCTTTTCCATATTACAGCGATAAAAATCCAGAAATTTGAACTGAACGTGGAAAATTTTGGCCTCCATTTTCATTTTGTTGCAGTGTGTCGGTCAAGCTATTCACACTAGGTGTCTGTGTAGAATAGTATTAGTAAACTACAGGCCCGCTATTTAAAACCATGGTTCTCTGTCAGACGTATCACATATAACTGCGTTCCAAAATCAGTCATTTCTAGTGAACGTGGAAAATATTGTCCTCCATTTAAAATGGGCAAGGTGCGAGACAAGGGACGGGGAAGTAGATGTGATGGTGATGGTACATGCAGAGGCCGGGGCTGTGGGCAAGCTGAAATTGCACCACAACAAACACCCACATCTTGTCTCTTGACCTTCCTGTCACAATTACTAGGGGACCGCACAACACCACTATTGAACCCAAAGCAGTGTCAAAAGGTTGTTGGTTGGATAGCAAATAATGCTTCCAGTCACTTTGCCACCACCACCACCCTGTCTTCCAAACAGTCAAGTCTCAGTAGCCGTGAGTCTGGACCGCATATTCCTCACCCTGCTCCTCCTTCCTCCCGCCATGCCAAGTTCTCGGAGACAACTGATCACTCACTTTTCCATTTGTAGATTTGGGCCTTTCGCCTGGCCAGCTTCAAGCGAGTCAAGAGGAGAATGTGTGTAGCGATGCCCAAATATTTGAGCAGCCACGGTCACATGAAGGCAACTGTGGGAAAGTGCAATTACTGTCACAAGAGATGTATGATGATGATGAGACACAATTGCCAGAAAATCAGGATGAGGACCGGGGTGCGGAAGTGGAAGACGAGGTGGTGGATGATATAGTAACTGACACAACCTTGCAGGGGGACATACAGAGCGAGGACAGCAGCACACAGGGGGAGGGAGGCATAGTACCCCAACAGGCAGGAAGAAGCAGTGTGGTGGCCGAGACACAAGATGGGAAAGCGTTTCCCGTAACACCAACACGATGGAAGTTGCCAGTACAATTGTTAGGTCTTCCCGAGTCTGCAGAAAACCCCAAAAAGGCCATTTGCTCCACTTGCTAGGCCAGCATCAGCAGGGGTAGCAAAACTAGCAGCCTGACCACCACCAGCATGATCAGGCACATGGCAGCAAAGCACCCGACTAAGTGGGCAGAACCCTAGGGTCCAGAATAAGTGTCTGCGGGTGACACCACTGCATCTTCCACTGTTGTGCATGAACGCCTATCCCTTATCCATGGCACAGTACTTGGAATGCAAACGCAAATACGCAACCAATGTCCCATAGACCACACTACTAAATTCACACATTTCGCGAATGCTTGCTCTCGAAATGTTGCCTTTAAGACTCGTGGAGACACAACCTGATGGCGGCGGCCGTCCCTCAGTACTTGGTCCCCAGCCGTCACTATTTCTCCCGGTGTGCCGTCCCCGCATCACACGAGCACGTGTCCCATAACCGTGCCCTCAACAACGCAGTTACTGGGAATGTCCACCTAACCACGGACACATGGACAAGTGCTTTTGGGCAGGGATGGTACATCTCGCTGACGGCACACTGGGTTAATATAGTGGAAGCCGGGACCCAGTCGGACCTTGGGACGGAACACGTCTTCCCGAAGTCGAGGATTGCGAGCCCTGGGTCAGTCAGGGTTGACCCCACCTTCTACAACTCCTGCACCTCATCCTCCTCTACAGCCTCAATCTCCGAAATGACCACATCAATCAGAAGTTGGAAGCACTGGAGCACTGCCTCGGCCAAGCGGCAACAGACTGTGCTGAAGCTAATATGATTAGGTGACAAACCGCACAACGCGGAAGAGTTGTGGACAGCTCTGAAAGAGTAGGCAGATCTGTGTCTGACACCACTGACCCTACAGCCAGGCATGGTCATGCGTGACAATGGCCGGAACCTGGTGGCGGCTCTGAGACGAGGCGAGCTCACACACGTACCGTGCCTGGTCCATGTGCTTAACCTCGTGGTTCAGCGGTTTCTCAAAACCTACCCGGATCTGCTTTTCAAAGTGTGCCGCATGTGTGACCATTTTAGAAAGTCAGCTACAGCTTCCGCCACCCTTGCCGTGCTTCAGCAGCGTTTGCAGCTTCCAGCTCACCGACTGGTGTGCGATGTCCTGACGCATTGGAACTCAACGTTGCATATGCTGGGAAGGATTTGTGAGCAGAAAAGGGCAGTTGTTGACTACCAGCATCAAAAAGGCCGTCGGTAAGCATGGTTAGTCGTCCTATTGGGGAGGACACGGAAGTCTTGCGTGTTAGCAGTCTGGTACACATGGCTGAGTTTATGTCACGCTGCTTTTCCCGTGACCTTCGCGTTGTTCAAATTTTGGGTGACAGTTATTACTGGTTGGTGACACCTCTAGACCCATGCTACAACGAGAACTTTCTGTCTCTTATTCCCACACTGGACAGTCCTAATAAAATGGGACAGTACCAGAATGCCCTTGTTACGGAATTAATAAAAAAAATCCCAGCTGAAAATGCTGGCGGTAGAGGTTACAGTTCATTGGACAATCAAGGAGTACAGGCGAGAGAGACACAAATGCAATCCAGCAGAGGCAGGGGAACACTGTCAAAGTTCTGGGAGAGTTTTCTCTGACCCTCCCATGGCACAGGCCCTGAGGGGCGGGGTACTCTCACAAGGAGGGAAAAGTTTGGGAAGATGCTGAGGGAGTACCTTGCTGACAGTACCAACGTCCTCCATGATTCCTCTGTGCCTTATAATTATTGGGTATCCAAGCTAGACACGTGGCATGAACTGGCTCTCTATGCCTTGGAGGTCCTGGCCTGCCCTGCCGCCAGTGTTTTATCAGAGCGGGTTTTTAGTGCCGCTGGTGGAATTATAACCGATAGGCGCATCCGCCTGTCAACGGAAAATGCTGACAGGCTGCCTCTTATAAAAATGAACAAGGGCTGGAATGGGCCGGACTTCTCAACACCACCGAATGATAGCAGCGTTACATAAACTCAAGTCCAGTGTCTTTTTTTTGGGAGGTCCCATGCTCCTCTGTCTTCACACCCAGACATGGGTATACGCTTCTTGATTTTGTCTATTTGCTATTGTCCTCCCTCCTCCTCATCCTCATCCTCCACCACCATATCACCACCATATCTACCATATCACCATATCTACGTCTCTTGCAACGGGCATTGCAGTTCCTCCAAATTTTTGGCACCTGTTGCATTCACTGCATAGGCAAACAGTATGGGAGACCCACTTCCTAATAATGGGAACAATGTTTTCAGGAGGCCCTCCGACCTCTACGTTTCTTGCAAGGGGCATTGGAGTTCCTCCAAATTTTTGGCAGCCGTTGCAGTCACTGCATAAGCAAGAACAATATAGGAGACTCACTCCTTTCTAATGGGAGCATGTCGTTACTGAGGCTCACCTCTATGTGTCTTTAAATTGTTATTGGGGTTTTTCCCAAATTTTGGCAGCCCTTGCAGTCACTGCATGGACATTACTACTATAGGAGACCCACTCCTTTATAATGGGAATATGTTTTTTACTGAGACCCTCCTCTATGTCTCTTCAAAGGGGTATTGGGTTGCGTCAAAATTTTTGGCAGCCCTTACAGTCACTGTCTACCCAATAACAGTATAGGAGACCCACTCTTTAATAATGGGAACAGCGAAGCATAGCCTGCTGATGGCTCTCTATCAATAGCGAGAGCCGACTGCTGGCCATTTAAGTATAGTAAGGGCCGCCTGATGGCCCTACAAAAATAGTGTTTGTGACTTTCAGAGTCCCTCCATCATAAATGAAACAGGATGTGTCTGATCATAGCTCACACACCACATGGGCAGATAAGTTAGTAAAATGTTAAAATTACATTTACCGGTGAATGTATTTTCAACTGTTGAAAGCAAGCAAAAGTGCAAAACTCATCAAAAATGCTACGTATGAACATAGCCCAAGGTGTGGAAGAGCATTTTTGTTTTTGTATATTTATTTCGCATTATATACAAGTCATTACCCTGGAAAGGATATTCCTTAACATTTTTCTCATGAAAATCCATTTTGGTTTTGATTTTGTATGTTTTATTGTGAGTCCGTAACAGTGGCGTAATACCTCCGACAACATTGATGACAGCAGTGACCTGGGAGTCAGAGATGCTTCCAGGGGTCTTCCCCATGCTGTTCCCATGTCATTTGAGCACTGTCCCCATCGATTTGGGCAATTTTTAGGCCCTCTGCAGACCGCCGGAAAAAAGCTCAAGTTTCCCATAGACTTACATGGGGCTCGTTACTCGAACCGAGCACTTGAGCATTCCAATTTCCTTGACCCCAGCAACGAGTATCCGAGCATTTTAGTGCTTGCTCATCACTAATTATGTCTCCCCCTTTTTCTATATTACTGTGTATTTATAATATGTCTCCCCCCTTTTTCTATATTACTGTGTATTTATAATGTCTCCCACCTTTTTCTATATTACCGTGTATTTATAATATGCCTCCCCCTTTTTCTATATTACTGTGTATTTATAATATGTCTCCCCCCTTTTTCTATATTGCTGTGTATTTATAATGTCTCCCACCTTTTTCTATATTACTGTGTATTTATAATGTCTCCCCTCTTTTTCTATATTACTGTGTATTTATAATATGTCTCCCCCCTTTTTCTATATTACTGTGTATTTATAATATGTCTCCCCCCTTTTTCTATATTACTGTGTATTTATAATATGTCTCCCCTCTTTTTCTATACTACTGTGTATTTATAATATGTCTCCCCCTTTTTGTATATTAATGTGTATTTATAATATGTCTCCCCCTTTTTCTATATTACTGTGTATTTATAATGTCTCCCCTCTTTTTCTATATTACTGTGTATTTATAATATGTCCCCCTTTTTCTATATTACTGTGTATTTATAATATGTCTCCTCTCTTTTTCTATATTACTGTGTATTTATAATATGTCTCCCCCTTTTTGTATATTAATGTGTATTTATAATATGTCTCCCCCTTTTTCTATATTACTATTTATTTATAATATGTCTCCCCCCTATGATCTTCAGTCAGGGTGAATCATCCCAGTGATTTACGATGAGGATTGATGATGAGCCCCAGTCACAGTGTGAATCATCCCCGTGATCAGTGAGTATGATCTTTAGTTACAGTGTGAATCATTCCAATGATTTACGATGAGGGTTAAAAATGAGCTCCATTCACAGTGTGAATCATTCCAGTGATCAGTAAGTATGATCTTTAGTCACAGTGTGAATCATCCCAGTGATTTATGTCACTCAAGGTGTGGGAAAGACTTAGTGCAACACAAAGGGAAGAGGGAAAGGGAGCCCAGACCCTAGGGAAAGGGGAAGTGGAGATCTCCTAGGCTGATCTAGTATCACCCTGTCGCCACTAACATCCCTATATTGGCTATTCACCAATCGCCGTAGGCGAACCTCGCCCTGTCTTTCCCTGGCGTTTGGCCCTGACTAGGGAAGGGAGGGGCATGAGTTCTAGTTGATCCCCACAGACCACTAAGACATAGTAAAATAGCAATATTTGCAGATGATACTAAACTTTGTAAAGTAGTTAATACAGATGAGGATAGGGCACAGCTACAGGAGGATTTAGATAAATTGGGGAGTCGGGCCAAAAAATGGCAAATGGGGTTCAATGCCGATAAATGTAAGGTCATGCACATGGGAAAGAAAAACAGCAGTCACCCATACATATTAAATGGGAAACCGTTGGGGAAATCTGACTTGGTTAATAGCAAATTAAATTGGAGTGCCCAGTGTCAGGCAGCAGCTGCGAAGGCAAATAGAGTCATGGCATGCATCAGAAGAGGAATAGGGGCATATGATGAGAACATTGTTCTTCCTCTGTATAAAGCGCTGGTAAGGCCGCACTTAGAATATTGTGCACAGTTCTGGGCTCCGGTGCTCAGGAAAGACATATTGGAGCTAGAGAGGGTACAAAGGAGGGCGACTAAGGTAATAAAGGGAATGGAGGGACTAGAATACCCAGAGAGGTTGTCAAAATTAGGCCTATTTACGTTGGAAAAGAGAAGGCTTAGGGGAGACCTCATAAACATGTATAAATACATCAGGGGGCAGTACAGAGATCTCTCCCATGACCTGTTTATACCAAGGATGGTGACAAAGACGAGGGGGCACACTATGCGTCTGGAGGAAAGGAGGTTCCTGCACCAGCATAGAAGGGGATTCTTTACGGTCAGAGCCGTGAGACTCTGGAACTCTCTGGGAGAGGAAGTGGTGATGTCCAACTCACTTAAAGAGTTCAAGAGAGGCCTGGACGCCTTTCTTGAGAACAATAAAATTACATCTTATGCTTAGTTAATTAATCCAGGGATTTAATCTGACTGCCAGATTGGTGTCGGGAAGTGAATTTTTCCCCAATGATGTAAATTGGCCTATACCGCATGGTTTTTTGTTCCCTTCCCCTGGATCAACGCTGCGGAATAGCTGCAGTGCACAAGAAATAGGCTGAACTGGATGGACGCTTGTCTTTTTTCGGCCTTATAAACTATGTAACTATGTAACAATGGGGAACAAACAAGGGAAGATAGCTTAGCTTAGTCAACTTCAGAGAGATGAACACTCATCCTCATAGCTCCAGAGAGGATGAAGTAATGCACTTGTTCCGAGCCTTCACAAAGGGTAATGTGAGTATCGCCGGCACCTCCCTCCAGCAGACAGCAGGTATTTATACACCCCGGCCAGGGTGTTAGTTAGCCAGAGAAAGATAGCCGCTGGGTCCTAGAGAGACATCTTCTAAGAAAGTGTCTGTGATGCCAAACATAGAGATCTCCATCAACCAACTGCAGGGTGACTGTCTGTCACTTCTGACACACCCATAACAGTACCCCCTACTCTTTGAGTGGCCTCTGGACACTCAGGACCGGCTTTCTCAGGATAAGAGGTGTGGAATGAACGAACCAACCTGGGAGCGTTCACCTCTGATGCTGAAACCCACATCCTTTCCTCTGGACAATAACCCTTCCAGTGTACCAAGTATTGTAGATAACAATGCTGGAGACGAGAATCTACAAACCTCGAAATCTGGAACTCCAGATTACCATCATCCATTACCGGGTGTGGTGGTTGAGGTGAGGGCTCAAGAGGTTCCACATACTTCTTGAGTAAGGACCTGTGGAACATGCTGCTGGGCTAATAACGGTGGTTATTTTATAAGGACCAAAAAACCTAGGTCCCAGCTTCCAAGAAGGAACTTTCAATCTTATATTCCTGGTAGACAACCACACAAAGTCATTCACATTCAGGTCCGGACTTGGCAAGTGTTTTCTGTCAGCCATATGTTTATATGTCTCCCATAATCTTTAAATTACACAGAACCCCCCGCCACACCGAGGAGAGCGACGAAGCAAAGCGTTCCTCCTCAGGAACTCCTGAAACTCCTCCCCCACTAAAGGTACCAAACTGTGGGTGATAACCGTATGCACCGAAGAACGGTGACCTGCTAGTGGATTCTTGACGATGATTATTAATGGCAAATTCTGCCAGCGGTAAGTAGGATGCCCAATCCTCCTGATTTTCGGAGATGAAACACCTGAGGTAGGTCTCCAAATTTTGATTGACACGCTCTGTCTGTCCATTTGACTGAGGGTGAAAGGCAGAGGAAAAGGACAGCTGCACCCCCAGTCGAGAACAGAATGCCTTACAGAACTTGGAAACAAACTGGGTCCCCCGATCTGACACCACATCGGAGCGAACCCCGTGAAGCCTCACAATCTCATTTATGAACACCTGAGCAAGTGCTTGGCATTTGGAAGTGCAGGTAATGCGACAATGTGAACCATTTTACTGAACCTGTCTACAACCACCAAAACTGCCGTTTTGCCTGCAGATACCGGTAGGTCAGTAATAAAATCCATGGACAAGTGTGTCCATGGCCTACTAGGGATAGGTAGCGGAAGAAGAGTACCAGACAGACGGGTATGCGAAACCTTAGAACGTGCGCAAATACTACAAGCAGCTACGTGTTCAATCACATCCCGATGCAACCCCGGCCACCAAAAACGACGAGAGAGGAGGTCCGCGGTTACTTTACCACCTGGATGACCACCAAGCACAGAGTTATGATGTTCCTAAATTACTTTGCGGCGCAGATTAGATGGTACAAATAACCTTCCTGAAGGGCAAGAGGCAGGGGCGTCCCCCTGAGCCTCCAACACCTCACCCTCCAGTTCAGGGTGCAGTGCCGAAATGACTACCCCTTTCTGTAATATCGGGGCAGGGTTCTCATGGTCACCAACACCAGGGAAGCTCCGGGACAAAAAATCAGCCTTGGCGTTTATGACCCCTGGATGAAAAGTGACAACAATATTGAACCTAGTAAAAAGCAGGGACCATCTAGTTTGCCTAGGGTTGAGACGTTTAGCTGACTGAAGATATGACAAATTCTTATGGTCAGTAGTAACAGTAATAGGATGGACTGCCCCCTCCAACCAATGTCGCCAGTCTTCGAACGCCAATTTGATCGCCAAAAGTTCCCTATTACCTATGTCATAATTTCTCTCAGCCGAAGACAATTTTTTAGAAAAGAAGGCGCATGGACGCCATTTACCAGGGGATGGACCCTGAGACAACATAGCCCCAATCCTGACATCCGAGGTATCAACCTCCACAGTAAAGGGTTGGGAAACATCGGGTTGACTGAGTATAGGTGCAGTGGCAAAATGATTCTTTAAGGAAGAAAAAGCCTGGAGGGAAGCCTCCGACCATTTGGAAAAACCAGAAGCCCTCTTAATCATGTCAGTAAGGGGTTTCACAGTTACAAAGTAATTTTGAATGAATTTCCGGTAAAAATTAGTAAAGTCCAGAAAACATTGTAGAGCCTTCAGGTTCTCGGGACGTTCCCAATCAAGGACTGCATGGATATTCTCCAGATAACTCCGAAAACCCGAAGATGACAAGTACCCCAAAAACTGCTCCTCCTGAACAGCGAAAACACATTTTTCCAGTTTGGCATAAAGTTTGTTATCCCTTAATATCTGGAGCACCTGCTTAACATGCCCCCGATGTGTCTCAAAATCAGGTGAGTAAACCAAAATATCGTCCAGATAGACCACCACAAACCTCCCCACCAAATGATGGAAAATATCATTTATGAAATGCTGGAATACCGCAGGTGCATCGGTCAAACCAAAAGGCATAACCAGACTCTCGAAATGTCCTTCAGGGATATTGAATGCTGTTTTCAATTCGTCCCTTTTGCTGATTCTAACCAAATTGTAGGCTCCCCTTACATTCAACTTGGAGAATACCTTAGCTCTTACAACCTGGCTGAACAAATCAAGAATCAGAGGAAGAGGGTATGGATTACGGATGGTAATTTGATTTAATTCCCGGAAATCTAAACAGGGACGTAGACCGCCATCTTACTTCTTCAGAAAGAAGAACCCTGACACCACGGGTGAAGATAAGGGTCTGATATGTCTCTTCTCCAGACTTTACGCAATGAAAACTTCCTCAAACCCAGACAGAAAAGCAGGTAATATTTCCGTAGAGACAGTAGCAAGGGAAATATCTAAACAGTTCTCATGGCAGTAATCTCCCCATTCAATAATCTCATCGGTTTGCCAATCCACCAACAAATTATGTTTAATAAGCCAAGCAATACCCAAAACAATAAATGTGGGAAGATTGTCAAGGACATAGCAAGGGATTATTTCACAATGAACTGACCGCACCCTCAGTTTAACATTATGTACAATCTGAGTATAAGCTTTCTGTGCAAGTGGCGCTGAGTCGATGGCGAAGATTGAAATAGGCTTAGTTAAAGTACAGCAAGCAAGACCATGAGTTTTCACAAACTCAGTATCAACCATGCTGACTCCGGCTCCACTGTCAACAAATACAGAAATTTTCTTGGTTTTGCTCTTTAGCACCACCTCTGCTGTCATGACAAATTTGGGAAATGCAGGTTGGCAACAAATGCACCCCTTGTTTATCCAACTCAAGACTACCAAGAGTTAATCAAGTCTCCTTTTGTTTAGGAATTAAAGGACAGTTCCCAACAAAATGTCCCTTTTTCCCACAAAAAAAACATACGCCTTTTTTCTTGCGAATCTCCGGGGAAATGTATGATGAAGAGACACCCCCTAACTGCATGGGCTCCTCCACCTCCCCCAGTACTGGTTCACCCGCAGACCTCTCCCCCGGCAGAGGTACACAACACAGACAGGAAGGCACCGGAGATGGTGGTCTCACCCGTCTATCCCGAAGGTGTCAATTAAGGCGTATGGCCAGCGATATAGCTTCCAAGGACTGAGGGATTTTCTATACTGCCAAGGCATCTTTTCACCTTTCAGTAAGACCCTTGTGACATGCAGAAGTAGTGCTGTTGCTTCAAAAGCATCCAGCAACTATTAGAAATAACACAAGCACGGGAGACAGGAAGTGTTGTGCTTCAGAAGCATCCAGCAACTAGAGGGGTTAACACAGTCACAGGAGACAGGGAATGTTTTAGCAGAGCTCCAGGGGGATTGTGGGGAACTTGTTATTATAGTGTGGCTTAGAATAGGATTCAGATCAGGAGAGAAGCTAAACACAGGTCAGATAAACTTCCTGAACTAAAAGTGCAGAATATTATCGGGCAGGAAGATAAAGACTGGAAGGAAATGTGTCACAGGGATCATCTCCCTCCTCAAACTGTCCCCCCTCCATCTCCATGCAGGATAAAGAATGCTGTGTACTATTGTGTCCTTGTGAAGGAAAAGCCTGTGGTTGTGTATGCATAGAAGTGTGCTGCTAAGAGATCTAATCTATGCTGAATTATGCTACTGAAGAAACTGTAATATTGTGCCTTGTGAAGAAACTACTGTATTATTGCTGGAGCCAGTTGCTCAAGAAACTCAGACTGTACTGTAATGAATATTGTGCTGTAATATCCCTGAATTGCACTGGCTGTGCTTCAGATTAAATTCCATTGTTAAACTGTTGAAAAAGACTCTTGTCAGATGTGTCTGGTCAGCAATTGAATTTATCGTGTGCCTCAGAGAAGCTGCAGCCTATGCTCACCCTGAGTAACAGTTCCCCCAGGATTCCAAAGAATTCACGAAACCTGTCTCTCCCTATCTGAACCTAGTGGCATGGGTGTAACATTGGTGGCCCATACGGGGAGTCCTGAGTGGGAATTAGCGTGTAGAGGAAGAAGAGGAAAAGTGTCTGGAAAAACACAGCAGCACAGCACCTCAATTCAACTCTGCTACACCAGTCAAAGGGGACTAGCCCTAAAGAAAACTCACTAGCACCAATGGATGCGGAAATACAAATGGACAGAATTAGTGAGCTGCTTCTTCAGTTAACCTGTGAAGAATTGAGAACAGTAGCAGAAAATATAAAGATGTCAGAAGAACAGATTTCTAAAGCACATGACAGCAGGCAACTGTTAGCTGCCATTAATGCAAAAATGGATGAGCTGGGGGAGAAAGAAGCTGAAGACTTCATGGGGACATTCCTCCAGGAGCTAACACAGTTTCTAACCAGGTTGAAGTTGGAGGATGGAGGGGCGGCACCAATTACCAAAAGCGGGAATCTCTATCCACAGACTGAACTACAGGAATTGAAAGAACAATTCAAAGCCCTAACAACAGCCCTGCAGGAATCAACCAAAACCTCTGAACGGGTGACAGACTCAGACAGAACCTTTACCCTGCTCGGGTTAGATAAATCAGGGAGACAGTCCTCTCTAATACCACAAATCACCATAAGGAAATAATTCAAGATCCTGGGACAGATTGAAGAGTGTGAACAGAAAGAGAAACTGTCTTATAGGAACTTGTTGCACCAGATTGATGCAGAGTTACAGAAAGGCTACCAGCCAGATGAGATCATTGAGGGGTGGTGAAAGCGATCAGCCCAGAACTGAACCTCCGTAGTATGCTAGAAATGAAGAGTCAAGTGACCTTGCCACAGCTGAAGATGATTTTAAAAGGGCACTATAAAGAAGAGAGTACTTCAGAATTGTTCCACCAACTCATTAACATCTCACAGGAAATTAATGAATCACCCCAAAGTTGCTTGTTCAGAGCAATTGAACTGAAAGATAGACTGTTGTTTGCATCCAGAGATGTAGAAGAGGAGGAGAAGTTTGATGCTGGACTGGTCCAGAAGAAGTTCTTGAGATCATTGGGAATGGGGTTAATCAGCAAAGACATCAAGTTGCAGCTGAAACAGTACCTAGAAGACCCTGGCATTCTGGACGAAGTCCTAATTGAAAAAATAAATGAGGCAGCTAGTTTGGAGTCAGAGAGCGAACAGAAGTTAAAGAAAGGCTCTGCTCCCAAAATCACCAAAATGAGTCAGCTGAAGTTGGAGACCCCCGGTGGCCAGTCCTAAGATCATCATAGATACCCTCCTGTGCCACCTCCGAGAGGAAACTTTAAATCACCAACAAAAGAGAGGCCTGCCAGCGCTGATTGGGAGGAAGTAATAAGAGAACTGCGAGCCGAGTTGATTGAGGTGAAAAAGTTGTTCCAGGCCAGAACCTGTATCCCTCAGACCCAGGAGTGGGCTCCAAAACAGAAGATACCCGGCTTGTGAAGCGTGCCGTTCATCAAATCAGAGTACGGTGTGTGTCCACTGTCTAAGATGTGGTTAGGAAGGACATTATGCCAAGGAATACCAGGGGAGGAGTCCTGAGGAGATAATTTGCATATTCCCACTGCATTTTGGGGTAAGTGAAGAGTCTCTGTGAGCTCAAAGAACACTGGATTTTGGCTGTTGGAGCTGAAAAGAGGACATCGGTAAACCAGGGGAGGAGTCCTGAGGAGATAATTTGCATATTCCCACTGCATTTTGGGGTAAGTGAAGAGTCTCCGTGAGCTCAAAGAACACTGGATTTTGGCTGTTGGAGCTGAAAAGAGGACATCGGTAAACCAGGGGAGGAGTCCTGAGGAGATAATTTGCATATTCCCACTGCATTTTGGGGTAAGTGAAGAGTCTCCGTGAGCTCAAAGAACACTGGATTTTGGCTGTTGGAGCTGAAAAAAGGACATCGGTAAACCGCGCGCCGGTAGGCGCGCGCATTTTGAAGCTTTTTTTTGAAGCTTTTTTCACTGTTTTCAGAACATTAACAATAAGAACATGGAAGAGTCCAGGAGCCATTTGGTGAGCTGCATATCCTGCTACATGTTCACAGACTTGCCAGTGGAAAAGCCAAACTTCACATGCCAGAAATGCAGCTTGTGTCCCTGTTGGAGGAAAAGTTGCGAAATCTAGAAGAGAGGTTAACTACCTTGAAAATCATTAAGGAAGGTGAAGAGTTCTTAGACAGAGCAGAATTATCTCTTCATGATTCAGAAAGAGAAGAAATTCGAACTGCACCTGAGGAAACAGAGGAATGGAAGCCTGTGACCCAGAGAAGCAGGAGGACCGAGAGGCAGTCAGCACCCATACTGCTCAGGAACCAGTACCAGGCTCTCACGCAGGAGAACCATGAAGAAATACAGCAAAATAAGACTTTGCCAGCAATGAATAACCTTGTAAGCCCTCAGAATCCTCCTGGATGGAGAAAGAAGAATGTTGTGAAGAAAAAACGGAGAGTGGTGGTCATGGGGGATTCCCTGTTAAGAGGAACAGAGGCCGCTATCTGCAGACCAGACATAACCTCAAGAGAAATGTGCTGTCTTCCAGGAGCAAAAATTACAGATGTGTCTGACAGGATATCAAGACTCTTCAGACCTACAGATCACTACCCATTCCTGCTAATACATGTGGGGACCAATGACACCGCAAGAAAGGACCTGGAAACCATCTGCAGTGACTTTGAAGACTTGGGCAAGAAAGTGAAAGAATTGGGAGCGCAGGTGGTCTTCTCATCCATGCTCCCAGTGGATGGCCATGGAACAATGAGGTGGAATAAGATTCTACAGGTGAACAACTGGCTACGTCGATGGTGCCGTCAACAAGGATTTGGATTTCTGGATCACGGAATGAATTACCTATACGATGGACTACTTGCTAGAGATGGGCTGCACCTTACGAAGACTGGAAAACATGTATTTGGAAGTCGCCTTGCTGCACTTATCAGGAGAGCTTTAAACTAGAACAATGTGGGAAGGGAAGCAAAAGGCCAGAAAAAGCCATACAGCTGACAAATACTATTGAGATCTCTGCTACTGGAAGTGGAAAGGAAGAACAAAGACAAAACAATTTAAATAATAAAAATATGAGAGGAAGAGAAACCAATCACAAACTAAAATGTTTTTATACAAATGCACAAAGCATGGGCAACAAACAAGGAGAATTGGAACTACTAATGCAGG
This sequence comes from Phyllobates terribilis, assembly GCF_046119375.1. Taxonomy (NCBI): domain Eukaryota; kingdom Metazoa; phylum Chordata; class Amphibia; order Anura; family Dendrobatidae; genus Phyllobates; species Phyllobates terribilis. Next base: position 345,795,059 of record NW_027362765.1, on the reverse strand, counting down.
AAAAGGAATATGATGTCATTGGAATCACTGAAACTTGGTGGGACGATACACATGATTGGAATAAAAGGCTAAAAGGATACAACTTATTTGCAAGAAACAGACTTGATAAACGAGGAGGAGGTGTTGCATTGTATGTTAGAAAAGCGAATATCTGCACAGAGATTGAAGCTTCAGAGACTGGGAGTTCTGTGGAAACTGTTTGGGTAAGAATACAAGGAGAGAACAACGGAAAGGACACCATTGTAGGCATTTACTACAGGCCACCTGGGCAAGCTGAAGATATGGATGAACTCTTTATGTATCAAATGACCAAGTTCTCCAAAAAATATGACGTAGTGGTCATGGGAGATTTCAACTATCCAGACATTTGTTGGGAATCTCTCTCAAGTAAAACTAACAGGTCAGGCAAATTCTTATCCTCTCTTGCTGACAACTTTATCTTCCAAAAGGTAGGGGAGAAAACAAGGGGATCTGCTACTTTGGATCTAATCCTTATAAACAAGGAGGAAATGGTTGAGGAGGTAAAAGTGGCTGGGACCCTAGGAGGCAGCGATCATGCTATTATAGAATTTTGGATAACTAGAGGAGGAAGACATGTGAAGACTCAAACTTCAAGGTTAGATTTTAGAAAGGCAGATTTTAAGAGACTCAGAAAGAGAATAGGAGGGATCCAATGGCTGGATGTCCTTAAGGACAAAAATGTCCAGGAAGGATGGGAAATTTTTAAAAATGAGATTCTCAAAGCACAATCGTTAATAATCCCGAAAAGTAGGAAGAATGGGAAGCATTTAAGGAAACCAGGATGGATGAACACAGAACTTAAACACATGCTAAAAAGAAAGAAAGAAATGTTTATTAAATGGAAAAAGGGAGGCATATCTAAAGAAGATTATAATGCAGTCTGCAGATCCTGCAGGGCACGTATCAGGTTAGCTAAAGCTGACAATGAATTAAGGCTTGCAAGAGATGTCAAAAGCAATAAAAAAGGATTTTGGGGGTATGTCAAAAGTAAAAGAAAAGTCAAAGATGCTATAGGATTTTTACAGGATGAAAATGGAGAAATGGTAAGAGAGGATGTTGAGAAGGCCAAACTTTTTAATTCCTATTTTGCATCTGTTTTCTCTCAGAAAGAAAATGTAACATCAACTGATCTTCACTGTCCTTTTAAAGGAATAGAAGAATCCAAGTTATCTGTAAACAGAAAGATTGTGAGGGAATATTTAGCTAACATAAATGAGTTCAAGTCTCCAGGTCCAGATGAATTACACCCCAGAGTACTGAAGGAGATCGTAGAAGAAATTTTAGAACCACTCTCCATAATCTTTGAAAATTCTTGGAGAACAGGAGAAGTCCCAGAAGACTGGAGAAGAGCAAATGTTGTTCCTATCTTCAAAAAGGGGAAGAAGGTGGACCCAGGGAACTATAGGCCGGTGAGTCTGACTTCTATACCAGGAAAGATCTTTGAACAAATTATTAAACAACATGTATGTAAGTACCTGGATAAGAATGAAGTGATTAACCAGAGTCAGCATGGGTTTATAACTAACAAGTCATGTCAGACTAACTTAATTTCCTTCTATGACAGAATCACTGACTGGGTGGATCAGGGAAATGCTGTAGATATAGTATATCTTGACTTCAGCAAAGCATTTGACAAAGTATCTCACACCATCCTTATTGAAAAAATGACCAAGTATGCAATGGACCAGGCAACTGTTAGGTGGATTCATAACTGGCTTAGTGATCGGACTCAAAGGGTGATTGTAAATGGCTTCACATCCAGCTGGATGAATGTCTCAAGTGGGGTACCACAGGGCTCCGTCCTGGGACCTGTATTGTTCAACATCTTTATCAATGATTTAGATGAAGGAATTGAGGGTAAACTGATTAAATTTGCTGATGACACAAAGCTAGGAGGGATAGCTAATACTAGAGAAGAGAGAGAGAGGATTCAAAAAGACCTAAATAAACTGGAGCAGTGGGCAGCAACCAACAGAATGGTTTTTAACAGGGAAAAATGCAAAGTACTACATCTGGGCAATAAAAATGAAAAAAGCATATACAGAATGGGAGGAATAGAGCTAAGCAACAGTACATGTGAAAAAGACTTAGGTATACTAATAGATCATAGACTGAACATGAGTCAACAGTGTGATGCAGCAGCAAAAAAGGCAAATACAATTCTGGGATGTATTAGCAGAAGCATACAGTCTAGATCACGTGAAGTCATTATTGGTCTTTACTCCTCTTTGGTCAGACCTCATCTGGAATACTGTGTACAGTTTTGGGCACCACATTTTAAAAAAGACATAGACAAACTGGAGCAAGTTCAGAGAAGAGCGACCAGAATGGTGACTGGTCTGCAAACCATGTCCTATGAGGAACGGTTGCAGGATTTGGGAATGTTTAGCTTGCAAAAAAGAAGACTGAGAGGAGACTTAATAGCTGTCTACAAATATGTCAAGGGCTGTCACATTGTAGAAGGATCATCTTTATTCTCATTTGCACAAGGAAAGACTAGAAGCAATGGGATGAAACTAAATGGGAGGAGACACAGATTAGATATTAGAAAAAACTTTTTGACAGTTAGGGTGATTAATGAGTGGAACAGGCTGCCACGAGAGGTGGTGAGTTCCCCTTCAATGGACGTCTTCAAACAGAGGCTGGACAGACATCTGTCTGAGATGATTTAGTGAATCCTGCTTTGAGCAGGGGGTTGGACCAGATGACCCAGGAGGTCCCTTCCAACTCTACCATTCTATGATTCTATGATTCTATGAATGCCAATGGTAACGGTCGTTTGGGTTAAAAGACAGGAGGTTGCCAGTGTGGGGCGACTGGTAACTGAGACACGGAGGAGGCCCCAAAAGCAAATCTAAATCTCACCAAACCCCAGAATGGCGCTTGAGGTAGAACGGCTGCATCAGTACTATTCCCAAGTGTGTTCCCATCCACAACAGCAGCAAGAGAGACAGGGGCATCAGTTACTGTGGAGGTCAAACGATGTACTCCTGGGAGGAGGATTCCTCGGTCAGTAAAGATAGCCTCATCAGCCTAATCGGTGAAAGGTGCTTTATACAGTGCCAGCTAGATGGACTCCTGGTAAAACCACTTTGGGACACAGGAGCCAAAGCAAGCCTTTTAAATGAAGAATGGAGAAGGCTGTACCTGCCACACACTTGCCTTCGGTTGCTAAAATAACTCTTAGGACCAGTGGAACTCCACGGCAAAGCAGTCAACCAGACCGAAAACCCTTTCATAGGCTGGGTGGAAGTGATTTTCCAACTGAGGGCCACGAATAACAGCAACGCCATTGAGCTTTTGGTACCTTTTCTCGTGACCAGTGATCAGAACGTGGCAGAGGATCCTATCCTGGGTTATAATGTAATCAGTGAGGTCATCTTGAAACGCAAGTCAGGGACGCTGGTGGTGGATGCAATTGCCACATCACTTGCCATACCCAACGCCGTGGCGGAAAATGTGATACATAGAGTAAAGAAAGCACAGAATACAATGGACCTAAGAAAAGTCAAGGTAGACTGGCGCCCAATCATCATCCCTGCAAACCAAATGTTGGGGGTGAGGTTTGGAGTCCGGGTAGAACTGGAAAGAAAAATCCAGAAAAGACTGTTCGTGCCTAAAGACTCCTCAGAACTCCCGTAATGCCTAGTTCAAGGCGAGACTGTGCTTACGATTCCTACTGGTTGCTTTGCTCGAGTGACAGTACCGGGATGAATACTACAAAACACGAAATTAGTAAAGTCTGGTGCAACCAGGACCAGCTGCTTACAGAGTGCCAGCTTCAGCTGTTGGAACGCCATCTCAGTTTCGACCGTCCATTTTGCCATCGTTGATTTTGTGCCTTTCAGAAGGTCCGGCAGTGGTGCGGCAATCATGGCAAAATTTTGGATAAACCGCCAGTAATATTCCATGATTCCAAAAAATGCTCTCACCTGCTTCTTGGAGAGCGGTTGCAGACAGTTCTGAATTGCCTCGATCTTATTGACCTGTGGCTTAATTTCGCCTCTCCCGACAATGTAGCCTAAGTACTTGGCCTCCTCCTTTCCAATGGCACATTTTTTCGGATTTATTGTAAATCCAACCTTTCTTAGAGCATCCAGAATCGCCTGTACCTTTGGCAGATGACTAGCCCAGTCTGGGCTAAAGACGACAATGTCATCAAGGTAGGCTGCGGCATACTTCTTATGTGGGCCAAAGATCCGATCCATGGCGGGGCATCGGGTATGCGACACACTTGGATACCTCATTCAGCCTGCAGTAGTCATCAAAAAATCTCCACTCCCCATCGGGCTTTGGCACGAGAGCGATGGGACTCAACCATCCGCTCCTTGATTCCTCTATCACGCCGAGGTCCAGCATCCTCTTCACCTCGGCTGAGATTACCTCACAGCAGGATTCAGGAATCCTAAAGGGTTTAAGGTTTACCCTAACATGTGGTTCCGTCAGCACATCATGCTCAACCACCTGTGTACTCCCCGGCAACTCCGAGAACAGGTCAAGGTTTTATTGCAGCAGCTCTCTACATTGTTGCTTCTGTGCTGGCGATAGAGTGTCCGCTATCGTGATGTCCTCGACTGTGGCTTTGGGACTGGCTCCCAAACAGGGAGCCCCCAACATTTTCCAATCTCGCCATGGCTTGAGCAAGTTCACATGGTACACTTGGTGCGGCTTTCTTCTGCCAGACTGGTGAACTTTGTAGTTAACTTTGCTGAGGTTCTCCACTACCTCATGCGGTAGGCCAGGAACTTGCTCTCGATGGTAGGAATAAGCACCAGAACGCGATCCCCAGACTGGAACTGCCTCAGCCTCGCTGACCGGTTATAGACCCTTGCCTGGGCCTCTTGTGCCTGGAGGAGATGCACCTTCACGATAGGCACCACTTTCGCCATTCTCTCCTACATCTGGGCGACATGTTCTATGATGCTCCGGTGGGGCGTAACCTCGGCTTCCCAGGTTTCCTTTGCAATATCCAGGAGCCCTCACAGATGTCGTCCATACAGTAGCTCAAACAGGGAGAAACCCGTACAGGCTTGTGGGACCTCTCTTACCGAGAAGAGTAGGAATGGTAGCAGGTAGTTCCAGTCACGACCATTCTTCTCTATGACCTTTTTGAGTATTGCTTTTAAGGTTTCATTAAAGGGCTCCACCAGGCTGTCTGTCTGCAGATGGTAAATGGAGGTTCGCAGCTGGGTAATCTGAAGGACTTTACACAGTTCCTTCATTACTTTGTTCATGAATGGGGTTCTTTGGTCCGTTAGTATCTCCTTCGGCAGTCCGGTCCTGTCAAATATTACTCGATGAGTTCCTCAATGGTACCGCTTCCGGGTACCGGGTCGCATAGGCCATGACCACCAGGATGTATTTGTGGCCCCGGGCCGATTTGACTAAGGGCCCCACTAGGTCCATGGCAATCCTCTCAAAGGGGATTTCTATCACAGGAAGGGGGATTAAAGGACTATGGAAGTGGGAAGAGGGTGCGGTTATCTGGCAGGTCCTACAATAGTTCAGGACCAATAAAACCTCCTCAATATCCTCTCCTGAGTCTTCTTGACCCCCAGGTGTCCCCCCAGAACATGTGAATGGGCAATATCTAATACCCTCTGTCGGTATGGCCCTGGAACTAATAGCTGCTCCACTGTCTCATCACCCCTTGGTTTGGTCACCCAATACAATAACTCGCCCTGAACTGCAAAGTGTGGGTACCTGGAGTCTGCCCCCGACTCTTGAGCAACCCCATTACAGACAGTAACAATGTCCCACACCCCCTTCAAGGTCAAGTCCCGAACTTGAGTAGACCCAAAGTTCTTTCCTGATATCTGTAACTCAGGGAGGTCGGCCTCCTTGGTCACAGTCTCGTCCTCGTTGCTGGCAAGGATACACAATGGGAACTCATCCCCTTCAGATGTCGATGGGGGTATTTCCCTAGGTACCTGGATTTTGTCCACACGACTCAATCCGTTTCCTTTCCCCCACAAGTCCCAGAATGGGAAATCGCACCCCAATGTGACGGGATGTACCTCGTGGGATTGGGCACCACAGTCTGTGTCTACTGTCACTCTGGCCACAGGGTAGTACTTGGCGTCCCCATGTATGCAGCAAATGCCCACAGTCTTGGCAGAGATCAGCTGATGGGGAAGGGTGGCACTGATTAGGGTCACTAGACTCTCTGAATCCAACAGTCCAAGCACCATCACCCCATTAACGGGCACGGCACATGCTTGCGGCCCCTCACCAGGTTGACCATCCACGCTACAGGCCGGATAGGCATAATAGGAACAACGCCATCCTACGCTGCCGTCCATTGGTTCAGGGGACATATGACACTAGGTGGCTATGTGTCCAGGATTATGACACTGCCGACATAGCACATCCCTTACAGCAGTCCTTGCAGGACCCTCAGTGGGATTGGGACGATCCCCGTTTGTGACTCTAGACTCCTTACGTGGTGAGCCCACCCCTCTTTGGGTACTCCAGTATGGGGAATTAACTATGTCCGGTTTCCCAAGGGATTTTTCGACCACTTGGTACCTCTTTACCAGGCCCATGAGGTCATCCGCATTCCGAGGGTCGCCCTGGGAAACTCAGGTCTGCACCGGCCTGGGTAGGGAATGGATGAACCTCGTTCAACCATCTAGGCAGGAGAGGAAGATTCTGGCTGCAGCCATTTCTGGACTACATGTAGCAAGTCAAACATCTGCGAGCGAGGGGACTTGTCGCCAGCATACGCCCAGTGGTGGACCCTTTGTGCTCTGACAGACATAGTTACTCCCGAGCATGCCAATATCTCTGTCTTTAACTTGGCATACTCCTGTGCATCCTGTAGGGCCAGGTCATAGTAAGCCTTTTGGGGTTCACCCGTTAAATAGGGGGCCAGCACCTCCGCAGTTTTTCCCGTTCTGCTACCCTTTCAAACACAGTCAGAAATGCCTCACCATCATCCCCTGGGGTCATCTTTTGCAACGCATGCTTTACCGCCTTCTGGACGTATGACACATCACCTGGACTTGGGGGAGGGGCGGCCTCCCTGCCGCGGATCTCCCCTGATAGGAGGTCCATCTGCCATTGCTGCTGTTGGATCTGCTGCATGAGGAGTTTATTGGTCTATTGCTGTGCTTGATCACTGAGAATAATCTTCAGTCACAGTGTGAATCCTCTCAGTGATCAGTGATGATGATCTTCAGTCACAGTGTGAATCCTCTCAGTGATCAGTGAGAATGATCTTCAGTCACAGTGTGAATCCTCCCAGTGATTAGTGAGAATAATCTTCAGTCACAGTGTGAATCATCTCAGTGAACAGTGAGAATAATCTTCAGTCACAGTGTGAATCCTCCCAGTGATTAGTGAGAATAATCTTCAGTCACAGTGTGAATCATCTCAGTGATCAGTGAGAATGATCTTCAGTCACAGTGTGAATCATCATAATGATCAGTGAGAATGATCTTCAGTCACAGTGTGAATCATCTCAGTGATCAGTGAGAATGATATTCAGTTACAGTGTGAATCATTACAGTGATCAGTGATGATGATCTTCAGTCACAGTGTGAATCCTCTCAGCGATCAGTGAGAATGATCTTCAGTCACAGTGTGAATCCTCTCAGTGATCAGTGAGAATGATCTTCAGTCACAGTGTGAATCCTCCCAGTCACAGTGTGAATCCTCCCAGTGATTAGTGAGAATAATCTTCAGTCACAGTGTGAATCATCTCAGTGATCAGTGAGAATAATCTTCAGTCACAGTGTGATTCCTCCCAGTGATCAGTGAGAATAATCTTCAGTCACAGTGTGAATCATCTCAGTGATCAGTGAGAATGATCTTCAGTCACAGTGTGAATCTTCAGTGATCAGTGAGAATGACCTTCAGTCACAGTGTGATTCCTCTCAGTGATCAGTGAGAATGATCTTCAGTCACAGTGTGAATCATCTCAGTGATCAGTGAGAATGATCTTCAGTCATAGTGTGAATCCTCTCAGTGATCAGTGAGAATGATCTTCAGTCACAGTGTGAATCCTCTCAGTGATCAGTGAGAATGATCTTCAGTCACAGTGTGAATCCTCTCAGTGATCAGTGAGAATGATCTTCAGTCACAGTGTGAATCATCTCAGTGATTAGTGAGAATGATCTTCAGTCAGTGTGAATCCTCTCAGTGATCAGTGAGAATGATCTTCAGTCACAGTGTGAATCCTCTCAGTGATCAGTGAGAATGATCTTCAGTCACAGTGTGAATCCTCTCAGTGATCAGTGAGAATGATCTTCAGACACAGTGTGAATCCTCCCAGTGATCAGTGAGAATGATCTTCAGTCACAGTGTGAATCATCATAGTGATCAGTGAGAATGATCTTCAGTCAGTGTGAATCCTCTCAGTGATCAGTGAGAATGATGTTCAGTCACAGTGTGAATCATCATAGTGATCAGTGAGAATGATCTTCAGTCACAGTGTGAATCCTCCCAGTGATCAGTGATGATGATCTTCAGTCACAGTGTGAATCCTCCCAGTGATCAGTGAGAATGATCTTCAGTCACAGTGTGATTCATCTCAGTGATCAGTGAGAATGATCTTCAGTCACAGTGTGAATCTTCTCAGTGATCAGTGAGAATGATCTTCAGTCACAGTGTGAATCCTCTCAGTGATCAGTGAGAATGATCTTCAGTCACAGTGTGAATCCTCTCAGTGATCAGTGAGAATGATCTTCAGTCACAGTGTGAATCCTCCCAGTGATCAGTGATGATGATCTTCAGTCACAGTGTGAATCCTCCCAGTGATCAGTGATGATGATCTTCAGTCACAGTGTGAATCCTCCCAGCGATCAGTGAGAATGATCTTCAGTCACAGTGTGAATCATCATAGTGATCAGTGAGAATGATCTTCAGTCACAGTGTGAATCCTCTCAGTGATCAGTGAGAATGATCTTCAGTCACAGTGTGAATCCTCTCAGTGATCAGTGATGATGATCTTCAGTCACAGTGTGAATCCTCCCAGTGATCAGTGAGAATGATCTTCAGTCACAGTGTGAATCATCTCAGTGATCAGTGATGATGATCTTCAGTCACAGTGTGAATCATCTCAGTGATCAGTGAGAATGATCTTCAGTCACAGTGTGAATCCTCTCAGTGATCAGTGAGAATGATCTTCAGTCACAGTGTGAATCATCTCAGTGATCAGTGATGATGATCTTCAGTCACAGTGTGAATCCTCCCAGTGATCAGTGAGAATGATCTTCAGTCACAGTGTGAATCATCTCAGTGATCAGTGAGAATGATCTTCAGTCACAGTGTGAATCCTCTCAGTGATCAGTGAGAATGATCTTCAGTCACAGTGTGAATCATCTCAGTGATCAGTGATGATGATCTTCAGTCACAGTGTGAATCATCTCAGTGATCAGTGATGATGATCTTCAGTCACAGTGTGAATCCTCCCAGTGATCAGTGAGAATGATCTTCAGTCACAGTGTGAATCCTCCCAGTGATCAGTGATGATGATCTTCAGTCACAGTGTGAATCATCTCAGTGATCAGTGATGATGATCTTCAGTCACAGTGTGAATCCTCCCAGTGATCAGTGAGAATGATCTTCAGTCACAGTGTGAATCCTCCCAGTCACAGTGTGAATCATCTCAGTGAACAGTGAGAATAATCTTCAGTCACAGTGTGAATCCTCCCAGTGATTAGTGAGAATAATCTTCAGTCACAGTGTGAATCATCTCAGTGATCAGTGAGAATGATCTTCAGTCACAGTGTGAATCATCATAATGATCAGTGAGAATGATCTTCAGTCACAGTGTGAATCATCTCAGTGATCAGTGAGAATGATATTCAGTTACAGTGTGAATCATTACAGTGATCAGTGATGATGATCTTCAGTCACAGTGTGAATCCTCTCAGCGATCAGTGAGAATGATCTTCAGTCACAGTGTGAATCCTCTCAGTGATCAGTGAGAATGATCTTCAGTCACAGTGTGAATCCTCTCAGTGATCAGTGAGAATGATCTTCAGTCACAGTGTGAATCCTCCCAGTCACAGTGTGAATCCTCCCAGTGATTAGTGAGAATAATCTTCAGTCACAGTGTGAATCATCTCAGTGATCAGTGAGAATAATCTTCAGTCACAGTGTGATTCCTCCCAGTGATCAGTGAGAATAATCTTCAGTCACAGTGTGAATCATCTCAGTGATCAGTGAGAATGATCTTCAGTCACAGTGTGAATCTTCAGTGATCAGTGAGAATGACCTTCAGTCACAGTGTGATTCCTCTCAGTGATCAGTGAGAATGATCTTCAGTCACAGTGTGAATCATCTCAGTGATCAGTGAGAATGATCTTCAGTCATAGTGTGAATCCTCTCAGTGATCAGTGAGAATGATCTTCAGTCACAGTGTGAATCCTCTCAGTGATCAGTGAGAATGATCTTCAGTCACAGTGTGAATCCTCTCAGTGATCAGTGAGAATGATCTTCAGTCACAGTGTGAATCATCTCAGTGATCAGTGAGAATGATCTTCAGCCAGTGTGAATCCTCTCAGTGATCAGTGAGAATGATCTTCAGTCACAGTGTGAATCCTCTCAGTGATCAGTGAGAATGATCTTCAGTCACAGTGTGAATCCTCTCAGTGATCAGTGAGAATGATCTTCAGTCACAGTGTGAATCCTCCCAGTGATCAGTGAGAATGATCTTCAGTCACAGTGTGAATCATCATAGTGATCAGTGAGAATGATCTTCAGTCAGTGTGAATCCTCTCAGTGATCAGTGAGAATGATGTTCAGTCACAGTGTGAATCATCATAGTGATCAGTGAGAATGATCTTCAGTCACAGTGTGAATCCTCCCAGTGATCAGTGATGATGATCTTCAGTCACAGTGTGAATCCTCCCAGTGATCAGTGAGAATGATCTTCAGTCACAGTGTGATTCATCTCAGTGATCAGTGAGAATGATCTTCAGTCACAGTGTGAATCTTCTCAGTGATCAGTGAGAATGATCTTCAGTCACAGTGTGAATCCTCTCAGTGATCAGTGAGAATGATCTTCAGTCACAGTGTGAATCCTCTCAGTGATCAGTGAGAATGATCTTCAGTCACAGTGTGAATCCTCCCAGTGATCAGTGATGATGATCTTCAGTCACAGTGTGAATCCTCCCAGTGATCAGTGATGATGATCTTCAGTCACAGTGTGAATCCTCCCAGTGATCAGTGAGAATGATCTTCAGTCACAGTGTGAATCATCATAGTGATCAGTGAGAATGATCTTCAGTCACAGTGTGAATCCTCTCAGTGATCAGTGAGAATGATCTTCAGTCACAGTGTGAATCCTCCCAGTGATCAGTGATGATGATCTTCAGTCACAGTGTGAATCCTCCCAGTGATCAGTGATGATGATCTTCAGTCACAGTGTGAATCCTCCCAGTGATCAGTGAGAATGATCTTCAGTCACAGTGTGAATCATCATAGTGATCAGTGAGACTGATCTTCAGTCACAGTGTGAATCCTCTCAGTGATCAGTGAGAATGATCTTCAGTCACAGTGTGAATCCTCTCAGTGATCAGTGATGATGATCTTCAGTCACAGTGTGAATCCTCCCAGTGATCAGTGAGAATGATCTTCAGTCACAGTGTGAATCATCTCAGTGATCAGTGATGATGATCTTCAGTCACAGTGTGAATCATCTCAGTGATCAGTGAGAATGATCTTCAGTCACAGTGTGAATCCTCTCAGTGATCAGTGAGAATGATCTTCAGTCACAGTGTGAATCATCTCAGTGATCAGTGATGATGATCTTCAGTCACAGTGTGAATCCTCCCAGTGATCAGTGAGAATGATCTTCAGTCACAGTGTGAATCATCTCAGTGATCAGTGAGAATGATCTTCAGTCACAGTGTGAATCCTCTCAGTGATCAGTGAGAATGATCTTCAGTCACAGTGTGAATCATCTCAGTGATCAGTGATGATGATCTTCAGTCACAGTGTGAATCATCTCAGTGATCAGTGATGATGATCTTCAGTCACAGTGTGAATCCTCCCAGTGATCAGTGAGAATGATCTTCAGTCACAGTGTGAATCCTCCCAGTGATCAGTGATGATGATCTTCAGTCACAGTGTGAATCATCTCAGTGATCAGTGATGATGATCTTCAGTCACAGTGTGAATCCTCCCAGTGATCAGTGAGAATGATCTTCAGTCACAGTGTGAATCCTCCCAGTCACAGTGTGAATCATCTCAGTGAACAGTGAGAATAATCTTCAGTCACAGTGTGAATCCTCCCAGTGATTAGTGAGAATAATCTTCAGTCACAGTGTGAATCATCTCAGTGATCAGTGAGAATGATCTTCAGTCACAGTGTGAATCATCATAATGATCAGTGAGAATGATCTTCAGTCACAGTGTGAATCATCTCAGTGATCAGTGAGAATGATATTCAGTTACAGTGTGAATCATTACAGTGATCAGTGATGATGATCTTCAGTCACAGTGTGAATCCTCTCAGCGATCAGTGAGAATGATCTTCAGTCACAGTGTGAATCCTCTCAGTGATCAGTGAGAATGATCTTCAGTCACAGTGTGAATCCTCTCAGTGATCAGTGAGAATGATCTTCAGTCACAGTGTGAATCCTCCCAGTCACAGTGTGAATCCTCCCAGTGATTAGTGAGAATAATCTTCAGTCACAGTGTGAATCATCTCAGTGATCAGTGAGAATAATCTTCAGTCACAGTGTGATTCCTCCCAGTGATCAGTGAGAATAATCTTCAGTCACAGTGTGAATCATCTCAGTGATCAGTGAGAATGATCTTCAGTCACAGTGTGAATCTTCAGTGATCAGTGAGAATGACCTTCAGTCACAGTGTGATTCCTCTCAGTGATCAGTGAGAATGATCTTCAGTCACAGTGTGAATCATCTCAGTGATCAGTGAGAATGATCTTCAGTCATAGTGTGAATCCTCTCAGTGATCAGTGAGAATGATCTTCAGTCACAGTGTGAATCCTCTCAGTGATCAGTGAGAATGATCTTCAGTCACAGTGTGAATCCTCTCAGTGATCAGTAAGAATGATCTTCAGTCACAGTGTGAATACTCCCAGTGATCAGTGAGAATGATCTTCAGTCACAGTGTGAATCATCATAGTGATCAGTGAGAATGATCTTCAGTCAGTGTGAATCCTCTCAGTGATCAGTGAGAATGATGTTCAGTCACAGTGTGAATCATCATAGTGATCAGTGAGAATGATCTTCAGTCACAGTGTGAATCCTCCCAGTGATCAGTGATGATGATCTTCAGTCACAGTGTGAATCCTCCCAGTGATCAGTGAGAATGATCTTCAGTCACAGTGTGATTCATCTCAGTGATCAGTGAGAATGATCTTCAGTCACAGTGTGAATCTTCTCAGTGATCAGTGAGAATGATCTTCAGTCACAGTGTGAATCCTCTCAGTGATCAGTGAGAATGATCTTCAGTCACAGTGTGAATCCTCTCAGTGATCAGTGAGAATGATCTTCAGTCACAGTGTGAATCCTCCCAGTGATCAGTGATGATGATCTTCAGTCACAGTGTGAATCCTCCCAGTGATCAGTGATGATGATCTTCAGTCACAGTGTGAATCCTCCCAGTGATCAGTGAGAATGATCTTCAGTCACAGTGTGAATCATCATAGTGATCAGTGAGGATGATCTTCAGTCACAGTGTGAATCCTCTCAGTGATCAGTGAGAATGATCTTCAGTCACAGTGTGAATCCTCTCAGTGATCAGTGATGATGATCTTCAGTCACAGTGTGAATCCTCCCAGTGATCAGTGAGAATGATCTTCAGTCACAGTGTGAATCATCTCAGTGATCAGTGATGATGATCTTCAGTCACAGTGTGAATCATCTCAGTGATCAGTGAAAATGATCTTCAGTCACAGTGTGAATCCTCTCAGTGATCAGTGAGAATGATCTTCACAGTGTGAATCATCTCAGTGATCAGTTATGATGATCTTCAGTCACAGTGTGAATCCTCCCAGTGATCAGTGAGAATGATCTTCAGTCACAGTGTGAATCATCTCAGTGATCAGTGAGAATGATCTTCAGTCACAGTGTGAATCCTCTCAGTGATCAGTGAGAATGATCTTCAGTCACAGTGTGAATCATCTGTGATCAGTGATGATGATCTTCAGTCACAGTGTGAATCATCTCAGTGATCAGTGATGATGATCTTCAGTCACAGTGTGAATCCTCCCAGTGATCAGTGAGAATGATCTTCAGTCACAGTGTGAATCCTCCCAGTGATCAGTGATGATGATCTTCAGTCACAGTGTGAATCATCTCAGTGATCAGTGGTGATGATCTTCAGTCACAGTGTGAATGCTCCCAGTGATCAGTGAGAATGATCTTCAGTCACAGTGTGAATCCTCCCAGTGATCAGTGAGAATGATCTTCAGTCACAGTGTGAATCCTCTCAGTGATCAGTGAGAATGATCTTCAGTCACAGTGTGAATCCTCCCAGAGATCAGTGATGATGATCTTCAGTCACAGTGTGAATCCTCTCAGTGATCAGTGAGAATGATCTTCAGTCACAGTGTGAATCTTCTCAGTGATCAGTGAGAATGATCTTCAGTCACAGTGTGAATCATCTCAGTGATCAGTGAGAATGATCTTCAGTCACAGTGTGAATCCTCCCAGTGATCAGTGATGATGATCTTCAGTCACAGTGTGAATCCTCTCAGTGATCAGTGAGAATGATCTTCAGTCACAGTGTGAATCCTCCCAGTGATCAGTGATGATGATCTTCAGTCACAGTGTGAATCCTCCCAGTGATCAGTGATGATGATCTTCAGTCACAGTGTGAATCCTCCCAGTGATCAGTGATGACGATCTTCAGTCACAGTGTGAATCCTCCCAGTGATCAGTGATGATCTTCAGTCACAGTGTGATTCATCTCAGTGATCAGTGAGAATGATCTTCAGTCACAGTGTGAATCCTCCCAGTGATCAGTGATGATGATCTTCAGTCACAGTGTGAATCCTCTCAGTGATCAGTGAGAATGATCTTCAGTCACAGTGTGAATCTTCTCAGTGATCAGTGAGAATGATCTTCAGTCACAGTGTGAATCCTCTCAGTGATCAGTGAGAATGATCTTCAGTCACAGTGTGAATCCTCCCAGTGATCAGTGATGATGATCTTCAGTCACAGTGTGAATCCTCCCAGTGATCAGTGATGATGATCTTCAGTCACAGTGTGAATCCTCTCAGTGATCAGTGAGAATGATCTTCAGTCACAGTGTGAATCTTCTCAGTGATCAGTGATGATGATCTTCAGTCACAGTGTGAATCCTCCCAGTGATCAGTGATGATGATCTTCAGTCACAGTGTGAATCCTCCCAGTGATCAGTGATGATGATCTTCAGTCACAGTGTGAATCCTCTCAGTGATCAGTGATGATGATCTTCAGTCACAGTGTGAATCATCTCAGTGATCAGTGATGATGATCTTCAGTCACAGTGTGAATCTTCTCAGTGATCAGTGATGATGATCTTCAGTCACAGTGTGAATCCTCCCAGTGATCAGTGAGAATGATCTTCAGTCACAGTGTGAATCCTCCCAGTGATCAGTGAGAATGATCTTCAGTCACAGTGTGAATCCTCCCAGTGATCAGTGAGAATGATCTTCAGTCACAGTGTGAATCCTCCCAGTGATCAGTGATGATGATCTTCAGTCACAGTGTGAATCCTCCCAGTGATCAGTGAGAATGATCTTCAGTCACAGTGTGAATCTTCTCAGTGATCAGTGATGATGATCTTCAGTCACAGTGTGAATCCTCCCAGTGATCAGTGATGATGATCTTCAGTCACAGTGTGAATCCTCCCAGTGATCAGTGATGATGATCTTCAGTCACAGTGTGAATCCTCCCAGTGATCAGTGATGACGATCTTCAGTCACAGTGTGAATCCTCCCAGTGATCAGTGATGATGATCTTCAGTCACAGTGTGATTCATCTCAGTGATCAGTGAGAATGATCTTCAGTCACAGTGTGAATCCTCCCAGTGATCAGTGATGATGATCTTCAGTCACAGTGTGAATCCTCTCAGTGATCAGTGAGAATGATCTTCAGTCACAGTGTGAATCTTCTCAGTGATCAGTGAGAATGATCTTCAGTCACAGTGTGAATCCTCTCAGTGATCAGTGAGAATGATCTTCAGTCACAGTGTGAATCCTCCCAGTGATCAGTGATGATGATCTTCAGTCACAGTGTGAATCCTCCCAGTGATCAGTGATGATGATCTTCAGTCACAGTGTGAATCCTCTCAGTGATCAGTGAGAATGATCTTCAGTCACAGTGTGAATCTTCTCAGTGATCAGTGATGATGATCTTCAGTCACAGTGTGAATCCTCCCAGTGATCAGTGATGATGATCTTCAGTCACAGTGTGAATCCTCCCAGTGATCAGTGATGATGATCTTCAGTCACAGTGTGAATCCTCTCAGTGATCAGTGATGATGATCTTCAGTCACAGTGTGAATCATCTCAGTGATCAGTGATGATGATCTTCAGTCACAGTGTGAATCTTCTCAGTGATCAGTGATGATGATCTTCAGTCACAGTGTGAATCCTCCCAGTGATCAGTGAGAATGATCTTCAGTCACAGTGTGAATCCTCCCAGTGATCAGTGAGAATGATCTTCAGTCACAGTGTGAATCCTCCCAGTGATCAGTGAGAATGATCTTCAGTCACAGTGTGAATCCTCCCAGTGATCAGTGATGATGATCTTCAGTCACAGTGTGAATCCTCCCAGTGATCAGTGATGATGATCTTCAGTCACAGTGTGAATCCTCTCAGTGATCAGTGAGAATGATCTTCAGTCACAGTGTGAATCTTCTCAGTGATCAGTGATGATGATCTTCAGTCACAGTGTGAATCCTCCCAGTGATCAGTGATGATGATCTTCAGTCACAGTGTGAATCCTCCCAGTGATCAGTGATGATGATCTTCAGTCACAGTGTGAATCCTCCCAGTGATCAGTGATGACGATCTTCAGTCACAGTGTGAATCCTCCCAGTGATCAGTGATGATGATCTTCAGTCACAGTGTGATTCATCTCAGTGATCAGTGAGAATGATCTTCAGTCACAGTGTGAATCCTCCCAGTGATCAGTGATGATGATCTTCAGTCACAGTGTGAATCCTCTCAGTGATCAGTGAGAATGATCTTCAGTCACAGTGTGAATCTTCTCAGTGATCAGTGAGAATGATCTTCAGTCACAGTGTGAATCCTCTCAGTGATCAGTGAGAATGATCTTCAGTCACAGTGTGAATCCTCCCAGTGATCAGTGATGATGATCTTCAGTCACAGTGTGAATCCTCCCAGTGATCAGTGATGATGATCTTCAGTCACAGTGTGAATCCTCTCAGTGATCAGTGAGAATGATCTTCAGTCACAGTGTGAATCTTCTCAGTGATCAGTGGTGATGATCTTCAGTCACAGTGTGAATCCTCCCAGTGATCAGTGATGATGATCTTCAGTCACAGTGTGAATCCTCTCAGTGATCAGTGATGATGATCTTCAGTCACAGTGTGAATCATCTCAGTGATCAGTGATGATGATCTTCAGTCACAGTGTGAATCTTCTCAGTGATCAGTGATGATGATCTTCAGTCACAGTGTGAATCCTCCCAGTGATCAGTGAGAATGATCTTCAGTCACAGTGTGAATCCTCCCAGTGATCAGTGAGAATGATCTTCAGTCACAGTGTGAATCCTCCCAGTGATCAGTGAGAATGATCTTCAGTCACAGTGTGAATCTTCTCAGTGATCAGTGATGATGATCTTCAGTCACAGTGTGAATCCTCTCAGTGATCAGTGATGATGATCTTCAGTCACAGTGTGAATCATCTCAGTGATCAGTGATGATGATCTTCAGTCACAGTGTGAATCTTCTCAGTGATCAGTGATGATGATCTTCAGTCACAGTGTGAATCCTCCCAGTGATCAGTGAGAATGATCTTCAGTCACAGTGTGAATCCTCCCAGTGATCAGTGATGATGATCTTCAGTCACAGTGTGAATCCTCCCAGTGATCAGTGATGATGATCTTCAGTCACAGTGTGAATCAGTTACTTCTTTTTCTCCGGTGGATTTCGTTCCTGTTGCTTCCGCCCCTTCACATGTCTGTATTCATTATCCTGGTCTCTGAGGGACATGAAGTAAATGTTGCTGATGTGCTTCGGAGCCGTTCTTGCGGCTGACTGACGTCGGTGCCACAGGCCGCAGCCTCCTCTTGATTTCGAGTGCTCCCCTCCTCTCGCCGCTCTGCTGGGGCTCATTAGTCGGGCCGTGAATGCTGTTTAGAAATCCATAAGGTGATTCCTGTTAATGATTCCGCTAACTACCTAAAGATTAATAATAGATAGCGGTGCTGTAACAAACAAGTATGTGCCCCCGGGGACGAGCGCAGGAGAGCCAGTAATTGGATCAAGGAGACGCGCCATCATTTTAGGTTTTTTTTAACTTCTCGCTTCCAAACGTAAGAAAAAAAAAGAAGTCACCGCATGTTGGAGTGTTTGAAATGTGATCGTCCGTCAGCCCCCGCGGATGTGACCTTATCTGTACTTCATAATTAGTCATTAGAAGAGCCGCGGCAGGAAAGCGCCATTCTGATGTTTCCATGGTAATAGGTCCGGCAGAGGGAGATTAACTAGCGGGAATACAACCCTGGAGGGGGCACTACTCCATTCACCATCCACCGATACAGCCCAGGGAGTCAGCCCCACCGCCGGAAACATGGCCGCCATCATGGAACTCATCATATAGTCAGTGCCACATACTGAAAGCATGTCAAAGCTGAGGGACCATAACATTGTATTCAGCATAGACAATCAGAGGATTGTCTGCATCGGTACAATGTAAAAACTGCTGTGCTTAGCTAACAGAGGATTGTCTGCACCGGTACATTGTAAAAACTGCTGTGCTCAGCTAACAGAGGATTGTCTGCACCGGTACATTGTAAAAACTGCTGTGCTCAGCTAACAGAGGTTTGTCTGCATCGGTACAATGTAAAAACTCCTGTGCTCAGCTCATAGAGGATTGTCTGCACCGGTACATTGTAAAAACTGCTGTGCTCAGCTCATAGAGGATTGTCTGCACTGGTACACTGTAACAACTACTGTGCTCAGCTCACAGAGCATTGTCTGTGACGCACCCCCTGGGCCGTGGGGTACTCGGTGCCGGGCCGGTCGTTGCTAGGGGAGATGTCACAGTGGCGGTGACCCGGTCCGTGACCCAGGGCGGTCAATCAAAAGGGGATATTTACAGGGGATTATAGTTTTTATATACAGTTAGTGATGCCACCTGTGGTATGCGGCTATATGGAGCCGCTGCTGCGGAGCAGATCCTCTGGAGCTGGTGTTAGTGCAGCAGAGTTGGTTCAGCTCTCCACAGGTAGAGCTTAGCTCCAGGGCAGTGTAGATGTTGCTGTTATGGTGTAGTGCAGAGGATGGCGCAGATAATGATCACAGAGACAGTAAGATGCAGTCCTCAGGGTTTACTCACGGTTTCTTAGACTTCCAGTTACCAGTACTAGAGTAACTTCTCACAGCGTCCTGTGCTTACTCAGGGAGGGGTTCAGCAAACTCACAGGTCTCTGGAGTACGTAACGGGACCCCCTTCTGTGTGTTCCTTCTGGCCGTCTCCCTGCCCCTCATACCCAGTGTCTCAGGCCAGTGACCGCGGACCTTGTCGGGCGACATCTTCTCTGTCCCCTGGGTCCTCTATGGCCACCTTCTTGGTGAGACAGATGTGGCTTTTGGCTGCAGTACCTGAAATACTACAGTCTCCAGTTTCCAGTTGAGGATTAAAGAACTCTGCTAGTTTAGGGACCGGTCCCCTCTGTGCGGCCTGACCCCTCCACCGCCTGGCACATTCGGGCGTACGGGTGGCCTCCAGCACTTCCCTTATCCCTGGGGTCCTTCCATGTTCCTGGAGCCTTTCTCCTGCTCCTCTCTCTCTTCAGTCTTGTACCTCCTCACTCAGGCCCCTGAGCAGAGCTCCTGCTCCCACTACTCCTCTCAGACTGATCTGTCCTTTCAAGATGGCTTCCCACTTTATACTATTCCCAACAAGTGCTCCCCTCATTTACTTCCTCCACCCACACCCACACCCACTACATGGTTCCCCCCACTCCAGCCAGGGACAGGGCTCAGCAGGGAAGCGACACATCTTGCCCCTCCTGCTGGTCTGGAGCAGTGTAGTGTTGGATGCGGGTGTTGGGGTTCAGGGCAGCACTCTATCCTTACCTGAGAGAGACACCACACCTCTGGGTGAGGTGCAGTACCTCTGTGGCGACTGAACCCTCAGGGGCGCCACATCTGCACTGGTACACTGTAACAGCTGCTGTGCTCAGCTCACAGAGGATTGTCTGCACTGGTACACTGTAACAGCTGCTGTGCTCAGCTTACAGAGGATTGTCTGCACTGATACACTGTAACAGCTGCTGCCCTCAGCTTCCAGAGGATTGTCTGCACTGGTACACTGTAACATCTGCTGTGCTCAGCTCACAGAGGATTGTCTGCACTGGTACACTGTAACAGCTGCTGTGCTCAGCTCACAGAGGATTGTCTGCACTGGTACACTGTAACAGCTGCTGGGTGGAGGGTGCAGGGTGGAGGGTGCAGGGTGGAGGGTGCTGGGTGCAGGGTGGAGGGCGCAACTGGTGCAGGGTGCTGGGTGGAGGGTGCAGGGTGGAGGGTGCAGGGTGGAGGGTGCAGGGTGCTGGGTGGAGGGTGCAGGGTGGAGGGTGCAGGGTGGAGGGTGCAGGGTGGAGGGTGCAGCGGGTGGAGGGTGCAGGGTGCAGCCGGTGCCGGGTGCAGGGTGGAGGGTGCAGGGTGCAGGGTGGAGGGTGCAGGGTGCAGGGTGGAGGGTGCAGGGTGGAGGGTGCAGGGTTGAGGGTGCAGGGTGGAGGGTGCAGGGTGGAGGGTGCAGGGTTGAGGGTGCAGGGTGGAGGGTGTAGCCGGTGCTGCGCTTGTCGTCTTTCCCTGCAGTCGTATTTCCAGCGCTCGATGGCGGAGACACAAACACCAAGTAATGAATAAAAAAGCTGCTAAACCAAAACAACAGGCGACACCTGCTGCCGCCAATCAGCCGCCTCCCCAGGGCCCCGTGCACCAGGAACCAGCTGCAGGCAGGAGGGGCCCGGCTCAGCCTTCTGGAGGGTGTAGAGGGAGCTCTACAGGGGCTGCTTTCAGAGATGACCCCATGGCAACACTTCCTGTTCTCATTCAAAAACTGGCTCCATGGCTACCAAGCAGAGGGCGGTGATCTGATCACTGCTCCATCACCTGTGGCTCAGTGAGACCTACAAGTCCCAGCATGTCAGGACGGTCCGCTGTATGATAGTAGAATTCCAGCAGGACAGGCAGAGTTGTCATGAGGTCACCGTCCTGTAATGGTGGACAGTATGACATGGGGGTCCGCTCTCAGATGTTTACGTCCATAGGCAGATGGAGGCGGCGGTGGCCCCCAGGTCTGTCGGGCTCCTTCAGTCCAATAGCTCCTCATAATGTACAATTCCTCCTGCTTATGGCGGCGGTGGCCCCTGAGCTCTCGGGCCCCTGAGCGGCTGCACAGGTTGCAGCAATGATATGTCCGCCCCTGCCTGGCTGCAGATAGACGCAGACGTGACGCCTCGCACCGTCCTGACGCCTCGCACCGTCCTGCTCAGCTTTCTGTATTGCTTTTATGCAGAGCCGTCAGACGGGCAAGTAGCGACACAAGCCACCGCCGCTCATTACTGAGCCGGAGACAAGGTGCGACATCCTAATAACGTCTTCACACCCGGCGCCGGCCTGACCTCCTCCTTCTCCACAGCCCAATTAATCTCCTGCCGCCCAGAGATTAGCTAATTAGCAGAGCTGGACTGGTCCCTCCGTGAGGTCAGCGGTGGATGGTGACACCATGGAGGCGGCCATCACACGTGACGCCGCCGGTGCATTACCGCCGGAACGCGCCGCCTGCACTCATCCCACACACAGACCATGGCGGCTTGTCAGGGGGCAGATACTTCCCCAGGATCTTACTGACTGCTGGCCTCATTGTATTCCTTCCCTCTATATACACAGAGTGCACAGTGTGTATACAGGCTATATATCCGGAGGGGCAGCCGAATGCACCCACCAGCCATAACATTAAGGGCATGTGCCCACGATGCGCAATTGAAGTGGAAATTTCCGTATGTCCTTTTTCCTGGAAAACGCATGCGGAATTTGGCATGCGTTTTTCGTGCGTAATTTGCGCGTTTTGCACATGCGGAATTGCCTTGCGTTTTCTACTGCATTGTAGATGGCAATTCCGCATGCGTAAACGCACAAATAATTGACATGCTGCGGAATTTTCCGCACATCAAAAACGCTGCGGAAAATTCCGCAGCATGGGAATTACAATTGCGGAATGCCATAGGGGACCATGGCAGAAGACTAACAAAATATGCATGAAATACGCATCATGGGCACATACCCTAATCCTGCCGCCCGCTGATCTCACGCTGATGATCTGTCATCCGCCCGAAGAGCAAAGAGCTGGGTGACAACGGGCGAAGGGGATCTTCCCTGTATACGGCAGGTGTTGTGGGGTGTTCCCAGTATACGGCAGGTCTTGTGGGGTGTTCCCGGTATACGGCAGATCTTCTGGGGTGTTCCCGGTATACGGCAGGTCTTGTGGGGTGTTCCCAGTATACGGCAGGTCTTGTGGGGTGTTCCCAGTATACGGCAGGTCTTGTGGGGTGTTCCCGGTATACGGCAGGTCTTGTGGGTTGTTCCCGGTATACGGCAGGTCTTGTGGGGTGTTACCGGTATACGGCAGGTCTTGTGGGGTGTTCCCGGTATACGGCAGGTCTTCTGGGGTGTTCCCGGTATACGGCAGGTCTTGTGGGTTGTTCCCGGTATACGGCAGGTCTTGTGGGGTGTTACCGGTATACGGCAGGTCTTGTGGGGTGTTTTCGGTATACAGCAGGTCTTGTGGGGTGTTCCCAGTATATGGCAAGTGTTGTGGGGTGTTCCCATTTTACGGCAGGTGTTGTGGGGTGTTTTCCCGGTATATGGCAGGTCTTTTGGGGTGTCCCCGGTAAACGGTGGGTCTTGTGGGGAGTTTCCAGTATACCGCAGATCTTGTGGGGTGTTTTCGGTATACAGCAGGTCTTATGGGGTGTTCCCGGTATATGACAGGTCTTGTGGGGTGTTCCCGGTATACGGTGGGTCTTGTGGGGTGTTTCCAGTATATAGCAGGTCTTGTGGGGTGTTTCCGGTATACGGCAGGTCTTCTGGGGTGTTCCCGATATACGCCAGGTCTTGTGGGTGTTCATTGTATACTGTTGGGGGGGGGGTGGCCCACAGTGAACACGAGATCCCGGCCCACTGTGACCACGAGATCTCGGCCCACTGTGACCATGAGATCCCGGCCCACTGTGACCACGAGATCTCGGCCCACTGTGACCACGAGATCCCGGCCCACTATGACCACGAGATTCCGGCCCACTGTGACCACGAGATCCCGACCCACTGTGACCACGAGATCCCGGCCCACTGTGACCACGAGATCCCGGCCCACTGTGACCACGAGATCCCGGCCCACTGTGACCACGAGATCCCGGCCCACTGTGACCACGAGATCCCGGCCCACTGTGACCATGAGATCTCGGCCCACTGTGACCACGACATTGTCTTGTTGCTCCTACCTGTCTCCAGGATGTAGAGCAGCTGCTTACAAATGGCGCTGACATTTTCCAGGACTTATTACCTCTCCATCACATTAACAGAATGGTTTAAAACGCGTCTCCAAGTGTCAAATATGGTTTTCCTCTAAATATTGTCTGATTCCCCCCACGCATTAATGAAGATGGCGCTGCGCCAAGAAAATATTCAAATTGATGCTGTGCTGCATATGAGGGGAGGCCATTAACCCTCTACAGGCATCAAGTATACTGTTGGAAATATAACTGCGCCTACTTCACCACAGTTTACCCCTACAATATTATATAAGCACCTCAATAACGAACAAGCAGTGCTAGAAATGGCACCTGGTCATTGCGATCCAGTGCAGACATTATGCTGGGAGCCGACCCACTGCCCCGTGCACATGATGAGAGCGGAGCCGACCCACTGCCCCATGCACATGATGGAAGAGGAGGCGACCCACTGTCCCGTGCACATGATGGAAGAGGAGGCGACCCACTGCACCGTGCACATGATGAGAGCGGAGCCGACCCGCTGCCCCGTGCACATGATGAGAGCAGAGCCGACCCGCTGCCCCGTGCACATGATGAGAGTGGAGCCGACTCACTGCCCCGTGCACATGATGGGAGCAGAGCCGACCCACTGCCCCGTGCACATGATGAGAGTGGAGCCGACCCACTGCCCCGTGCACATGATGGAAGAGGAGCCGACCCGCTGCCCCGTGCACATGATGGAAGAGGAGCCGACCCACTGCCCCGTACATATGATGGAAGAGGAGCCGACCCACTGCCCCGTGCACATGATGAGAGCGGAGCCGACCCGCTGCCCCGTGCACATGATGAAAGAGGAGCCGACCCGCTGCCCCGTGCACATGATGGAAGAGGAGCCGACCCACTGCCCCGTGCACATGATGAGAGCAGAGCCGACCCGATGCCCCGTGCACATGATGAGAGCAGAGCCGACCCGCTGCCCCGTGCACAAGATGAGAGTGGAGCCGACCCACTGCCCCATGCACATGATGAGAGTGGAGCCGACCCACTGCCCCATGCACATCATGGGAGCGGAGCCGACCCACTGCCCCGTGCACATGATGAGAGTGGAGCCGACCCACTGCCCCGTGCACATGATGGGAGCGGAGCCGACCCACTGCCCCGTGCACATGATGAGAGTGGAGCCGACCCACTGCCCCATGCACATCATGGGAGCGGAGCCGACCCACTGCCCCGTGCACATGATGAGAGTGGAGCCGACCCACTGCCCCGTGCACATGATGGAAGAGGAGCCGACCCACTGCCCCGTGCACATGATGGGAGCGGAGCCGACCCACTGCCCCGTGCACATGATGGGAGTGGAGCCAACCCGCTGCCCCGTGCATATGATGGAAGCAGAGTTGAACAACTGCAGCGTTCATATGATGGAAGCAGAACCGACCCACTGCCCCGTGCACATGATGGAAGCGGAGCCGACCCGCTGCCCCGTGCAGATGATGGGAGCGGAGCCGACCCACTGCCCCGTGCACATGATGGGAGCGCAGCCGACCCACTGCCCCGTGCATATGATGGAAGCAGAGCCGACCCACTTCCCCGTGCATATGATGGAAGCGGAGCGGACCCACTGCCCTGTGCACATGATGGAAGAGGAGCCGACCCACTGCCCCGTGCACATGATGGAAGCAGAGCCGACCCACTGCCCCGTGCACATGTTGGGAGCGCAGCCGACCCACTGCCCCGTGCATATAATGGAAGCAGAGCCGACCCACTGCCCCGTGCATATGATGGAAGTGGAGCCGACCCACTGTCCCGTGCACATGATGGAAGAGGAGGCGACCCACTGTCCCGTGCACATGATGGAAGAGGAGGCGACCCACTGCACCGTGCACATGATGAGAGCGGAGCCGACCCGCTGCCCCGTGCACATGATGAGAGCAGAGCCGACCCGCTGCCCCGTGCACATGATGAGAGTGGAGCCGACTCACTGCCCCGTGCACATGATGGGAGCAGAGCCGACCCACTGCCCCGTGCACATGATGAGAGTGGAGCCGACCCACTGCCCCGTGCACATGATGGAAGAGGAGCCGACCCACTGCCCCGTGCACATGATGAGAGCGGAGCCGACCCGCTGCCCCGTGCACATGATGAGAGCGGAGCCGACCCGCTGCCCCGTGCACATGATGGAAGAGGAGCCGACCCACTGCCCCGTACATATGATGGAAGAGGAGCCGACCCACTGCCCCGTGCACATGATGAGAGCGGAGCCGACCCGCTGCCCCGTGCACATGATGAAAGAGGAGCCGACCCACTGCCCCGTGCACATGATGGAAGAGGAGCCGACCCACTGCCCCGTGCACATGATGAGAGCAGAGCCGACCCGATGCCCCGTGCACATGATGAGAGCAGAGCCGACCCGCTGCCCCGTGCACAAGATGAGAGTGGAGCCGACCCACTGCCCCATGCACATGATGGGAGCAGAGCCGACCCACTGCCCCGTGCACATGATGGGAGCGGAGCCGACCCACTGCCCCGTGCACATGATGAGAGTGGAGCCGACCCACTGCCCCATGCACATCATGGGAGCGGAGCCGACCCACTGCCCTGTGCACATGATGAGAGTGGAGCCGACCCACTGCCCCGTGCACATGATGGAAGAGGAGCCGACCCACTGCCCCGTGCACATGATGGGAGCGGAGCCGACCCACTGCCCCGTGCACATGATGGGAGTGGAGCCAACCCGCTGCCCCGTGCATATGATGGAAGCAGAGTTGAACAACTGCAGCGTTCATATGATGGAAGCAGAACCGACCCACTGCCCCGTGCACATGATGGAAGCGGAGCCGACCCGCTGCCCCGTGCAGATGATGGGAGCGGAGCCGACCCACTGCCCCGTGCACATGATGGGAGCGCAGCCGACCCACTGCCCCGTGCATATGATGGAAGCAGAGCCGACCCACTTCCCCGTGCATATGATGGAAGCGGAGCGGACCCACTGCCCTGTGCACATGATGGAAGAGGAGCCGACCCACTGCCCCGTGCACATGATGGAAGCAGAGCCGACCCACTGCCCCGTGCACATGTTGGGAGCGCAGCCGACCCACTTCCCCGTGCATATAATGGAAGCAGAGCCGACCCACTGCACCGTGCATATGATGGAAGTGGAGCCGACCCACTGTCCCGTGCACATGATGGAAGAGGAGGCGACCCACTGTCCCGTGCACATGATGGAAGAGGAGGCGACCCACTGCACCGTGCACATGATGAGAGCGGAGCCGACCCGCTGCCCCGTGCACATGATGAGAGCAGAGCCGACCCGCTGCCCCGTGCACATGATGAGAGTGGAGCCGACTCACTGCCCCGTGCACATGATGGGAGCAGAGCCGACCCACTGCCCCGTGCACATGATGAGAGTGGAGCCGACCCACTGCCCCGTGCACATGATGGAAGAGGAGCCGACCCACTGCCCCGTGCACATGATGAGAGCGGAGCCGACCCGCTGCCCCGTGCACATGATGAGAGCGGAGCCGACCCGCTGCCCCGTGCACATGATGGAAGAGGAGCCGACCCACTGCCCCGTACACATGATGGAAGAGGAGCCGACCCACTGCCCCGTGCACATGATGAGAGCGGAGCCGACCCGCTGCCCCGTGCACATGATGAAAGAGGAGCCGACCCACTGCCCCGTGCACATGATGGAAGAGGAGGCGACCCACTGCCCTGTGCACATGATGAGAGCAGAGCCGACCCGATGCCCCGTGCACATGATGAGAGCAGAGCCGACCCGCTGCCCCGTGCACAAGATGAGAGTGGAGCCGACCCACTGCCCCATGCACATGATGGGAGCAGAGCCGACCCACTGCCCCGTGCACATGATGGGAGCGGAGCCGACCCACTGCCCCGTGCACATGATGAGAGTGGAGCCGACCCACTGCCCCATGCACATCATGGGAGCGGAGCCGACCCACTGCCCCGTGCACATGATGAGAGTGGAGCCGACCCACTGCTCCGTGCACATGATGGAAGAGGAGCCGACCCACTGCCCCGTGCACATGATGGGAGCGGAGCCGACCCACTGCCCCGTGCACATGATGGGAGTGGAGCCAACCCGCTGCCCCGTGCATATGATGGAAGCAGAGTTGAACAACTGCAGCGTTCATATGATGGAAGCAGAACCGACCCACTGCCCCGTGCACATGATGGAAGCGGAGCCGACCCGCTGCCCCGTGCAGATGATGGGAGCGGAGCCGACCCACTGCCCCGTGCACATGATGGAAGCGGAGCGGACCCACTGCCCTGTGCACATGATGGAAGAGGAGCCGACCCACTGCCCCGTGCACATGATGGAAGCAGAGCCGACCCACTGCCCCGTGCACATGATGGGAGCGCAGCCGACCCACTGCCCCGTGCATATAATGGAAGCAGAGCCGACCCACTGCCCCGTGCATATGATGGAAGTGGAGCCGACCCACTGCCCCGTGCACATGATGGGAGTGGAGCCGACCCACTGCCCCGTGCACATGATGGGAGCGCAGCCGACCCACTGCCCCGTGCATATGATGGAAGCAGAGCCGACCCACTGCCCCATGCATATGATGGAAGCGGAGCCAACCCACTGCCCTGTGCACATGATGAGAGTGGAGCCGACCCACTGCCCCGTGCACATGATGGAAGAGGAGCCGACCCACTGCCCCGTGCACATGATGAGAGCGGAGCCGACCCGCTGCCCCGTGCACATGATGAGAGCGGAGCCGACCCGCTGCCCCGTGCACATGATGGAAGAGGAGCCGACCCACTGCCCCGTACATATGATGGAAGAGGAGCCGACCCACTGCCCCGTGCACATGATGAGAGCGGAGCCGACCCGCTGCCCCGTGCACATGATGAAAGAGGAGCCGACCCACTGCCCCGTGCACATGATGGAAGAGGAGCCGACCCACTGCCCCGTGCACATGATGAGAGCAGAGCCGACCCGCTGCCCCGTGCACATGATGAGAGCAGAGCCGACCCGCTGCCCCGTGCACAAGATGAGAGTGGAGCCGACCCACTGCCCCATGCACATGATGGGAGCAGAGCCGACCCACTGCCCCGTGCACATGATGGGAGCGGAGCCGACCCACTGCCCCGTGCACATGATGAGAGTGGAGCCGACCCACTGCCCCATGCACATCATGGGAGCGGAGCCGACCCACTGCCCTGTGCACATGATGAGAGTGGAGCCGACCCACTGCCCCGTGCACATGATGGAAGAGGAGCCGACCCACTGCCCCGTGCACATGATGGGAGCGGAGCCGACCCACTGCCCCGTGCACATGATGGGAGTGGAGCCAACCCGCTGCCCCGTGCATATGATGGAAGCAGAGTTGAACAACTGCAGCGTTCATATGATGGAAGCAGAACCGACCCACTGCCCCGTGCACATGATGGAAGCGGAGCCGACCCGCTGCCCCGTGCAGATGATGGGAGCGGAGCCGACCCACTGCCCCGTGCACATGATGGGAGCGCAGCCGACCCACTGCCCCGTGCATATGATGGAAGCAGAGCCGACCCACTTCCCCGTGCATATGATGGAAGCGGAGCGGACCCACTGCCCTGTGCACATGATGGAAGAGGAGCCGACCCACTGCCCCGTGCACATGATGGAAGCAGAGCCGACCCACTGCCCCGTGCACATGTTGGGAGCGCAGCCGACCCACTGCCCCGTGCATATAATGGAAGCAGAGCCGACCCACTGCACCGTGCATATGATGGAAGTGGAGCCGACCCACTGTCCCGTGCACATGATGGAAGAGGAGGCGACCCACTGTCCCGTGCACATGATGGAAGAGGAGGCGACCCACTGCACCGTGCACATGATGAGAGCGGAGCCGACCCGCTGCCCCGTGCACATGATGAGAGCAGAGCCGACCCGCTGCCCCGTGCACATGATGAGAGTGGAGCCGACTCACTGCCCCGTGCACATGATGGGAGCAGAGCCGACCCACTGCCCCGTGCACATGATGAGAGTGGAGCCGACCCACTGCCCCGTGCACATGATGGAAGAGGAGCCGACCCACTGCCCCGTGCACATGATGAGAGCGGAGCCGACCCGCTGCCCCGTGCACATGATGAGAGCGGAGCCGACCCGCTGCCCCGTGCACATGATGGAAGAGGAGCCGACCCACTGCCCCGTACACATGATGGAAGAGGAGCCGACCCACTGCCCCGTGCACATGATGAGAGCGGAGCCGACCCGCTGCCCCGTGCACATGATGAAAGAGGAGCCGACCCACTGCCCCGTGCACATGATGGAAGAGGAGGCGACCCACTGCCCTGTGCACATGATGAGAGCAGAGCCGACCCGATGCCCCGTGCACATGATGAGAGCAGAGCCGACCCGCTGCCCCGTGCACAAGATGAGAGTGGAGCCGACCCACTGCCCCATGCACATGATGGGAGCAGAGCCGACCCACTGCCCCGTGCACATGATGGGAGCGGAGCCGACCCACTGCCCCGTGCACATGATGAGAGTGGAGCCGACCCACTGCCCCATGCACATCATGGGAGCGGAGCCGACCCACTGCCCCGTGCACATGATGAGAGTGGAGCCGACCCACTGCTCCGTGCACATGATGGAAGAGGAGCCGACCCACTGCCCCGTGCACATGATGGGAGCGGAGCCGACCCACTGCCCCGTGCACATGATGGGAGTGGAGCCAACCCGCTGCCCCGTGCATATGATGGAAGCAGAGTTGAACAACTGCAGCGTTCATATGATGGAAGCAGAACCGACCCACTGCCCCGTGCACATGATGGAAGCGGAGCCGACCCGCTGCCCCGTGCAGATGATGGGAGCGGAGCCGACCCACTGCCCCGTGCACATGATGGAAGCGGAGCGGACCCACTGCCCTGTGCACATGATGGAAGAGGAGCCGACCCACTGCCCCGTGCACATGATGGAAGCAGAGCCGACCCACTGCCCCGTGCACATGATGGGAGCGCAGCCGACCCACTGCCCCGTGCATATAATGGAAGCAGAGCCGACCCACTGCCCCGTGCATATGATGGAAGTGGAGCCGACCCACTGCCCCGTGCACATGATGGGAGTGGAGCCGACCCACTGCCCCGTGCACATGATGGGAGCGCAGCCGACCCACTGCCCCGTGCATATGATGGAAGCAGAGCCGACCCACTGCCCCATGCATATGATGGAAGCGGAGCCAACCCACTGCCCTGTGCACATGATGGAAGAGGAGCCGACCCACTGCCCCGTGCACATGATGGAAGCAGAGCCAACCCGCTGCCCCGTGCACATGATGGAAGCAGAACCGACCCACTGCCCCGTGCACATGATGGAAGCGGATGCAACCCACTGCCTCGTGCACTTGATGGAATCAGAGCCGACCCACTGCCCCATGCACATGATGGGAGCGGAGTCGACCCGCAACCCCGTGCTCATGATGGGAGCGGAGCTGACCCACTGCCCTGTGCACATGATGAGAGCGGAGCCGACCTGCTGAACCGTGCATATGATGGAAGTAGAGACTAACCGCTGCCCCGTGCACATGATGGAAGCAGAGCCGACCCATTGCCCCGTGCATATGATGGAAGCAGAGCCGACCCACTGCCCCGTGCACATGATGGAAGAGGAGCTGACCCACTGCTCCGTGCACATGATGGGAGCGGAGCCGACCCACTGCCCTGTGCACATGATAGAAGAGGAGCCGACCCGCTGCCCCGTGCACATGATGGAAGCAGAGCCGACCCACTGCCCCGTGAACATGATGGAAGCAGAGCCGACCCGCTGCCCCATGCATATGATGGAAGCAGAGCCGACCCACTGCCCCGTGCATATGATGGAAGCGGAGCCGACCCATTGCCCTGTGCACATGATGGAAGAGGAGCCGACCCACTGCCCCGTGCACATGATGGAAGCAGAGCCGACCCACTGCCCCGTGCACATGATGGGAGCGCAGCCGACCCACTGCCCCGTGCATATGATGGAAGCGGAGCCGATCCATTGCCCTGTGCACATGATGGAAGAGGAGCTGACCCACTGCCCCGTGCACATGATGGAAGCAGAGCCGACCCACTGCCCTGTGCACATGATGGGAGCGCAGCCGACCCACTGCCCCGTGCACATGATGGAAGTAGAGCCGACCCACTGCCCCGTGCACATGATGGGAGCGCAGCCGACCCACTGCCCCGTGCATATGATGGAAGCGGAGTCGACCCACTGCCCTGTGCACATGATGGAAGAGGAGCCGACCGGCTGCCCCGTGCACATGATGGAAGCAGAACCGACTCACTGCCCCATGCACATGATGAAAGCAGATCCGACCCACTGCCCCGTACACATGATGGGAGCGGAGCCGACCCACTGGCCCCTGCATATGATGGAAGCGGAGCCGACCCACTGCCCCGTCCATATGATGGGAGCGGAGCCGACCCACTGCCCCGTGAATTTAATGGCAGTGGAGCCAACCCACTGCCCCATGCACATGATGGAAAAGGAGCCGACCCACTGCACCATGCACATCATGGAAGAGGAGCCAACCACTGACCTGTGCACATGAAGGGAGCGGAGCCGACCCACTGCCTCGTGCACATGATGGGAGCAGAGCCGACCCACTGCCCCGTGCATATAATGGAAGCAGAGCTGACCCACTGCCCTGTGCACATCATGGAAGCGGAGCTTACCCACTGCCCCGTGCACATAATGGAAGCGGAGCCGACCCACTGCCCCGTGAACATGATGGAAGCAGAGCTGACCCGCTGCCCCGTGCATATGATGGGAGCGGAGCCGACCCACTGCCCCGTGCATATGATGGGAGCGGAGCCGACCCACTGCCCCGTGCATATGATGGGAGCGGAGCCAACCCACTGACCCGTGCACATGATGGAAGAGGAGCCGACCCACTGCCCCGTGCACATGATGGAAGAGGAGCCGACCCACTGACCCGTGCACATGATGGGAGTGGAGCTGACCCACTGCCCCGTGCACATGATGGGAGCGGAGCTGACCCACCGTCTCATGCATGTGATGGAAGCAGAGCCGACCCACTGCCCCGTGCACATGATGGAAGCAGAGTTGACCCACTGCCCTGTGCACATGATGGAAGCTGAGCCGACCCACTGCCCCGTGCACATGATGGAAGCAGAGCCGACCCACTGCCCCGTGCACATGATGGAAGCAGAGCCGACCCACTGCCCCGTGCACATGATGGAAGCGGAGCCGACCCACTGCCCTTTGCACATGATGGAAGCAGAGCCGACCCGCTGCCTCATGCATATGATGGAAGCAGAGCCGACCCACTGCCCCGAGCACATCATGGAAGCAGAGTTGACCCACTGCCCTGTGCACATGATGGAAGAGGAGCCGACCCGCTGCCCCGTGCACATGATGGAAGCAGAACCGACCCACTGCCCCATGCACATGATGGAAGCAGGTCCGACCCTTTGCCCCGTGCACATGATGGAATCAGAGCCAACCTGCTGCCCCGTACACATGATGGGAGAGGAGGCGACCCACTGGCCCCTGCATATGATGGGAGCGGAGCCGACCCACTGCCCCGTGCATATGATGGGAGCGGAGCCGACCCACTGCCCCGTGCATTTGATGGCAGTGGAGCCGACCCACTGCCCCATGCACATGATGGAAGAGGGGCCGACCCACTGCACCGTGCACATGATGGAAGAGGAGCCGACCACTGACCCGTGCACATGATGGGAGCGGAGCCGACCCACTGCCTCGTGCACATGATGGGAGCAGAGCCGACCCACTGCCCCGTGAATATAATGGAAGCAGAGCTGACCCACTGCCCTGTGCACATGATGGAAGCGGAGCTTACCCACTGCCCTGTGCACATGATGGAAGCAGAGCCGACCCACTGCCCCGTGAACATGATGGAAGCAGAGCCGACCCACTGCCCCGTTCATATGATGGGAGCGGAGCCGACCCACTGCCCCGTGCACATGATGGAAGAGGAGCCTACCCACTGACCCGTGCACATGATGGAAGAGGAGCCGACCCACTGCCCCGTGCATATAATGGAAGAAGAGCCGACCCACTGCCCCGTGCACATGATGGAAGAGGAGTCGACCCACTGCCCCGTGCACATGATGGAAGAGGAGTCGACCCACTGCACCGTGCACATGATGGAAGAGGAGTCGACCCACTGCCCCGTGCACATGATGGAAGAGGAGTCGACCCACTGCCCCATGCACATGATGGAAGAGGAGTCGACCCACTGCCCCGTGCACATGTTGGATGAGTAGCCGACCCACTGCCCTGTGCACATGATGGAAGAGGAGCCGACCCACTGCCCCGTGCACATGATGGGAGCGGAGCCGACCTGCCCCGTGCTGGTCATCCACTCAATTACCCGATCCCATAGATGATCCACATAAACTGCAGACATCTGGTCAGGATCATCCAGAGGAGTCTGATGTAAGTGTCGCCCTCGCCCCGTTATCTATGGTTCACCCTCTGCTCTGCTTACAGGAGAGTGGATTCTGAGTGCTGAGGATTAAAGGGTTAACCATAAATGATACTACTAATATATACAGGATGGTGGCGCTAGTAGGAAGGCCCTAATGCCTGCTGCAAGAGAGACAACTACCACACTTGTCTGGTCTGTAGATAACAGAAGAATCAGGAACTTGCTGGTGAATAGGGTGAAAACTGCGGAGATCGCGCAATAGGGTGAAAACAGCGGAGATCGCGCAATAGGGTGAAAACTGCGGAGATCGCGCAATAGGGTGAAAACAGTGGAGATCGCGCAATAGGGTGAAAACAGCGGAGATCGCGCAATAGGGTGAAAACAGCAGAGATCGCGCAATAGGGTGAAAACAGCGGAGATCGCGCAATAGGGTGAAAACTGCGGAGATCGCGCAATAGGGTGAAAACAGCGGAGATCGCGCAATAGGGTGAAAACAGCGGAGATCGCGCAATAGGGTGAAAACTGCGGAGATCGCGCAATAGGGTGAAAACTGCGGAGATCGCGCAATAGGGTGAAAACAGCGGAGATCGCGCAATAGGGTGAAAACAGCAGAGATCGCGCAATAGGGTGAAAACTGCGGAGATCGCGCAATAGGGTGAAAACAGCGGAGATCGCGCAATAGGGTGAAAACAGCGGAGATCGCACAATAGGGTGAAAACAGCGGAGATCGCGCAATAGGGTGAAAACAGCGGAGATCGCGCAATAGGGTGAAAACAGCGGAGATCGCACAATAGGGTGAAAACAGCGGAGATCGCACAATAGGGTGAAAACAGCGGAGATTGCGCAATAGGGTGAAAACAGCGGAGATCGCGCAATAGGGTGAAAACAGCGGAGATCGCGCAATAGGGTGAAAACTGCGGAGATCGCGCAATAGGGTGAAAACAGCGGAGATCGCGCAATAGGGTGAAAACAGCGGAGATCGCGCAATAGGGTGAAATCAGAGGAGATAGCGCAATAGGGTGAAAACAGCGGAGATCGCGCAATAGGGTGAAAACAGCGGAGATCGCGCAATAGGGTGAAAACAGCGGAGATCGCGCAATAGGGTGCAAACAACGGAGATCGCGCAATAGGGTGAAAACAGCGGAGATCGCGCAATAGGGTGAAAACAGTGGAGAACGCGCAATAGGGTGAAAACAGCGGAGATCGCGCAATAGGGTGAAAACAGCAGAGATCGCGCAATAGGGTGAAATCAGAGGAGATAGCGCAATAGGGTGAAAACAGCGGAGATCGCGCAATAGGGTGAAAACAGCGGAGATCGCGCAATAGGGTGAAAACAGTGGAGATCGCGCAATAGGGTGAAAACAGCGGAGATCGCGCAATAGGGTGAAAACAGTGGAGATCGCGCAATAGGGTGAAAACAGCGGAGATCGCGCAATAGGGTGAAAACAGCGGAGATCGCGCAATAGGGTGAAAACAACGGAGATCGCGCAATAGGGTGAAAACAGCGGAGATCGCGCAATAGGGTGAAAACAGTGGAGAACGCGCAATAGGGTGAAAACAGCGGAGATCGCGCAATAGGGTGAAAACAGCAGAGATCGCGCAATAGGGTGAAATCAGAGGAGATAGCGCAATAGGGTGAAAACAGCGGAGATCGCGCAATAGGGTGAAAACAGCGGAGATCGCGCAATAGGGTGAAAACAGTGGAGATCGCGCAATAGGGTGAAAACAGGAGAGATCGCGCAATAGGGTGAAAACAGTGGAGATCGCGCAATAGGGTGAAAACAGCGGAGATCGCGCAATAGGGTGAAAACAGCGGAGAACGCGCGTGCCAAAAAGAACCAATTTATTAGATTAAACAGTTTTAAAAATATTTCTTAAAATGTTTTTTTTGCTGAGGAAGTTAAAACGGTAAACGGGGGTGGGGACACTGGAGGTTGGTAGTTGTAGTCCTGGATAAGGTGCAACGCTCCTATTTGTGAGTAAGTAGTTGATTCTTCTAAGGAGGGTCCTCTGAGGAGTAGAAAGAGGGGATTTCGAATAGATATGGTGAGGGTAACCTATGGAAGATAGGGTTGAGATCACCTGATTAATTGGATGGAGGACGTGGCAGGTCCGGTCTGTTGTTGCGTCTCCAAATGAAAGTGGAACTGTAGAGGAACGAAAGGGGGGTTGGTTCCTAAAATAAGGATGTTAGGTAAATCTCAAGGGAGGTGAAGTACCTAAGTGCCAGGGATCGCTGGCAACAATATGGTGTCTGTTGGTGAGCGGCCATGTATTTCTAAGCAAACTCTCCCCTGATGAGTCTATATTCTGATGAAACGTGTCGGGGGTATTCTCGAGGACAACCCCTTTCTCAAACAGGAGTACAGAGATCTTGAAGGCCTAAGCGGCCTTGTTTTTAGAGATATTCTGTATCTCATCACTTGTGTGGTTGTTGCTCACTTGTGACACTATTTTTGCACTTTAAGCTCTATAGATTTTAAACTGATATCAATAAAGGTTCAATTTTATTTCTCTATTGTACCAAATAGCTATAACTGGTAACCCTGGACTCTGAACTCTCCTTCAAGCCTCATATCCAAGCCCTTTCCACTTCCTGCCGACTCCAACTCAAAAATATCTCCCGGATCCGCACATTCCTCAACCACAAATCTGCAAAAACACTAGTGCACGCCCTCATCATCTCCCGCCTCGACTACTGCAACCTCCTGCTCTGTGGCCTCCCCTCTAACACTCTCGCACCCCTCCAATCCATCCTAAACTCTGCTGCCCGACTAATCCACCTGTCCCCCCGCTATTCCCCGGCCTCTCCTCTCTGTCAATCCCTTCACTGGCTCCCCATTGCTCAGAGACTCCAGTTCAAAACCCTAACCCTGGCATACAAAGCCATCCACAACCTGTCTCCTCCATACATCTGTGACCTAGTCTCCCGGTACATACCCGCACACAACCTCCGATCCTCACAAGATCTCCTTCTCTACTCCCCTCTTATCTCCTCTTCCCACATCACATACAAGATTTCTCCCGCACATCCCCCCTACTCTGAACTCTCTACCCCAATATATCAGACTCTCGCCTACCGTGGAAACCTTCAAAAGGAAGCTGAAGACCCACCTCTTCCGACAAGCCTACAACCTGCAGTAACCACCGCTGCACGACCAGCTCTACCCTCACCTACTGTATCCTCACCCATCCCTTGTAGACTGTGAGCCCTTGCGGGCAGGGTCCTCGCTCCTCCATACCGCTGTATGACCAGCTCTACCCTCACCTACTGTATCATTATCCATCCCTTGTAGACTGTGAGCCCTTGCGGGCAGGGTCCTCGCTCCACCATACCGCTGTATGACCAACTCTACCCTCACCTACTGTATCCTCACCCATCCCCTGTAGAGTGTGAGCCCTCGCGGGCAGGGTCCTCTCTCCACCATACCGCTGCATGACCAGCTCTACCCTCACCTACTGTATCCTCACCCATCCCTTGTAGATTGTGAGCCCTCGCTGGCAGGGTCCTCTCTCCACCATACCGCTGCTCGACCAGCTCTACCCTCACCTACTGTATCCTCACCCATCCCTTGTAGATTGTGAGCCCTCCCTGGCAGGGTCCTCTCTCCACCATACCGCTGTATGACCAGCTCTCCCCTCACCTACTGTATCCTCACCCATCCCCTGTAGACTGTGAGCCCTCGCTGGCAGGGTCCTCTCTCCACCATACCGCTGCACGACCAGCTCTACCCTCACCTACTGTATCCTCACCCATCCCCTGTAGACTGTGAGCCCTCGCGGGCAGGGTCCTCTCTCCACCATACCGCTGTATGACTAGCTCTCCCCTCACCTACTGTATCCTCACCCATCCCCTGTAGACTGTGAGCCCTCGGGGGCAGGGTCTTCTCTCCACCATACCACTGCACGACCAGCTCTACCCTCACCTACTGTATCCTCACCCATCCCCTGTAGACTGTGAGCCCTCGCGGGCAGGGTCCTCTCTCCACCATACCGCTGCACGACCAGCAATACCCTCACCTACTGTATCCTCACCCCTCCCCTGTAGACTGTGAGCCCTCGCGGGCAGGGTCCTCGCTCCACCATACCGCTGTACGACCAGCTGTACCCTCACCTACTGTATCCTCACCCATCCCCTGTAGACTGTGAGTCCTCGCGGGCAGGGTCCTCGCTCCACCATACCGCTGTCCGACCAGCTCTACCCTCACCTACTGTATCCTCACCCATCCCCTGTAGACTGAGCCCTCGCGGGCAGGGTCCTCGCTCCACCACACCGCTGCACGACCAGCTCTACCCTCACCTACTGTATCCTCACCCATCCCCTGTAGACTGTGAGCCCTCGCTGGCAGGGTCCTCGCTCCACCATACCGCTGTACGACCAGCTCTACCCTCACCTACTGTATCCTCACCCATCCCCTGTAGACTGTGAGCCCTCGCGGGCAGGGTCCTCTCTCCACCATACCGCTGTACGACCAGCTCTACCCTCACCTACTGTATCCTCACCCATCCCCTGTAGATTGTGAGCCCTCGCGGGCAGGGTCCTCGCTCCTCCTGTACCAGTCGCTGACTTGTATTGTTCATGATTACTGTAAGTGTATTTGCTATGTATACCCCGATCACATGTAAAGCGCCATGGAATAAATGGTGCTATAATAATAAATAATAATAATAATAACCCCCACACTCAGAGAGTACCCACCACACTCCCATAGAGTAACTCCCAAACTCAGAGAATAACCCGCACACTCAGAGAATACCATCACACTCCCATAGAGTAAACCCCACACTCAAAGAATAACCCCCACATCCAAAGAGTACCCCCACACTCCCATAGAATAACTCAAAAACAGAGAGAGTACCCACCACACGCCCCATTGAGTAACCCCCACACTCCCATATAGTAACCCAACACTCAGCGAGTACCACCACACCCAGAGAGTACCCCCCACACTCCCATAGAGTAACTCAAAAACTCAGAGAGTACCCACCACACTCCCCATAGAATAACCCCCACTCAGAGAATTACCTGCACACTCAGAGAGTACCCCCGCACTCCCATAGAGTAAACCCCACACTCAGAGAATAACCCCCACATCCAGAGAGTACCCCCACACTCCCATAGAATAACCCCCACACTCCCAAAGAGAAATCCCCACAGTCAGAGTAACTCCCACACTCAGAGCGTAACCCCCACACTCCCATAGAGTAACCACCTCACTCAGAGAGTAACTCCCACACTCAGAGTAACCCCACACTCCCAGAGAGTACCCCACACTCCCATAGAGTAACCCCCATACTCCCATAGAATAACGCCCACACTCCCATAGAGTAACCCCACCCCCACACTCAGAGAGTAACCCCCACACCCCCATAGAGTAATGCCCACAGTCAGAGTGTATCTCCCACACTCAGAAAGTAAACCCCACACTCCCAGAGAGTAACCATCACACTCAGAGAGTACCCCCATACCCAGAGAGTACCCCCCACACTCAGAGAGTAACCCCCACACTCCGATAGAGTAACCCCCACACTCTCATAGAGTAACCCCCACACTCTGAGAATAACCCCCACGCTCCCAGAAAGTAACCTCCACA
Organism: Phyllobates terribilis; assembly: GCF_046119375.1. Taxonomy (NCBI): domain Eukaryota; kingdom Metazoa; phylum Chordata; class Amphibia; order Anura; family Dendrobatidae; genus Phyllobates; species Phyllobates terribilis. The sequence continues at coordinate 345,755,372 of NW_027362765.1, read as the reverse complement.
CTCAGAGAGTAACCCCCACACTGCCGGAGAGTTCCTCCACACTCAGAGAGTACCCACCACATTACCATAAAATAACCCCCACACTCCCAGAGAGTACCCCTACACTCAGAGAGTAACCCCCACACTCCCAGAGCATACCCCTTTACTCAGAGAGTACCCCCATACTCAGAGAGTACCCCACACTCCCAAAGAGCAACTTCCCCACATACAGAGTACCCCCGCACTCCCAGAGAGTAACCCCCCACACACACTCAGCGAGTAAACACCACATGCACACCCAGAGAGTATCCCCACACTCTGAGAGTACCCTCCACACACTCAGAGAGTACCCTCCCACATGCACACTAAGAGTGTACCCCCGACACTCTGAGAGAGTACCCCCACACGCACACTCAGAGAATACCCCTCATACTCCCAAAGAGTAACCCCCCACACACTCAGAGAATACCCCCCACACTCTCAAATAATATCTCTCCCACACACACTCAGAGAGTACCCCCTACACTCTCAGAGAATACTCCCCATATGCACACTCAGAGTACCCCACACACGCACACTCAGAGAATACCCTCATATACACATTCAGAGAGTACCCCCACACTCTGAGAGTACTTTCCACACTACCAGAGAGTACACTCACACTCTGAAAGTACCCCCCACACTCCAAGAGAGTAACCCCCACACTCCCAGAGAGTAACTCCCTACATACACTCAGAGAGTACACCCCACACTCCCAGAGAGTACCCCCCACATGCACACTCATAAAGTACCCCGCAGACTCTCAGAGAGTAACCCGCACACCCAGAGTATCCGCACATTCTGAGTGTACCCCCACACTCTCAGATAGTAACGCACCACACACACTTAGAGAGTACCCTCCACATTCTCAGAGAGTATCCCCCAACATGCACACTCAGCGTACCCCCCACACTCTAGAAGTATCCCCACACTCTGAGAGTACCCCTGACACTCTCAGAGAGTAACCCCCCCACACACTCAGAGAGTACCCCCACACTCCCAGAGATTAACCCCCACACACACACTAAGAGAGTACCCGCCAAACTCTCAGAGAGTATCCCTCCCACACTCACACTCAGAGAGGACCCCGCACACTCTCAGAGAATACCCCCCATATTATCACTCAGAGAGTACCCCCAGACTCTGAGAGTACCCCTCACATTACTAGAGAGAACACCCATACTCTGAGAGTGCCCCTACTCTCCAAGAGAATACCCCTGCAAATGCACATTCTGAGAGTACCCCCACACTCTCAGAGAGTACCCCCATACTCCGAGAGAGTAACCCCCACACATACAAACTCAGAGAGTACCCCCCCCACAAGCACACTCAGAGAATACCCCCACACTCTGAGAGTACTCCCACACTCTGAGAGTACCCCCAACACTCTCAGAGAGTAACTGTCACGCACAGTGTAGGAAAGACAAAGTGCAGCACGAAGGGATGGGGGGAGGGGAGCTGGACACTAAGGATAGAGGGGGTGGAGACCTCCGAGGCTGATCTGATATCACCCTGTCCTTCCCTACCATCCCTATATTTGTTGCTCACCAATCGCCAAGAATGGAACCTAAAACCCTGTCTCTCCCTAGAGCTAGGGTTTGGCTAGGGAATGGGGGGATGAGCGTTAGTCAGTCCCCACTAACACTAAAGACAGCAAGGGGAGACAGACACAGGGGAAGTAGCTTAGCTTGAGTCGACTTCAATGAGATTGCACACACGTCCTCTTAGCACCAGAGAGGAAGTAAGAACTGCAATTGCTCCAAGCCTTCACAAGGGGTCATGTGAATATTACCAGCACCTCCCTATTGCAAAGTGAAGGTATTTATACACCCAGGCCAGGGTGTTAATTAGCAAGAGGAAGGTAGCCGCTGGGTCCTAGAGTGAGACAGATCTAAGAAGGTGTCTGTAATGCCAAACGAAGAGATCTCCTGCAACCAACTACAGGGAAACTATCTGTCACGTCTGACACATCCATGACAGCACCCCCTCCTCTATGAGTGGCCTCCAGACACTCAGGACCAGGTTTCTCAGGATAAGAGGTGTGAGATGAACGAACCAACCTGAGAGCGTTCACCTCTGATGCTGAAACCCACATCCTCTCTTCTGGACCATAACCCTTCCAGTGCACCAAGTATTGTAGGGAACAACGTTGGAGGCGAGAATCTACAATCCTCGAAATCTGAAACTCAAGATTACCATCAATCATTACTGGGGGCGGCGGTAGGGGTGAGGACTCAAGAGGTTCCACATATTTCTTGAGTAAGGACCTGTGGAAAACATTGTGGACCTTAAGGGAATGAGGAAGCTCAAGATGAAAGGCTGCTGGGTTAATGACAGCGGTTATTTTATAGGGACTAGTGTTGAGCATTCCGATACTGAAATATCGGGTATCGGCCGATATTCGCGGTATCGGAATTCCGATACTTAATTCCGATACTATTGCAATATCGTATACCGGAATCGGAAGTTCCCATAATGCAATGAGACATTTTCATTTTATTCAGCCAATGAGGATCCTAAGAAGTGTGGGCACATCCTGTTAGGCATGTAGGCATCTTAACTAATGGCATGGCTGTGATTGGCTGCTGAAATGATGTCATGATGCACTATAAAAGCCACCGCCGCCATTTTGAGCTCACTCTGCTGTGAATTCAGTTAGGGATAGGACGCTGTTGTTCTGAGGGACAGTTTTAGCTACCTATTTGCTCTATACTGCTTTACCCAAGCTACTTTCTAAATCACTGTGCCTTGCAGTGCTAGTGCACAGTTCCCTGTGCTGTTCACCGCTATCTGCAAGGTCTGTGTGTGTGAGTGCAGCTCACCCTGTAGTGTGTGCTTCAGCCAAGTCTGGTTGTAGTGCACTCAGTGTGTGTCACTGCCTCATACATTGTCCTTTATTGCCAATTCATAATTTTTCCTGATATCTCCTATTAGTGTGGTGGTTCCATCTGTATTCAGCTAAATTGGTTCCAAACACACTATATAGGAGTAGATAGAGAAATTTTTTTCCGTCTTGCAGCACTAGTGCACAGTGCTCTGCATCTGTACTGTTCACCGCTGTCTGCAAGGTCTGGTGTGTGAGTGCAGCTCACCCTGTAGTGTGTGCTTCAACCCCGTCTGGTTGTAGTGCACTCAGTGTGTGTCACTGCCTCATACATTGTCCTTTATTGCCAATTCATAATTTTTCCTGATATCTCCTATTAGTGTGGTGGTTCCATCCATATTCAGCTAAATTGATTCCAAACACACTATATAGGAGTAGATAGAGGAGCCTTTCTGCAGCATTGGGCCCTGCAGCCCCAGCCAGATTAGTATTAGCCTATTTTTTGCAGCCTCATCTATTGCATTGTAGGTTACCTTCCTACATTGTAATAGCTACAAAAAGTTTGTGATACTATCGTTATTACATCTTTAGGCACATCCAGTGTCTTTTTGTGACAAAAAAAACCTAAATAAAGTTCACCAAACACTCCACTTTACAGTTGTGTAGGCCACATTAGCTCATATTAAAGTCTAGTCCACACTTTATAAAATTAGTGTTTCTTATACCTGTTAGCAGCTGTTCAGGAATAAGCACACTAAGCCCTTAGTACTTTTCTGCCTATCTTTATCAGTCTACCAAGATGAAGAAGGCAGGGAGTAAGGCATGTGGTCGTGGTCGTGGGCGTGGGCGTGGAGTTTCTGCAGGGAGAGGACGTGAGGATTCTGTGCCTGCAGGGAGAGGACGTGGGGATTCTGTGCCTGCTGCGGGCACCAGTGACTCAGCATCCCCCAGTTTTACCAGGGAACAGTCCTTTATGCGCAGCTTTGTAGGAGCTAGCCGTACCCCACTGCTGCGCGAGGACCAAATTGAAGCCGTTGTCGGATGGATGGCAGCTAACGCATCGACTTCAATTAGTTCCAGATCCTCTCAGGTCCTGAGCACTGAAGAGCACCCATCTGTCTCTTCACCACCTGCCAAATTGCCCAGGCAGTCAGAGAGCCCTGGACAGGAGCCATCTCTACTTCTGTTCTCTGAATCTCTTGGCTTGGAAAGAGGGGGCCAGCCAAGCAGAATTCGAGAATTTGAAGAAGAGGTAGTATGCAGTGATGCGCAACCGTTTTGTCTCTCTGAATCTGAAGAGGCGGGTGGGCCAGTGCCTATGGTCAGCAGCACACCTCAGTACGCATCTGATGATGAGACTCAGGTGCCACTTTCTGGTGCGTACTGTGCTGTCGAGACTACCCAGGAGAAGCAGTTGTTTGAAGAGGGTGGTGTAGATGATGAGGTCCTTGACCCATCATGGCGTGAGGGACAGGAAGGTGGTGGGAGCAGCTCTGAGGAAGAGATTCCCCGAACGGCCCAAAAAGGAGGGAGAGGGAGGGGGCAGACTTGGTTGCCTGTAGCCTCCACTTCGGCACCCATTAGGAGCATGGCTCTTCCAAAATCCAAAGCGGGCGCTCCCAAGACTTGCAGTGCCTGGTCCTTTTTTGACACAGTTGCAGATGACATTTGCTTTGTCAAATGCAAGCTGTGTAATCAGAAGGTGAAAAGAGGGAAAAGTGTCAGCAACCTCAATACCACAAATATGTGGAAACATGTGCGGACCAAGCACGTGGTGGAGTTACACAAACACACTGAAGACCTAGGCCAACCTACAGCGCCACCTACCACCTCTTCAGCTCGTGTTGTAGCCTCTTCCTCCAGCTCACACACAGCTGGTTCGGCTTCCTCACAGGATCGCCATGGAAGAATCTCTGGCACTGTTGTACAGAGACACAGTGTAATTCCACCCACAGCACCACTTTCCCAGTCATTCTCACACTCCCAGGCCAGTCTACAGCCATCGTTAGCACAGGCATGGGAGAAAAGGCGCCCATACTCGGCAAACCACCCCCGAGCACAGGCTCTGAATGCTGGCATTGCTAAACTACTGGCCCTTGAAATGCTATCATTCAGGCTGGTGGAGACTGACACATTCCGTAACTTTATGGCATTGGCAGTCCCACAATACAACGTGCCCAGCCGCTTTTATTTCAGCAGGCAAGCCGTCCCTGCCCTGCAACATCATGTGGAGGGAAAAATTAAACATGCGCTACAAAACGCCGTCAGTAGCAAGGTCCACCTGACCACTGATGCGTGGACCAGTAAGCATGGACAGGGACGATACCTTTCCCTCACTGCCCATTGGGTAAATGTTGTGGAGCCGGGTACAGATCTTGAGAGTGGCGCTGTACGTGTTCTGCCAACTCCAAGGATTGCAGGAATCCAGTCTGTACACATTGACTCCTCCTCATACTCCAGTTCCTCTGAATCAGCGCTGCAGGAGCCGTCACGGTCTACCTCCACATCGACCCGTGAACGGTTACCTGTTATGATGACCGATATGAGCACAGCCGTGGCCAAACGTCAACAGGCCGTATTAAAATTAATTTCTTTGGGGAATCGAAGCCACACAGCGCAGGAGCTCTGGAATGCCATCAAGCAGCAGAGTGACGTGTGGTTTGTGCCAGCGAATCTCCAGCCAGGCATGGTAGTGTGTGACAATGGCCGAAATCTGGTGGCAGCTCTGGGCCTAGGCAACCTCACTCACATCCCATGTCTGGCACATGTGCTCAACTTGGTCGTGCAGAGTTTTTTGAGGGACTATCCGGATCTTGATGCACTGCTTCACAAGGTCCGCATAGAGTGCGCTCACTTGCGGCGTTCCAGCAATGCAAGATCACGCATTGCAGCTCTGCAGCGCCGATTATGTCTTCCGGAACATCGCATCATATGTGACCTACCCACCAGGTGGAATTCAACGTTACATATGTTGGAGAGGTTGTGTGAGCAGCAGGCAGCAGTAATGGAGTACCAGCTGCAGCAGGCGCAAACAAGTCGCAGTGCGCGCCGTTCACACTTCACCACCACTGAGTGGGCCTCTATGAAGGACATTTGCCACGTTTTGCGTGCCTTCGATTATTCCACGCGGATGGCGAGTGCAGATGATGCACTAGTCAGCATGACTATCCCCCTTATCTGCCTGCTTGAAAAAACACTGCAAGCACTAAGGGACGAGGTTTTGGAAGAGGTGGAGGATGAGGAGTCACAAATGCCATCTGCTTCTCTACAGTCTGCGCAACGTGGTTCCTCACAAAGGCCTAGGCAGGGGACACTTTGTGAGGAGGATGAGGAGGAGTCAATGGATGAGGAAGACATCTGTCCAGAGGAGGGAGGTACACAATGCTCTAGTAGTCAGTATCTAGAGCGAGGGTGGGGTGATGCAGAGCAGGCAGAGATCACGCCTCAAGCAGGGGACAGCGTTTCTTGGCCAGTTGGCAGTCTGCAGCACATGGTTGATTTCATGCTGCAGTGCCTCAGAAACGACCGCCGCATCGCCCACATTCTCAACACGGCTGATTATTGGGTGTCCACCCTCCTAGATCCTCGCTACCGGGACAACTTACAAAGCCTCATAACACCATTGAACCGGGAGCGTAAAATGCGGGAGTACCAAGACGCACTGGTGCATTCCATCATGTTCTCCATTCCAACCGAGAGCAGTGCTGCTAGTGCTTTACAAAGCAGCTCAGTGCGTCGAGGCAGTGGAGGAAGCTCTGCACAAAGAGGGAGCAGAAGCAGCGCCTCAGCACAAGGCAAGACCAGTATGGCCGAAATGTGGCAAAGTTTTGTGTCCCCGCCGCCACAAATGTCTACACCATCACAGACAGCTCCAGTCAGCAGGAGGCAACGTTTCCGTCAGATGGTGACAGACTACATGTCTTGCCCTCTTAGTGTACTCCCAGACGGCTCTTCTCCCTTCAAGTTTTGGGTCTGTAAGCTGGATACATGGCCAGAGCTTAGTCAGTATGCACTGGAGGTGCTAGCTTGCCCTGCTGCTAGTGTATTATCGGAACGCGTCTTTAGTGCCGCAGGTGGTGTACTAACAGACCGTCGCATGCGACTATCCTCCGATAACGTTGACCGGCTTACTTTTCTCAAAATGAACAAGGCCTGGATCTCTCATGAATTTGCCAGTCCTCTTCCAGAATAAATAATTGGTTGGCAACAGTATCCAGGTCTCCTGTTCTGTTCATGTTTCTACCACCTGAACTGTAATCCCTGAGCTCCAACACCGCCAGTTGGCGCTCGGAAGTGCCGTCTGCACAGTCAACACTTGCTGCCGTGTTATTGGGGTTCAGTAACGTCAGCTGTTCTCCTGCTGTGCGGACGGCAATTTCTCCTGATTTGTCCACATCCACTGTACTACACATTTTAAAGTTGCTCCAATTACTCCTCTGGCTCCTCTGTTTTCATTCTTATCCCTGGGCTCCAGCACCGCCAGTTGGCGCTCGGAAGTGCTGTCTGCACAGTCAACACTTGCTACCATGTTATTGGGGTTCAGTAACGTCAGCTGTTCCCCTGCTGTGCGGACGGCAATTTCTCCTGCTCTGTCCACATTCTCACTACTACAGATTTTAAAGTTGCTCCAATTACACCTCTGGCTCCTCTGTTTTCAGTATTATCCCTGAGCTCCAACACCGCCAGTTGGCGCACGGAAGTGCCGTCTGCACAGTCAACACTTGCTGCCGTGTTATTGGGGTTCAGTAACGTCAGCTGTTCTCCTGCTGTGCGGACGGCAATTTCTCCTGCTTTGTCCAAATCCACTGTACTACACATTTTAAAGTTGCTCGAATTACACCTCTGGCTCCTCTGTTTTCATTCTTATCCCTGGGCTCCAGCACCGCCAGTTGGCGCTCGGAAGTGCCGTCTGCACAGTCAACACTTGCTGCCGTGTTATTGGGGTTCAGTAACGTCAGCTGTTCTCCTGCTGTGCGGACGGCAATTTCTCCTGCTTTGTCCACATCCACTGTACTACACATTTTAAAGTTGCTCGAATTACACCTCTGGCTCCTCTGTTTTCATTCTTATCCCTGGGCTCCAGCACCGCCAGTTGGCGCTCGGAAGTGCCGTCTGCACAGTCAACACTTGCTACCATGTTATTGGGGTTCAGTAACGTCAGCTGTTCCCCTGCTGTGTTCACGGCAATTTCTCCTGCTCTGTCCATATTCACTGTGCTACTTATTTAAAACTTGCTCCAATTACACCTCTGGCTCCTCCGTTTTTAGTATTTACCCTGGGCTCCAACACCGCCAGTTGGCGCTCGGAAGTGCTGTCTGCACAGTCAACACTTGCTACCATGTTATTGGGGTTCAGTAACGTCAGCTGTTCCCCTGCTGTGCGGACGGCAATTTCTCCTGCTCTGTCCACATTCTCACTACTACAGATTTTAAAGTTGCTCGAATTACACCTCTGGCTCCTCTGTTTTCATTCTTATCCCTGGGCTCCAGCACCGCCAGTTGGCGCTCGGAAGTGCCGTCTGCACAGTCAACACTTGCTGCGGTGTTATTGGGGTTCGGTAACGTCAGCTGTTCCCCTGCTGTGTTCACGGCAATTTCTCCTGCTCTGTCCATATTCACTGTGCTACTTATTTAAAACTTGGTCCAATTACACCTCTGGCTCCTCCGTTTTTAGTATTTACCCTGGGCTCCAACACCGCCAGTTGGCGCTCGGAAGTGCTGTCTGCACAGTCAACACTTGCTGCCGTGTTATTGGGGTTCAGTAACGTCAGCTGTTCTCCTGCTGTGCGGACGGCAATTTCTCCTGCTTTGTCCACATCCACTGTACTACACATTTTAAAGTTGCTCGAATTACACCTCTGGCTCCTCTGTTTTCATTCTTATCCCTGGGCTCCAGCACCGCCAGTTGGCGCTCGGAAGTGCCGTCTGCACAGTCAACACTTGCTGCGGTGTTATTGGGGTTCGGTAACGTCAGCTGTTCCCCTGCTGTGTTCACGGCAATTTCTCCTGCTCTGTCCATATTCACTGTGCTACTTATTTAAAACTTGCTCCAATTACACCTCTGGCTCCTCCGTTTTTAGTATTTACCCTGGGCTCCAATACCGCTAGTTGCTGCTCAGAAGTGCCGTCTGCACAGTCAACGCTTGCTCCAGTGTTATTGGGATTCAGTAACGTCAGCTGATCCCCAGCTGTGTGTCCGGCAAATTCTCCTGCTTTGTCCACATCCACTGTAGTACGGATTTAAAACCTCCTCCAAATACACCTCTGGCTCTTCTGTTTTTAGTATTTACCCTGGGCTCCAGCACCGCCAGCTGGTTCTCGGCAGTTCCATTGGCTCTTGTACCTTCTGCTACCCATCCGGGTTCCAGTACCGTCAGCTGGTTCTCGGCAGTGTCTTTGGCACGGGTACTCCCTCCTGCCCAGCCTGGTTCCAGCACGCCAGCTGTTTCCGGGTAGTGTCAACGTCACTTTGCCTCCAATGCGTTGTCCTGTCGTGTTGCGGTCGGGTTAGCCGACTCTATGGTGCCTGCAGTTTAGGTGACTCCTATGTGGGCTGCGGGATCTGGCAATGAAGGCTGGTTCCATAGTGCCAATAGGACAAGCACCCTCTGTAGGACTGTGGGTTTTGGTAACTGCGGCCGGCTCGCGGCCTTGAACTTTTTTTTTACATGGGTACCTTCTGCTACCCATCCGGGTTCCAGTACCGTCAGCTGGTTCTCGGCAGTGCCTTTGGATTAGGTGCCTCCTTCTCGGTATCCAAGTTCCACCAACGTCTGCTGGTCCTTGGTAGTGCTTTCTGGCACAGGTACCTCCTGCTTAGTAACCGAGTTCCAGTAACATCAGCTGGTCCTCGGTAGTTCCATTGGCTCTTGTACCTTCTGCTACCCATCCGGGTTCCAGTACCGTCAGCTGGTCCTCGGTAGTTCCATTTGCTCTTGTATCTTCTGCTACCCATCCGGGTTCCAGTACCGTCAGCTGGTTCTCGGCAGTGTCTTTGGCACGGGTACTCCCTCCTGCCCAGCCTGGTTCCAGCACGCCAGCTGTTTCCGGGTAGTGTCAACGTCACTTTGCCTCCAATGCGTTGTCCTGTCGTGTTGCGGTCGGGTTAGCCGACTCTATGGTGCCTGCAGTTTAGGTGACTCCTATGTGGGCTGCGGGATCTGGCAATGAAGGCTGGTTCCATAGTGCCAATAGGACAAGCACCCTCTGTAGGACTGTGGGTTTTGGTAACTGCGGCCGGCTCGCGGCCTTGAACTTTTTTTTTACATGGGTACCTTCTGCTACCCATCCGGGTTCCAGTACCGTCAGCTGGTTCTCGGCAGTGCCTTTGGATTAGGTGCCTCCTTCTCAGTATACAAGTTCCACCAACGTCTGCTGGTCCTTGGTAGTGCTTTCTGGCACAGGTACCTCCTGCTTAGTAACCGAGTTCCAGTAACATCAGCTGGTCCTCGGTAGTTCCATTGGCTCTTGTACCTTCTGCTACCCATCCGGGTTCCAGTACCGTCAGCTGGTCCTCGGTAGTTCCATTTGCTCTTGTATCTTCTACTACCCATCCGGGTTCCAGTACCGTCAGCTGGTTCTCGGCAGTGTCTTTGGCACGGGTACTCCCTCCTGCCCAGCCTGGTTCCAGCACGCCAGCTGTTTCCGGGTAGTGTCAACGTCACTTTGCCTCCAATGCGTTGTCCTGTCGTGTTGCGGTCGGGTTAGCCGACTCTATGGTGCCTGCAGTTTAGGTGACTCCTATGTGGGCTGCGGGATCTGGCAATGAAGGCTGGTTCCATAGTGCCAATAGGACAAGCACCCTCTGTAGGACTGTGGGTTTTGGTAACTGCGGCCGGCTCGCGGCCTTGAACTTTTTTTTTACATGGGTACCTTCTGCTACCCATCCGGGTTCCAGTACCGTCAGCTGGTTCTCGGCAGTGCCTTTGGATTAGGTGCCTCCTTCTCGGTATCCAAGTTCCACCAACGTCTGCTGGTCCTTGGTAGTGCTTTCTGGCACAGGTACCTCCTGCTTAGTAACCGAGTTCCAGTAACATCAGCTGGTCCTCGGTAGTTCCATTGGCTCTTGTACCTTCTGCTACCCATCCGGGTTCCAGTACCGTCAGCTGGTCCTCGGTAGTTCCATTTGCTCTTGTACCTTCTGCTACCCATCCGGGTTCCAGTACCGTCAGCTGGTCCTCGGTAGTTCCATTTGCTCTTGTATCTTCTGCTACCCATCCGGGTTCCAGTACCGTCAGCTGGTTCTCGGCAGTGCCTTTGGATTAGGTGCCTCCTTCTCGGTATCCAAGTTCCACCAACGTCTGCTGGTCCTTGGTAGTGCTTTCTGGCACAGGTACCTCCTGCTTAGTAACCGAGTTCCAGTAACATCAGCTGGTCCTCGGTAGTTCCATTGGCTCTTGTACCTTCTGCTACCCATCCGGGTTCCAGTACCGTCAGCTGGTCCTCGGTAGTTCCATTTGCTCTTGTATCTTCTGCTACCCATCCGGGTTCCAGTACCGTCAGCTGGTTCTCGGCAGTGTCTTTGGCACGGGTACTCCCTCCTGCCCAGCCTGGTTCCAGCACGCCAGCTGTTTCCGGGTAGTGTCAACGTCACTTTGCCTCCAATGCGTTGTCCTGTCGTGTTGCGGTCGGGTTAGCCGACTCTATGGTGCCTGCAGTTTAGGTGACTCCTATGTGGGCTGCGGGATCTGGCAATGAAGGCTGGTTCCATAGTGCCAATAGGACAAGCACCCTCTGTAGGACTGTGGGTTTTGGTAACTGCGGCCGGCTCGCGGCCTTGAACTTTTTTTTTACATGGGTACCTTCTGCTACCCATCCGGGTTCCAGTACCGTCAGCTGGTTCTCGGCAGTGCCTTTGGATTAGGTGCCTCCTTCTCGGTATCCAAGTTCCACCAACGTCTGCTGGTCCTTGGTAGTGCTTTCAGGCACAGGTACCTCCTGCTTAGTAACCGAGTTCCAGTAACATCAGCTGGTCCTCGGTAGTTCCATTGGCTCTTGTACCTTCTGCTACCCATCCGGGTTCCAGTAACATCAGCTGGTCCTCGGTAGTTCCATTGGCTCTTGTACCTTCTGCTACCCATCCGGGTTCCAGTACCGTCAGCTGGTTCTCGGCAGTGCCTTTGGATTAGGTGCCTCCTTCTCGGTATCCAAGTTCCACCAACGTCTGCTGGTCCTTGGTAGTGCTTTCTGGCACAGGTACCTCCTGCTTAGTAACCGAGTTCCAGTAACATCAGCTGGTCCTCGGTAGTTCCATTGGCTCTTGTACCTTCTGCTATCCATCCGGGTTCCAGTACCGTCAGCTGGTCCTCGGTAGTTCCTCAGCTTTCTTGTACCTTCTGCTACATTTCCAAGTTCAAGCTTTTTGAAATGGTTCTTGGTAATCACTCTGGATCTCCCTGACGAGGACCCTGAAGACGAGGACCCTGAAGACCTACCCTAAGAAGACGAGGACCCCGAAGACAATGACCCTGAAGACGAGGACCCTGAAGACCACCCCGAAGAAGACGAGGACCCTGAAGACCACCCCGAAGAAGACGAGGACCCTGAAGACCACCCCGAAGAAGACGAGGACCCCGAAGACGAGGACCCAGAAGACCAACCCGAAGAAGACGAGGACCCCGAAGACGAGGACCCCCGAAGACGACGACCCTGAAGACCACCCCGAAGAAGACCAAGAAGATGACCCTGAAGAAGTTGACCAAGAAGACAAAGAAGAGAAGACAAGCACCAAGATACAGAAAAACAAGAGACAGAAAACCAAGAAGCAGAAATACAAGAAGCTGCAGAACAAAAAGCGGAAGAACATTAAGCATAAGACTAAAAATCAGAGCAAAAGATAATATCTAAATTATAAGCAGAAGATGACTAAGCAGTGTATGGGGGTGAGTCCGTTCCTCCTCGTGGTGCCCCTGGAAAAGACCTGCTGCTGCAGGCCAAACTGAACGCGGACAAATCCTGTTGTAAATCTTTTGTGACGGGCAGAACGAAAGGTGTAATGTCCAACCTTTTATAGATAACAACTACAGGAATGCCTGTCACAAATAAGAATATGATGAAGAAGAAGAATATGAAGAAGATGAAGAAGTAGAATATGAAGAATGTAAAAAAAAGAATAATACGAAGAAGGTGAAGAAGAAGAAGGTGAAGAAGAAGTGGATGAAAAAGATGCTGAGGATGATGAAGGAGAAAGTGTGGGAGAAGTAAAAAAGAAGGTGAAGAGCATGGAAGTAGTGAAACATAAATATCTGACAAAATATAAAAATACTTAACATAGTTAATATTTCCGTAACTCAGAACATAATAAAAAAATATTAATTCCTGCTATTCCATTTGACTGGGCTAAACCTCTATGCCTTTATTGTCTCCCCCACCTCCCCCAATACATTCTACATTATTCTTAGTTGTTTTCCTTCATGTAGAAATAACCTACAAGGAAAGAAAGGGTTTATTTTAATTCCGATATTTATGTCCCATTGACTTGCATTGGTTTCCGGTATCGGAATCGGCGATATCCGATACTTTTTCGGTATCGGTCCGATCCAATCCGATCCGATATTTCCCGATATCGGAAGGTATCGCTCAACACTAATAGGGACTAATAAACCTAGGTCCCAGCTTCCAAGGAGGGACCTTCAACTTGATATTCCTGGTAGACAACCACACAAAGTCATTCACATTCAGGTCCGGACCTGGCAAGCGTTTTCTGTCAACCATACATTTATACCTGTCTCCCATGATCTTTAAATTACTCAGGACCCCCCGCCACACTGAGGAGATCGACGAAGCAAAATGTTCCTCCTCAGGAACTTCCGAACCTCCTCCTCCACTAAAGGTACCAAACTGTGGGTGATAACCATATGCACCGAAGAACGGTGACCTGCCAGTGAATTATTGACGATGATTATTAATGGCAAATTCTGCCAGTGGTAAGTAGGATGTCCAATCCTCCTGATTTTCGGAGACGAAACACCTAAGGTAGGTCTCCAAATTCTAATTGACACACTCATTCTGTCCATTCGACTGAGGGTGGAAGGCAGAAGAAAAGGACAGCTGCACCCCGAGTTGAGAACAGAATACCTTCCAGAACTTGGAAACAAACTGGGTTTCCCGATCTGACACCACATCGGAGGGAACCCTGTGAAGCTTCGCGATCTCATTTATGAACACCTGAGCAAGTGTCTTGGCATTTGAAAGTGCAGGTAATGCGATGAAGTGAACTATTTTACTGAACCTATCTACCACCACCAAAACCACCGTTTTGCATGCAGAAACCGGTAGGTCAATGTCAAGAATTCCAACACACAGGCGAGACGACACCAGGGAGATCACGCAATATCTCGCCTTTGCCGTCACGCTGTCTGTATTTCATCTGTAGTCGCGAGCACGCGATCCAGACTACTCTCTACGTAGGTATCGGCAAGCGACTAGTGAGCATATGGCGTCACACCTCGGAGACTCCAAAGCCTGGAATCCGTGTTTAACGCCCTCCGTACGGTCACTGTCAGCTTCACGATAGCCCAATTATTATTATTCTTTGCCACCACCAGCCGAGTTTGAAATATGATACAGGCCTGGCCGGACGCCTGCGTTTTGGTAGCGTATATGGCTTTGGGGAAGGGAACGATTACAGAACAAAAGAAACAGAACTATTACATGTTATTGTGACACCCCAGGGGTCTGGTTGCCACAGTGATAGAGATATTACGTCTGAGAGCAGGTGGGAGGTCCTTTGGTCAGGGATCCTGTGCATGCCACACCTCCTGCCCAGTCTTGGGAGGGGAAGGACTTCCCCTATATAAACCCGGGGCTGAGGCAGGGTTAGTGAGAAAGAAGACAGAACAAGAGTAGAGAAGAGAAGCAGCATAGCAAGAAACATCAGGAGCTCTGTGGGGAGCAGTGTTACAACGAGTCAGGGGCTGGCAGCTGCAGAGCTCGCCCTGACTGAGAAGATTTCTTACCGGACCCGGAGTCCGAGGCTGTGGGGACTAACTCCTACCCAGCAGCAGAAACCGTCCGGCAGAGGATTTCAGGTCCTCTGGCCCAGAAGCCCGAAGGCACGGTCACACGCGTGGGACCGGCACCGCCATCGTGGAGCGGAAGCCATTAGAAGGCCCCGAGTCACCGGCCATACGGGTGAGCACCACACGGTACACTCAGGGACGTGGGCTACTTATTCCCGCCTCTAGCAAGGTAGCCAGAAGAGTACAGTTAGTTGGGAAGGCCTACAACTCCACCTGGCCAGGGGAGATCCCATCTGCTCAAGGACTGACCAGGCCCCTATCACTAGCAAGTACTCCGGGAGGGTCTATCTTTGTCACCAGTAAAGACCCTGAACTACACCGCACCGTCTCTGAGTGGTTCCTGCTACCCCCATCATCCACGTCGGCTGCCCTGAGGCCATACCCCTCCCGTTGGGGGTTATACCATCCACGCTGCACCATCCTTCCACCGGCCTCAGCGGTCTGCCCTGCAGCGGCAGCTCCATAGCTGCATTCAACGGGTGGCGTAGTCACCAACCATCTACTGCTAGTACATCGCCGCTCAGTTTGACTCCCTGGGCACGGACCGGGTCGCCGCCACGAGACTACAACCCTCAAGAGATCCGGCTCCGGGTAAGCTCCCGCGTGCGCAACGCAGCGCGACACAGGCCCAGGGGCGCGTCATTATATTTAATCCAAAAGGGAGGCAGTGTTTAGGAAAAATATATACAAGGATGTTACAAAGGAGACATTAAAATACATAAGCAGTTACATAAAATAAACAGGATGAAAGAAGACAACTTACACTATACGATCGCGGAGATGATTCAATATAGGTGTAGGAGGGGCTCCCCAGTTGGATTAGGCTGTTATTGAACAGGACCCATTGCTTATAATTCTTATACCCCCCTGGCAATGAGTGCTCCTGTCTTCTCCATGGGTTCTCTTATACCTAAGGGGAGATCTGGCCACACGCCCCTTGTGGTGACATCATGTGGGCCGGTCTCCAGCCTGTATATTTTTTATTAACAACGCTAACTTCGGCAATAACTCATCGCTCGTTGATCGCAGAAGCTTACTAATGACGCCATTTTTTCCCTTATGATTTTATCTTTATTTAGAGATCACACATCACATAGCTGCAGTCTGCCATTCTGGTGTATTTCCGCTACAGCTCCCTGATTTTGCTTACAAAAGGCGGAAGAGGCGTCTGCAGACGGGGGAGAGGCGCCTGTGGATGGGGGAGAGGCATCTGCGGACGGGAGAGAGGCGTCTGTGGACGGGGAAGAGGCGCCTGCGGATGGGGGAGAGGCATCTGCAGACGGGAGAAAGGCGCCTGCAGACGGGGGAGAGGCACCTGCGGACGGGGGAGAGGCGTTTGCGGACGGGGAAGAGGCATCTGCGTACGGAGGAGAGGCGCCTGCGGATGGGGGGAGGCGTCTGCGGACGGGAGAGAGGCATCTGTGGACGGGGAAGAGGCGCCTGCGGACGGGGGAGAGGCGTCTGCAGACGGGAGAAAGGCGCCTGCGGACGGGGGAGGGGCGCCTGCGGACGTGGGAGAGGCGTTTGCGGACGGGGAAGAGGCATCTGCAGACGGAGGAGAGGCGTCTGCGGATGGGGGGTCGTCTGCGGACGGGGGAGAGGCGTCTGCAGACAGAGGAAGAGGTGTCTGCGGACGGAGGAGAGGCGTCTGCGGAGGGGGTGAGGCGTCTGCGGACGGGGGTGAGGCGTCTGTGGACGGGGGAGCAGCGTCTGCGGACGGAGGAGAGGCGTCTGCGGACGGGAGAGGCACCTGCGGATGGGAGAGGCGTCTGCGGACGGGAGAGCGTCTGCGGACGGGAGAGGCGTCTGCGGACGGGGAAGAGGCGTCTGCGGACGGGGGAGAGGCATCTGCGGATGGGGGAGAGGCGCCTGCGGATGGGGGAGAGGCGTCTGCGGACGGGGAAGAGGCGTCTGCGGATGGGGGGAAGAGTCTGCGAAATGGTGAGAGGCGCCTGCGGACGGGGGAGTACAGGCGAGAGAGACACAAATACAATCCAGCAGAGGCAGGGGAACACTGTCAAAGTTCTGGGACAGTTTTCTCAGACCCTCCCAACGTACAGGCCCTGAGGTGCGGGGTACTCTCACAAGAAGTGCAAAGTTTGGGAAGATGCTGAGGGAGTACCTTGCCGACCGTACCAATGTCCTCCGTGATTCCGCTGTGCCTTATAATTATTGGGTATCCAAGATGGACACGTGGCATGAACTGGCTCTCTATGCCTTGGAGGTCCTGGCCTGCCCTGCCGCCAGCGTTTTATCAGAGCGGGTTTTTAGTGTCGCTGGTGGAATTATAACTGATAAGCGCATCCGCCTGTCAACTGAAAATGCTGACAGGCTGACTCTTATAAAAATGAACAAGGGCTGGATTGGGCCAGACTTCTCAACACCACCGAATGATAGCAGCGTAACATAAACTCCAATCCAGTGTCTTTTCTTGGGAGGTGTATTCCCATGCACCTTTTCACACCCACACATGGGTATACGCTTCCTGATTTTGTCTATTTGCTCTTGTCCTCCTCCTTCTCCGCATCTTCCCACACCTCACCACCATATCACCACCATATGAACGTCTCTTGCAAGGGGCATTGGAGTTCCTCCAAATTTTTGACAGCCATTGCAGTCACTGCATAGGCAAACAGTATAGGAGACCTTCTCCTTTCTTATGGAAATATGTCATTACCATGGCCCTGCTTTATGTGTCTTTAATTTGTTAGTGGGGGTTTTCCCAAATTTTCCCACTATAGGAGACCCGCTCCTTTATAAAGGGAAATTTTTTTTACTACGACCCTCCTCTATGTCTTTTCAAAGGGGTATTGGATTGCGTCCAAATTTTTGTCCGCCCTTGCAGTCACTGGATACGCAATAACAGTATAGGAGACCCACTCGTTAATAATGGGAACAACAAAGCATAGCCGGCTGATAGCTCTCTATCAATAGCAAGGGCCGATTGCTGGCCTTTTAAGAATAGTAAGGGCCGTCTGATGTCCCTATAAAAATAGGCTTTATGACTTTCAGAGTCCCTCCATCATAAATAAAACAGGATGTGTCTGATTATGTGTCACACACCACATTGCCAGATAAGGTTGTAAAATGTTAAAATGACATTTCCCGGTGAATGCATTTGTCTTAAAAAATAACGTAAAATAAATGAATAAAAAAATAAAAACACAATAGGATATTTTTTTAGTATAAAAACCAGAGTCGCCAATGTAACCTCAATGTAATCACATTGTTCAGCTCCTGCACCTCCTCCTCCATCTCCGAAATGACCACATCAGTCACAAGCTCTCAGCACTGCCTTGGCCAAGCGGCAACAGGCTGTGATGAAGATAACATGCTTTTGCTTAGGTGACAAACCGCCCAGCGCTGCAGAGTTGTTGAAAGCTGTAACACAGCAGCCTGATCTGTGGCTCTCACCGCTGAACATACAGCCAGGTATGGTCGTGTGTGACAATGGGCGGAACCTGGTGACGGAGAAATGACAGCCGGAGTAGATACGGTTTCCCTCTATGCCAGTCCTTTCACTGAGCTAAAGAATATGGCTGTGGTGAAATACAACTCCCACTGAGAAGCTGTTTCAGATTAAAAAACATTGTGCCCATCAGAGGATTTGATTCTGAGGGCCCACCTTTTTCCCCTGCTCAAGAGCCCCATAACAGCTGCAAAGTTAGCGCTATCATGAACTCTCCTGAGGTAGAAGCCAAGGATTCTCTGGTGGGACCGTCCAACCCTGCCGAGAAGCAGTCCTGGCTAAGAAAAGAGTGAGGGAAGGTTCCCGGACACTCTATGGCTCCTTTTATACTGAAGAGGAAACCCACGCAAACATGGGGAGAACAGCAAAGTCCTTGCAGATGTTGTCCTTGCTGGGATTTGAACCCAGGATCCCAGCGCTGCAAGGCTTCAGTGCTAACCACTGAGCCAACGTGCTGCCGTTCACTCTCTGATATCTAACAGGCTGGAGAAACTCGCACCTACTGCCACTCTATCTTCAGCTCCTTGTGAGAAAATGTATTTGGGCAGCCACTCAGTCTACCAAATAAAATTCCTGAGATGGAAATTGGGGATGGCTTCGCTACTGGTACTGGGGGCAGTGCTAATACCATGGCGTCGTACCATAGTTTACTGGAAATATTCCAGGCTGGTAGGAGGCAAGCAAATTCCCACAGAAAAGTACCAGCAGTAATGTTCAGGGACCCGTGCTTGTGGAAGGCAGAGACGATACCGGGAAAAACAGTGGCGGCTGGGACCAAGTGTAGACACCCGGTCGCTGCCGCCATAAGATTGTGGACAGCTTCCACCTCCACAAGCCTAAAAGGCCACATTTCAAGTGCAAGCAGCTGTCAAAAATTTGACAATGTAGTATTGCAGCCTGTGGGTGGGTGGCTGGCTGCATACTTGTGCTTGCATTCCAAGGAATGGGGTAGGGACAACTGAACGCTGCACTGGGACAAGGATGTGGACTGTGATTGTTGCATTGTTGCAAGTCTGCAATGACAGGTGCATGGCGGGAGGCATCTTCGCATGCGCCAAGGATCACTTATGATGGGCACACTTTTAGGCAGTGCCCTGGGAGTCAGAGATGCTTCCAGGGGTCTTCCCCATGGTGTTCCCATGTCTTTTCAGCACTGTATGCATGTGTCTGATGATGTGTCACACAACACATGGCCAGATGAGGTTGTAAAATGTTAAAATGACATTTCCCGGTGAATGCATTTGTCTTGGTTGAAAGAAATGCGAAAGTGCAAAAACGCATCAAAAACGTTACGTGTGAACATAGCCCAAGGTGTGGAGGAGTATTTTTGTTTTTGGTTATTTATTTTCCTTATATACAAGTCATTACCCTGGAAAGGATGTTCCTTAACATATTTCCCAGGAAAATCCATTTTGGTTTTGTTTTTGTATGTTTTATTGTGAGTCCGTAAAAGTGGCGTAATACTCTGACCATGTTGTTGACAACAGTGACCTGGGGGTCAGAAATGCTTCCAGGGGTCTTCCCCATGCTGTTCCCATGTCATTTGAGTACTGTCTCCATCGATTTGGGCAATTTTTAGGCCCTCTGCGGACCGCCGGGGGGAGGAGAAGCCTGAAAAATGCTGGAGTTTCCCATAGACTTACATTGGGCTCGGTGCTCGGTCCGAGCACCCGAGAATTCCAATGTGCTCGACCCGAGCAACGATCACCCGAGCATTTTAGTGCTCGCTCTTCACTAGTAAATACATTGTATATATAACAATGTATTTTAATGGTGGCTGTATGCTTAGGTGAAGAAAATATTTCTCATGTTCCTATAAGGCTATGAGCTCACGATCAGGAATAGCAGCATTTTGGACACCGCTCACCTGCGCTGCGTCCAAAACGTTGGGTTCTACATTAGAAGCACAGTGGATGGATTTATAGAAATCTCACGCCTGCTGTGCTTCTGTTTGACGCGGCGTTAACTCGCCAGTGGAGCGGATTTACAAGCCGCAGCGTGTCAGTTTCCACCCTAGAATATCATTAGAGGCGGTAACTCTGTGTGGTTCAGTAAACACATGCGGATTTACCTGCGAGATTATAATGAAGCGAGAATACGCTGCGTCCAAAGCGCTGCTGTTCCTGATCGTGGTAATGTAGCCTAAAAGTATTAAAAATAATAAGCAATAAATATATATATTTTTTTAGCGTCTACTCAGGTCTTGAACTCACAACCTCCATAGTACAGAGCCACAAGCTCCAGAGGGGGAAGGAGGATTGCATGTGCTTGATCTGTTCTGCAGGCTCTGCCCAGGCTGATATATTCTACCCAGCAGTGTATTTCTATGTATTTTTTATTCCACAGGTAGAATCCGGGTATGTGCCCACGATGCGTACCATCCTGCGGCCGCGACGCTGCGGAATAGCCGCCGGCGGCTTCCCCTCAATATGCAAATGAGCGGTGCCATTTTTATTTTTATTTTCACCTGCGGACTTTCTTCATAGATGTTAGGTCCATGGAGAAAGCCCGCATGCGGACCCGCAAGAGAAATTGACATGCTGTGGTCTGGAAAGATGCGCCATATATCCTTGTCCGTGGGTGGTCCGCAGGTGCACGGGGCCGCATAGTGGACATGGGATTTCTACAAATCCATCTGCTGCTGTAACATCTGGACGCTGCAGGTTTGATGCTGCATATTTTTCTCTATTAAATCCATAAAAATGTAATAAAACTGTAATGCTAAGGCCGTGTTCACATGTAGCATAAATGCTGCGTTCTTCCTGCCGCTTTTTTTCCTGCGGTGTCCACACCACACGGCGCAGTGACAATCTCCTCTGATTATGGCGTCTTTGCGGCGCTTCTTTTATGCGTTTTTTCGCTTATTTGATGCGATTTTGGGGCAGATGAAGCCGAGTTTTTAACGCTTTTTACCAGCACAGAAAAGCTTTGATTCTTATTGTGGAGTTTGGTGCGGATCCCGCAGAAAACAAAAAAACTGCGTATTTCTGCAGCGTGTGAACACAGCCACAGACACCAGAAGCCGGATGTCGTATAGTGACGCTACATAAAGATGAGCGAGCTCTGGCGGCTCCGACTGTGAATAACGAACAACTAGAGATGAGCAGGACGCACAGAGGACGTCGCTCCGGCCCGGGGGGATCAGAAGCCGCCGGGGACACCGGATGGTGAGAGATTCATGACCTCCTGACCATCTGCCAGGTACCAGAGACCCGGGAATCCATCCGCTCATCTCTAGTCCCAACTGTCCCGGACACAGTGGACAGTCCTGGATTTGGGTCTACTCCCTGCAGTCTTGGGCATCTGCTGAATGCCCCTCATTACCAACTCCGCTATGACAACTCCTCCTGCAGAGGAGAAAGAAATGGTAAGTGGGCGTGGATTGGGGTGTGGCCAGGGGCGTGACCAAAATTTGCCGTGGCGTGCTATGCGCGCTGCATGATTTGTCCCTCTTTCTGTTCTTCATGACGCAAAACCATCTGTGCAACACCCAGGAGTCCTGTGACAGCCTGCAGCCGCAGGGCGTCACATTCACAAGTTGGGAGGTATGGACGTGGAGACAGCAGAAGCTTCCGGCCTACAAGTGAGTGCAGAGCGAACCTTACAGCTCAACACCCATGGAATAGGACGCAGTGTGTTAGTGGGGTGACAGTGTGAAGATAAGCAGCAGCTCGCCCACAGCACCCGCCCTGAGCCCCACTTCATAAGGAGGCACCGAGTCTTCTAGGCCCAGAAGGAACAAAGTGGTGACATATTACAGCGTCCATCCTTCTCCATTCTCCAGAACGAGCTCTAGAGCCTGGAGGGATTATCATTGGGGACCATGGGGCACGTATCACCAAGCGTTTTTAAGCGAAATTCCGCTGCAAAAACGCTTGAAAAACGCATAGTGGGCACGCAGCCTAAAGCTGAACCTGTTAAATCGGACCCAAGGTTTCCTTTCTTGTCTGTAGCCGGATCCAGTCCCATGGACAGGAAGGCAACAAGGACTCCCAAACTAAAGGTGAGTAAAGAACGAATTCCACAACACAACACACTCCACTTAATCTCATGTTTTAAAGAGGGGTTCCAAGGGAAAGAGAACTCAGTTCCGGCCCACAGCAAACTAGCTCCTGTGCCCCCCCTTCAAGTGGAAGGGTCAGGCCCTGAAAGACTTGGGAAACCAAAGAAAACAAAGAAGCAAGAAAATAAAAAGTTAAGTACCTTAAAGGCGAATAAAATGGGGACAGCAACTTGAGCTCCAAGATGGCACATGGCGGCATGATTCCCAAGATGGCAGACAGCAATGTGAGTCCCAAGAAGGGGATTACTGATGGTCCGAGGAGGGTAGATCCTAGCCATCATGGAAGTGGTCAGCGTCCGATGGCGCAAAAAGAGTGTGCCCGTCTCACCAAAGAAACAACCTCCAAGAGGTATTCCAGATCAAAGATCAAAACCAGAAAAGGTGGAGCGGCACAGAAGAAGCCGCATACCAGGACAAGAGATGCCTCATCTGGATGACAAGAGCAGTGGACGCGTTTAGAGGCTTAGTCACAGTGAGTGACAGTGGAGGTGTCGTCCGCGTCATTGGTGCGACTGCCGGAAGGGCAGAGCCTTTGGGGCGAGAAGCTCACCGGAAGATACTTGCTGGCGCCATTTTGCTTCCAGTATTAGTTCGGCGAGGACGTGTGGAGAAATGTTATGAGAATGAGGCGCGCTACCAGCAGTTCCGAGACGGCCGAACAGATGGATTACTGCTCCGATGAGGAGATCATCTACTTAGCCACCTCAGGATCCACCGCAGGGAAAGTTCCCAGCGAGGCCAAAGAAGAAGAACCACCTATGGCAGTCACAGATCATTGGGAGGTGATGCCTCGCCTGGAGTTGGGCCTTGTTCAGCACCAGGCCTGGCTCGTATATTAGAGCCAGATATCAGAAGAGGACCAGATGCCAGCCCTGAAAGCTGTAACTCCTGCAGGTCAGTGTACCCCCGCTGGGCCATCCATACTGTCCCAAGAGGCCAAAGAGGAGGAAGAGGAAACTCCAACCCCCTGTTCAGGCCAGAGAAGCACAATGCTCCAGCGCCGAAGCACCCCTTGTGGCCAGTCCGAAGATCTCTTTGACCAATACGGTGCAAATTTTTGTTTCCGGGACTGATGTGCCTGAAATTGATCACAGGAGAGAGAAGTTCCCCGATCATCCTTGAAGGTGGGATCGCCCTCCATCCCCCAACACCTGGTTAACTGGCAAAAATGAGAAGAAGTGAATGTCTCCAGGTGTTTCCAGGCTCTCCTTCTCTCGTTGTTGTTTCCTGAGTGGCCGGACACTCCTATCGGGTCACTCCATTTCCGTGACTGATAGAAGTTAAGAGGACGAGGACGTCGCTCACAGGAGAAGGAAAGAGGAGGGGTTGAACTGTTTTTCTGTGTGCAGTGTTTTGAATGTTTTAATGGTTGGGGATGAGCATATTTTGCTGTGGGGGCAAGTAAGGGAGATAAAGAAGACTTCGTGGCAACAAGAGGGTAATTTGTTAATGTATTCTGTTTATTTATGAGTGATAAAAGTTGTTGCACTTTATCCTTATGGCCGATTTTGTGTCTTGGTCTTCCTGTAGGCTCTGCCTCAAGGCCGTCCCAGGGATTGCGGGAGGTCTGTCCGCTAGGTGAACCATACAAGGCATAGGGACATAGTTTGCGCTACACAGGTTACTATCTAGTTAATAGGTTGGGATTAGCCCACCAGTTGGGAGGGGCAGAGCCGTTAATAGGAAAGCACTTCCAGTCAATGAGAGAGTTGAGTCTAGTCAGTGAAGGAGAGTGGAGTTCAGAGGAAGGTGTCGGTCACAGAGGAAGGGTAGCATGGTGAGCCTCAGGGAAGATGGTATGTCCGATAGGAAGTCGCTAGGATCAACAGAAGAAGTTGGGCTAGGAACAGGTCTGGTAGAAAGGAGGAGAAGACTGATTGTCCTGTGTACTAAGGGAACATCACCAAAAATAGACTCTGTATTAATTTGTTTGCTGCCGCCATTTGTAACCGAATTGTATAGTTAAGCTGAACCTATTAAACCAGGCCCAAGTCTCATGTCTTGTCTGTAACCGGATCCGGTCCTACGGACGGGGAGGTAACAAGGACTGCCAAACTGAAAGAGTAAAGAACGAACTCCACAGCACATCACACTCCACTCAATCTCCTGTTTAGAACAGGGGTTTTGGATTAAAGAGAAGTCAGTTATGGACCACAGAAAACCGGCCCTGTGCCCACCTTCACATGTGCCCCCCACATCAGCAGCTCATATGCCCCCCCCGACACCAGCAGCTCATGTGCCCCCGAACACCCAACAGCTCATGTGCCCCCCCGACCAGCAGCTCATGTGCCCCTCAACACCAGCAGTATGACTCCAGCAATGATGCCCCATCAACAGAGCAGAGCAAAAGAGAATCCGCTGCTCTATCGACATGATGTACCCGGAAGCCGCAGAATCGTTGGCAGGAGCCGTCTGTGACCTCTCAGAGCCGGCAGACATCGGCGCCGGGCACAGCAGGCAGGTTGGTAGCAGTTATCTGTCTGTTAGTAAGTCCCGGATAACTACTTTAAAGACATCATCTAATTTATCACATCACAGACCACCGGCACATGATGAGGACTAGACCACCGGCACATAATGAGGACTAGACCACCGGCACATGATGAGGATGAGACCACCGGCACATGAAGAGGATGAGACCACTGACACATGATGAGGATGAGACCACCGGCACATGATGAAGGCTAGACCACCGGCACATGATGAGGACTAGACCACCGGCACATAATGAGGACTAGACCACCGGCACATGATGAGGACGAGACCACTGGCACATGAAGAGGATGAGACCACTGACACATGATGAGGACGAGACTGCCGGCACATGATGAGGACGTCCGGCACATGATGAAGGCTAGACCACCGGCACATGATGAGGACTAGACCACCGGCACATAATGAGGACTAGACCACCGGCACATGATGAGGACGAGACCACTGGCACATGAAGAGGATGAGACCACTGACACATGATGAGGATGAGACCACCGGCACATGATGAATACTAGACCACCGGCACATGATGAGGACTAGACCACCGGCACATGATGAGGACGAGACCACCGGCACATGAAGAGGATGAGACCACTGACACATGATGAGGACGAGACTGCCGGCACATGATGAAGACGAGACCACCAGCACATGATGAGGACGTCCGGCACATGATGAGGACGTAACCACCAGCACATGAACAGGACGAGACCACGGACACATGATGAGGATGAGATTGTCGGCACATGATGAGGACGAGACCACTGGCACATGA
Source organism: Phyllobates terribilis (assembly GCF_046119375.1). Taxonomy (NCBI): domain Eukaryota; kingdom Metazoa; phylum Chordata; class Amphibia; order Anura; family Dendrobatidae; genus Phyllobates; species Phyllobates terribilis. The sequence goes on along the minus strand of NW_027362765.1, from coordinate 345,729,711 downwards.
TGAGGATGAGATTGTCGGCACATGATGAGGACGAGACCACCAGCACATGATGACCACAAGACCACTGGCACATGATGAGGACGAGACCACTGGCACATGATGACCACAAGACCACTGGCACATGATGAGGATGAGACCACCGGCACATGATGAAGACGAGACCACCAGCACATGATGAGGACGTCCGGCACATGATGAGGACGTAACCACCAGCACATGAACAGGACGAGACCACGGACACATGATGAGGATGAGATTGTCGGCACATGATGAGGATGAGACCACCGGCACATGATGAGGACGAGACCACCGACACATGATGAAGACGTCCAGCACATAATGAGGATGTGACCACCGGCACATGAAGAGTACGAGACCACGGACACATGATGAGGATGAGACCACTGACATAATGAGGGCGAGACCACCGACACATGATGAGGATGAGACCACCGACACATGATGAGGGTGAGACCACTGGCACATGATGAGGATGAGACCACTAACATAGTAACATAGTAACATAGTAACATAGTTAGTAAAGCCGAATAAAGACTTGCGTCCATCAAGTTCGACCTGTTAGTTCTGTAATTGCTAAAGTTGATCCAGAGGAGGCAAAAACCCCAAATGATTTGGCCAATCTTCACCTGAGGAAAAATTCCCTCCCGACTCTGAAACCAGCAGTCAGAATAAATCCCTGTATCAACCTACTATTTTATTCTATTTTTAAGTATATGCTGAAATCTGCCTGGTATCTAGAAATGCATCCAGTCCCCGCTTGAACTGGTGTAGTGAATCCGACATTACCGTCTCCTCACTCAGTGAATTCCATATTCTCACTGCTCTTACCGTAAAGAACCCCTTCCTATGCTGGTGCTGAAACCTTTTCTCTTCCAGTCTTAGTGAATGCCCTCTTGTTACCGTAATATCCCTCCTTTTGAACAAATCCCGGGCAAGGTCTCTATACTGTCCCCTAACATATTTGTACACATTTATTATGTCCCCCCTCAACCTTCTCTTTTCCAGGCTGAATAGTCCTAGTTTTGCCAACCTCTCTGGGTATTGCAGTCCCTCCATTCCCTTTGTTAATTTTGTCACCCTCCTTTGTACCTTTTCAAGCTCATTTCTATCCTTTCTATATATTGGGGCCCATAACTGAGCACAGTATTCCAAGTGTGGTCTGACCAGTGCTTTGTACAGTGGAAGAACAATGTTCTCATCCTTTGCAGCTATACCTCTTCTGATACATCCCATTACCCTGTTTGCCCTTACAGCAGCCGCCTGACTTTGGGCACTCCAATTTAGTTTGCTATCAATCAAGATGCCCAAGTCCTTCTCCATCTCTGAATTCCCCAATGATTTCCCATTCAGTGATTTCCCATTCACTGACATAATGAGGGCGAGATCACCGGCACATGAAGAGTACGAGACCACGGACACATGATGAGGATGAGACCACGGACACATGATGAGGATGAGACCACGGACACATGATGAGGATGAGACCACGGACACATGATGAGGATGAGACCACCGACACATGATGAGGATGAGACCACCGACACATGATGAGGATGAGACCACTGACACATGATGAGGATGAGACCACCGGGACATGATGAGGATGAGACCACCGGCACATGATGAGGATGAGACCACTGGCACATGATGAGGATGAGACCACTGGCACATGATGAGGATGAGACCACTGGCACATGATGAGGATGAGACCACTGGCACATGATGAGGATGAGACCACCGACACATGATGAGGATGAGACCACTGGCACATGATGAGGATGAGACCACCGGCACATGAAGAGTATGAAACCACGGATACATGATGAGGATGAGACCACTGACACATAATGAGGGCGAGACCACCGACACATGATGAGGAAGAGACCAACGACACATAATGAGGACGAGATCACTGGCACATGATGAGGATGAGACCACCGGCACATGAAGAGTACGAGACCACGGACACATGATGAGGATGAGACCACCGACACATGATGAGGATGAGACCACCAGCACATGATGAGGATGAGACCACCAGCACATGATGAGGATGAGACCACCAGCACATGATGAGGACAAGACCACAAGCACATGATGAGGATGAGATCACTGGCACATGATGAGGACGAGACCACCAGCACATGATGAGGATGAGACAACCAGCACATGATGAGGACAAGACCACCAGCACATGATGAGGACAAGACCACCAGCACATGATGAGGATGAGACCACCAGCACATGATGAGGACAAGACCACCAGCACATGATGAGGATGAGACCACCAGCACATGATGAGGATGAGACCACCAGCACATGATGAGGATGAGACCACCAGCACATGATGAGGACAAGACCACCAGCACATGATGAGGACGAGACCACCAGCACATGATGAGGATGAGACCACCAGCACATGATGAGGACAAGACCACCAGCACATGATGAGGATGAGACCACCAGCACATGATGAGGATGAGACCACCAGCACATGATGAGGATGAGACCACCAGCACATGATGAGGACAAGACCACCAGCACATGATGAGGATGAGACCACCGGCACATGATGAGGACAAGACCACCAGCACATGATGAGGACGAGACCACCAGCACATGATGAGGATGAGACCACCAGCACATGATGAGGACAAGACCACCAGCACATGGTGAGGATGAGACCACCAGCACATGATGAGGATGAGACCACCAGCACATGATGAGGACTAGACCACCAGCACATGATGAGGATGAGACCACCAGCACATGATGAGGATGAGACCACCAGCACATGATGAGGATGAGACCACCAGCACATGATGAGGACAAGACCACCAGCACATGATGAGGATGAGACCACCAGCACATGATGAGGACAAGACCACCAGCACATGATGAGGACAAGACTACTGGCATATGAAGAGGACAAGACCACCGACATATGATGAGGACAAGACCACCAGCACATGATGAGGATGAGACCACCAGCACATGATGAGGATGAGACCACCAGCACATGATGAAGGCTAGACCACCGGCACATGATGAGGATGAGACCACCAGCACATGATGAGGACAAGACCACCAGCACATGATGAGGATGAGACCACCAGCACATGATGAAGGCTAGACCACCAGCACATGATGAGGATGAGACCACCAGCACATGATGAGGACAAGACTACTGGCATATGAAGAGGACAAGACCACCGACATATGATGAGGAATGATCAGCGACAGGACATCTGATCAGGCAGAGCTATCAGCTGAACACACAGGACAAGGCTTACTGCACTGATACATTGCCACAAACCCTCAGCAATGAGAGCAAGACTTTGCCTTTTTCCCGTCAGAGACTTCTGGGGGGCAAAGCTTTTGTTTCTGTAGGTGGATGAGAGGTGACATCATGTCCCTGCCTCCCACCAAACTGGGTCAGGGTGAGACTACAAGAGTATGACACCATAATGGATCCAGAACTTGATCCTCGCAGGAACTAAAAAACTTGTGAAATAAAAACGCGTCCAAAGACAAAACAAAACAACTCGTCCGTCTGGAAGCAATTTAGGAGAATTCAATAGTAAAATATGTTCACGAGCCAAGTCCTGACAGCATCCATGTGAATGCGAGCGCTGCTCCTGAGGCCACTGCGATCCCAAAACAAGGTGCTCGTACTAGTGCAAGAGTGTGAGAAGGTCTGCAGCGCCCATACTGGACCCTGAAGATCTCCACTGCCAGTGATATGGGCCTAATCATGGCCTCCACTGCTAGTGATATGGGCCTAAGCCTGGCCTCCACTGCCAGTGATATGGGCCTAAGCCTGGCCTCCACTGCTAGTGATATGGGCCTAAGCCTGGCCTCCACTGCCAGTGATATGGGCCTAAGCCTGGCCACCACTGCCAGTGATAAGGGTCTAAGCCTGATCTCCACTGCCAGTGACATGGGTCTAAGCCTGGCCTCCACTACCAGTGATAAGGGTCTAAGCCTGATCTCCACTGCCAGTGACATGGGTCTAAGCCTGGCCTCCACTACCAGTGATAAGGGTCTAAGCCTGATCTCCACTGCCAGTGATAAGGGTCTAAGCCTGATCTCCACTGCCAGTGATAAGGGTCTAAGCCCGATCTCCACTGCCAGTGATAAGGGTCTAAGCCTGATCTCCACTGCCAGTGATAAGGGTCTAAGCCTGATCTCCACTGCCAGTGATAAGGGTGTAAGCCCGATCTCCACTGCCAGTGATAAGGGTGTAAGCCTGATCTCCACTGCCAGTGATAAGGGTCTAAGCCTGATCTCCACTGCCAGTCATAAGGGTGTAAGCCCGATCTCCACTGCCAGTGATAAGGGTGTAAGCCTGGCCTCCACTGCCAGTGATAAGGGTCTAAGCATGGCCTCCACTGCCAGTGATATGGGTCTAAGCCGGATCTCCACTGCCAGTGATAAGGGTCTAAGCCTGGCCTCCACTGCCAGTAATAAGGGTCTAAGCCTGATCTCCACTGCCAGTAATAAGGGTCTAAGCCTGGCCTCCACTGCCAGTGATAAGGGTCTAAGCCTGATCTCCACTGCCAGTAATAAGGGTCTAAGCCTGGCCTCCACTGCCAGTGATATGGGTCTAAGCCTGGCCTCCACTGCCAGTGATAAGGGTCTAAGCCTGGCCTCCACTGCCAGTGATAAGGGTCTAAGCCTGATCTCACCTGCCAGTGATATGGGTCTAAGCCTGGCCTCCACTGCCAGTTATATGTGTCTAAGCCTGATCTCCACTGCCTGTGATAAGGGTCTAAGCCTGGCCTCCTCTGCCAGTGATATGGGTCTAAGCCTGATCTCCACTGCCAGTGATATGGGTCTAAGCCTGATCTCCACTGCCAGTGATAAGGGTCTAAGCCTGATCTCCACTGCCAGTGATATGGGTCTAAGCCTGATCTCCACTGCCAGTGATATGGGTCTAAGCCTGATCTCCACTGCCAGTGATATGGGTCTAAGCCTGATCTCCACTGCCAGTGATAAGGGTCTAAGCCTGGCCTCCACTGCCAGTGATATGGGTCTAAGCCTGGCCTCCACTGCCAGTGATAAGGGTCTAAGCCTCGCCTCCACTGCCAGTGATAAGGGTCTAAGCCTGGACTCCACTGCCAGTGATAAGGGTCTAAGCCTGGCCTTCACTGCCAGTGATAAGGGTCTAAGCCTGGCCTCCACTGCCAGTGATATGGGTCTAAGTCTGATCTCCACTGCCAGTGATAAGGGTCTAAGCCTGATCTCCACTGCCAGTGATAAGGGTCTAAGCCTGATCTCCACTGCCAGTGATAAGGGTCTAAGCCTGGCCTCCACTGCCAGTGATAAGGGTCTAAGCCTGGCCTCCACTGCCAGTGATATGGCTCTAAGCCTGATCTCCACTGCCAGTGATAAGGGTCTAAGCCTGGCCTCCACTGCCAGTGATATGGGTCTAAGCCTGATCTCCACTACCAGTGATAAGGGTCTAAGCCTGGCCTCCACTGCCAGTGATATGGGTCTAAGCCTGGCTTCCACTGCCAGCGATATGGGTCTAAGCCTGATCTCCACTGCCAGCGATATGGGTCTAAGCCTGATCTCCACTGCCAGTGATATGGGTCTAAGCCTGATCTCCACTACCAGTGATAAGGGTTAAAGCCTGGCCTCCACTGCCAGTGATATGGGTCTAAGCCTGGCTTCCACTGCCAGCGATATGGGTCTAAGCCTGATCTCCACTGCCAGTGATATGGGTCTAAGCCTGATCTCCACTGCCAGTGATATGGGTCTAAGCCTGATCTCCACTGCCAGTGATATGGGTCTAAGCCTGATCTCCACTGCCAGTGATATGGGTCTAAGTCTGATCTCCACTGCCAGTGATATGGGCCTAAGCCTGGCCTCCACTGCCAGTGATATGGGTCTAAGCCTGATCTCCACTGTCAGTGATATGGGTCTAAGCCTGATCTCCACTGCCAGTGATATGGGTTTAAGCCTGATCTCCACTGCCAGTGATATGGGTCTAAGCCTGATCTTCACTGACAGTGATATGGGTCTAAGCCTGATCTCCACTGCCAGTGATATGGGTCTAAGCCTGGCCTCCACTGCCAGTGATATGGGTCTAAGCATGATCTCCACTGCCAGTGATAAGGGTCTAAGCCTGGCCTCCACTGCCAGTGATAAGGGTCTAAGCCTGATCTCCACTGCCAGTGATATGGGTCTAAGCCTGATCTCCACTGCCAGTGATATAGGTCTAAGCCTGGCCTCCACTGCCAGTGATAAGGGTCTAAGCCTGGCCTACACTGCCAGTGATATTGGTCTAAGCCTGATCTCCACTGCCAGTGATATGGGCCTAAGCCTGGCCTCCATTACCAGTGATATGGGTCTAAGCCGGATCTCCACTGCCAGTGATATGGGTCTAAGCCTGACCTAAACTGCCAGTGATAAGGGTCTAAGCCTGATGTCCACTGCCAGTGATATGGGTCTAAGCATGATCTCCACTGCCAGTGATATGGGTCTAAGCCTGATCTCCACTGCCAGTGATATGGGTCTAAGCCTAGCCTCCACTGCCAGTGATATGGGTCTAAGCCTGGCCTCCACTGCCAGTGATATGGGTCTAAGCCTGATCTCCACTGCCAGTGATATGGGTCTAAGCCTGATCTCCACTGCCAGTGATATGGGTCTAAGCCTGGCCTCCACTGCCAGTGATATGGGTCTAAGCCTGGCCTCCACTGCCAGTGATATGGGTCTAAGCCTGATCTCCACTGCCAGTGATATGTGTCTAAGCCTGATCTCCACTGCCAGTGATAAGTGTCTAAGCCTGACCTCCACTGCCAGTGAAAAGGGTCTAAGCCTGATCTCCACTGCCAGTGATATGGGTCTAAGCCTGATCTCCACTGCCAGTGATATGGGTCTAACCCTGATCTCCACTACCAGTGATAAGGGTCTAAGCCTGGCCTCCACTGCCAGTGATATGGGTCTAAGCCTGATCTCCACTGCCAGTGATATGGGTCTAAGCCTCGCCTTCACTGCCAGTGATATGGGTCTAAGCCTGATCTCCACTGCCAGTGATATGGGTCTAAGCCTGATCTCTACTGCCAGTGATAAGGGTCTAAGCCTGATCTCCACTGCCAGTGATAAGGGTCTAAGCCTGGCCTCCACTGCCAGTGATATGGCTCTAAGCCTGATCTCCACTGCCAGTGATAAGGGTCTAAGCCTGGCCTCCACTGCCAGTGATATGGGTCTAAGCCTGATCTCCACTGCCAATGATAAGGGTCTAAGCCTGGCCTCCACTGCCAGTGATAAGGGTCTAAGCCTGGCATCCACTGCCAGTGATATGGCTCTAAGCCTGATTTCCACTGCCAGTGATAAGGGTCTAAGCCTGGCCTCCACTGCCAGTGATAAAGGTCTAAGCCTGGCCTCCACTGCCAGTGATATGGGTCTAAGCCTGATCTCCACTGCCAATGATAAGGGTCTAAGCCTGGCCTCCACTGCCAGTGATATGGGTCTAAGCCTGGCCTCCACTGCCAGTGATAAGGGTCTAAGCCTGGCCTCCACTGCCAGTGATATGGCTCAAAGCCTGATCTCCACTGCCAGTGATAAGGGTCTTAGCCTGGCCTCCACTGCCAGTGATAAGGGTCTAAGCCTGGCCTCCACTGCCAGTTATATGGCTCTAAGCATGAACTCCACTGCCAGTGATATGGGTCTAAGCCTGGCCTCCACTGCCAGTGATATGGGTCTAAGCCTGATCTGCACTGCCAATGATAAGGGTCTAAGCCTGGCCTCCACTGCCAGTGATATGGGTCTAAGCCTGATCTCCACTGCCAGTGATATGGGTCTAAGCCTGATCTCCACTGCCAGTGATATGGGTCTAAGCCTGATCTTAACTGACAGTGATATGGGTCTAAGCCTGATCTCCACTGCCAGTGATATGGGTCTTAACCTCGCCTCCACTGCCAGTGATATGGGTCTAAGCCTGATCTCCACTGCCAGTGATAAGGATCTAAGCCTGGCCTCCACTGCCAGTGATAAGGGTCTAAGCCTGATCTCCACTGCCAGTGATATGGGTCTAAGCCTGATCTCCACTGCCAGTGATATGGGTCTAAGCCTGGCCTCCACTGCCAGTGATATGGGTCTAAGCCTGGCCTCCACTGCCAGTGATATGGGTCTAAGCCTGATCTCCACTGCCAGTGATATGGGTCTAAGCCTGATCTCCACTGCCAGTGATATGGGTGTAAGCCTGGCCTCCACTGCCAGTGAAAAGGGTCTAAGCCTGATCTCCACTGCCAGTGATATGGGTCTAAGCCTGGCCTCCACTGCCAGTGATTTGGGTCTAAGCCTGGCCTCCACTGCCAGTGATATGGGTCTAAGCCTGATCTCCACTGCCAGTGATATGGGTCTAAGCCTGATCTCCACTGCCAGTGATAAGTGTCTAAGCCTGACCTCCACTGCCAGTGAAAAGGGTCTAAGCCTGATCTCCACTGCCAGTGATATGGGTCTAAGCCTGATCTCCACTGCCAGTGATATGGGTCTAAGCCTGATCTCCACTGCCAGTGATAAGGGTCTAAGCCTGATCTCCACTGCCAGTGATAAGGGTCTAAGCCTGGCCTCCACTGCCAGTGATATGGCTCTAAGCCTGATCTCCACTGCCAGTGATAAGGGTCTAAGCCTGGCCTCCACTGCCAGTGATATGGGTCTAAGCCTGATCTCCACTGCCAATGATAAGGGTCTAAGCCTGGCCTCCACTGCCAGTGATAAGGGTCTAAGCCTGGCCTCCACTGCCAGTGATATGGCTCTAAGCCTGATCTCCACTGCCAGTGATAAGGGTCTAAGCCTGGCCTCCACTGCCAGTGATAAGGGTCTAAGCCTGGCCTCCACTGCCAGTGATATTGGTCTAAGCCTGATCTCCACTGCCAATGATAAGGGTCTAAGCCTGGCCTCTACTGCCAGTAATAAGGGTCTAAGCCTGGCCTCCACTGCCAGTGATATGGCTCTAAGCCTGATCTCCACTGCCAGTGATAAGGGTCTAAGCCTGGCCTCCACTGCCAGTGATATGGGTCTAAGCCTGATCTCCACTGCCAATGATAAGGGTCTAAGCCTGGCCTCCACTGCCAGTGATATGGGTCTAAGCCTGATCTCCACTACCAGTGATAAGGGTCTAAGCCTGGCCTCCACTGCCAGTGATATGGGTCTAAGCCTGATCTCCACTGCCAGTGATATGGGTCTAAGCCTGATCTCCACTGCCAATGATAAGGGTCTAAGCCTGGCCTCCACTGCCAGTGATAAGGGTCTAAGCCTGGCCTCCACTGCCAGTGATATGGCACTAAGCCTGATCTCCACTGCCAGTGATAAGGGTCTATGCCTGGCCTCCACTGCCAGTGATAAAGGTCTAAGCCTGGCCTCCACTGCCAGTGATATGGGTCTAAGCCTGATCTCCACTGCCAATGATAAGGGTCTAAGCCTGGCCTCCACTGCCAGTGATATGGGTCTAAGCCTGGCCTCCACTGCCAGTGATAAGGGTCTAAGCCTGGCCTCCACTGCCAGTGATATGGCTCTAAGCCTGATCTCCACTGCCAGTGATAAGGGTCTAAGCCTGGCCTCCACTGCCAGTGATAAGGGTCTAAGCCTGGCCTCCACTGCCAGTTATATGGCTCTAAGCCTGATCTCCACTGCCAGTGATAAGGGTCTAAGCCTGGCCTCCACTGCCAGTGATATGGGTCTAAGCCTGATCTCCACTGCCAATGATAAGGGTCTAAGACTGGCCTCCACTGCCAGTGATATGGGTCTAAGCCTGATCTCCACTACCAGTGATAAGGGTCTAAGCCTGGCTTCTACTGCCAGTGATATGGGTCTAAGCTTGATCTACACTGCCAGTGATATGGGTCTAAGCCTGGCTTCCACTGCCAGTGTTATGGGTCTAAGCCTGATCTCCACTGCCAGTGATATGGGTCTAAGCCTGATCTCCACTGCCAGTGATATGTGTCTAAGTCTGATCTCCACTGCCAGTGATATGGGCCTAAGCCTTGCCTCCACTGCCAGTGATATGGGTCTAAGCCTGATCTCCACTGCCAGCGATATGGGTCTAAGCCTGATCTCCACTGCCAGTGATATGGGTCTAAGCCTGATCTCCACTGCCAGTGATATGGGTCTAAGCCTGATCTTAACTGACAGTGATATGGGTCTAAGCCTGATCTCCACTGCCAGTGATATGGGTCTAAGCCTGGCCTCCACTGCCAGTGATATGGGTCTAAGCCTGATCTCCACTGCCAGTGATAAGGGTCTAAGCCTGGCCTCCACTGCCAGTGATAAGGGTCTAAGCCTGATCTCCACTGCCAGTGATATGGGTCTAAGCCTGATCTCCACTGCCAGTGATATGGGTCTAAGCCTGGCCTCCACTGCCAGTGATAAGGGTCTAAGCCTGGCCTCCACTGCCAGTGATATGGGTCTAAGCCTGATCTCCACTGCCAGTGATATGGGTCTAAGCCTGGCCTCCACTACCAGTGATATGGGTCTAAGCCTGATCTCCACTGCCAATGATAAGGGTCTAAGCCTGGCCTCCACTGCCAGTGATATGGGTCTAAGCCTGATCTCCACTGCCAGTGATATGGGTTTAAGCCTGATCTCCACTGCCAGTGATATGGGTCTAAGCCTGATCTCCCCTGCCAGTGATATGGGTCTAAGCCTGATCTTAACTGACAGTGATATGGGTCTAAGCCTGATCTCCACTGCCAGTGATATGGGTCTAAGCCTGGCTTCCACTGCCAGTGATATGGGTCTAAGCCTGATCTCCACTGCCAGTGATATGGGTCTAAGCCTGATCTCCACTGCCAGTGATATGGGTCTAAGCCTGGCCTCCACTGCCAGTGATATGGGTCTAAGCCTGATCTCCACTGCCAGTGATATGGGTCTAAGCCTGATCTCCACTGCCAGTGATATGGGTGTAAGCCTGGCCTCCACTGCCAGTGAAAAGGGTCTAAGCCTGATCTCCACTGCCAGTGATATGGGTCTAAGCCTGGCCTCCACTGCCAGTGATTTGGGTCTAAGCCTGGCCTCCACTGCCAGTGATATGGGTCTAAGCCTGATCTCCACTGCCAGTGATATGGGTCTAAGCCTGATCTCCACTGCCAGTGATAAGTGTCTAAGCCTGACCTCCACTGCCAGTGAAAAGGGTCTAAGCCTGATCTCCACTGCCAGTGATATGGGTCTAAGCCTGATCTCCACTGCCAGTGATATGGGTCTAAGCCTGATCTCCACTGCCAGTGATAAGGGTCTAAGCCTGATCTCCACTGCCAGTGATAAGGGTCTAAGCCTGGCCTCCACTGCCAGTGATATGGCTCTAAGCCTGATCTCCACTGCCAGTGATAAGGGTCTAAGCCTGGCCTCCACTGCCAGTGATATGGGTCTAAGCCTGATCTCCACTGCCAATGATAAGGGTCTAAGCCTGGCCTCCACTGCCAGTGATAAGGGTCTAAGCCTGGCCTCCACTGCCAGTGATATGGCTCTAAGCCTGATCTCCACTGCCAGTGATAAGGGTCTAAGCCTGGCCTCCACTGCCAGTGATAAGGGTCTAAGCCTGGCCTCCACTGCCAGTGATATTGGTCTAAGCCTGATCTCCACTGCCAATGATAAGGGTCTAAGCCTGGCCTCCACTGCCAGTAATAAGGGTCTAAGCCTGGCCTCCACTGCCAGTGATAAGGCTCTAAGCCTGATCTCCACTGCCAGTGATAAGGGTCTAAGCCTGGCCTCCACTGCCAGTGATATGGGTCTAAGCCTGATCTCCACTGCCAATGATAAGGGTATAAGCCTGGCCTCCACTGCCAGTGATATGGGTCTAAGCCTGATCTCCACTACCAGTGATAAGGGTCTAAGCCTGGCCTCCACTGCCAGTGATATGGGTCTAAGCCTGATCTCCACTGCCAGTGATATGGGTCTAAGCCTGATCTCCACTGCCAATGATAAGGGTCTAAGCCTGGCCTCCACTGCCAGTGATAAGGGTCTAAGCCTGGCCTCCACTGCCAGTGATATGGCTCTAAGCCTGATCTCCACTGCCAGTGATAAGGGTCTATGCCTGGCCTCCACTGCCAGTGATAGAGGTCTAAGCCTGGCCTCCACTGCCAGTGATATGGGTCTAAGCCTGATCTCCACTGCCAATGATAAGGGTCTAAGCCTGGCCTCCACTGCCAGTGATATGGGTCTAAGCCTGGCCTCCACTGCCAGTGATAAGGGTCTAAGCCTGGCCTCCACTGCCAGTGATATGGCTCTAAGCCTGATCTCCACTGCCAGTGATAAGGGTTTAAGCCTGGCCTCCACTGCCAGTGATAAGGGTCTAAGCCTGGCCTCCACTGCCAGTTATATGGCTCTAAGCCTGATCTCCACTGCCAGTGATAAGGGTCTAAGCCTGGCCTCCACTGCCAGTGATATGGGTCTAAGCCTGATCTCCACTGCCAATGATAAGGGTCTAAGCCTGGCCTCCACTGCCAGTGATATGGGTCTAAGCCTGATCTCCACTACCAGTGATAAGGGTCTAAGCCTGGCTTCCACTGCCAGTGATATGGGTCTAAGCTTGATCTACACTGCCAGTGATATGGGTCTAAGCCTGGCTTCCACTGCCAGTGTTATGGGTCTAAGCCTGATCTCCACTGCCAGTGATATGGGTCTAAGCCTGATCTCCACTGCCAGTGATATGGGTCTAAGTCTGATCTCCACTGCCAGTGATATGGGCCTAACCCTTGCCTCCACTGCCAGTGATATGGGTCTAAGCCTGATCTCCACTGCCAGCGATATGGGTCTAAGCCTGATCTCCACTGCCAGTGATATGGGTCTAAGCCTGATCTCCACTGCCAGTGATATGGGTCTAAGCCTGATCTTAACTGACAGTGATATGGGTCTAAGCCTGATCTCCACTGCCAGTGATATGGGTCTAAGCCTGGCCTCCACTGCCAGTGATATGGGTCTAAGCCTGATCTCCACTGCCAGTGATAAGGGTCTAAGCCTGGCCTCCACTGCCAGTGATAAGGGTCTAAGCCTGATCTCCACTGCCAGTGATATGGGTCTAAGCCTGATCTCCACTGCCAGTGATATGGGTCTAAGCCTGGCCTCCACTGCCAGTGATAAGGGTCTAAGCCTGGCCTCCACTGCCAGTGATATGGGTCTAAGCCTGATCTCCACTGCCAGTGATATGGGTCTAAGCCTTGCCTCCACTACCAGTGATATGGGTCTAAGCCTGATCTCCACTGCCAATGATAAGGGTCTAAGCCTGGCCTCCACTGCCAGTGATATGGGTCTAAGCCTGATCTCCACTGCCAGTGATATGGGTTTAAGCCTGATCTCCACTGCCAGTGATATGGGTCTAAGCCTGATCTCCACTGCCAGTGATATGGGTCTAAGCCTGATCTTAACTGACAGTGATATGGGTCTAAGCCTGATCTCCACTGCCAGTGATATGGGTCTAAGCCTGGCCTCCACTGCCAGTGATATGGGTCTAAGCCTGATCTCCACTGCCAGTGATAAGGGTCTAAGCCTGGCCTCCACTGCCAGTGATAAGGGTCTAAGCCTGATCTCCACTGCCAGTGATATGGATCTAAGCCTGATCTCCACTGCCAGTGATATGGGTCTAAGCCTGGCCTCCACTGCCAGTGATAAGGGTCTAAGCCTGGCCTCCACTGCCAGTGATATGGGTCTAAGCCTGATCTCCACTGCCAGTGATATGGGTCTAAGCCTGGCCTCCACTACCAGTGATATGGGTCTAAGCCTGATCTCCACTGCCAATGATAAGGGTCTATGCCTGGCCTCCACTGACAGTGATAAGGGTCTAAGACTGATCTCCACTGCCAGTGATAAGGGTCTAAGCCTGATTTACACTGCCAGTGATATGGGTCTAAGCCCGATCTCCACTGCCAGTGATATGAGTCTAAGCCTGATCTCCGCTGCCAGTGATATGGGTCTAAGCCTGATCTCCACTGCCAGTGATATGGGTGTAAGCCTGGCCTCCACTGCCAGTGAAAAGGGTCTAAGCCTGATCTCCACTGCCAGTGATATGGGTCTAAGCCTGGCCTCCACTACCAGTGATATGGGTCTAAGCCTGGCCTCCACTGCCAGTGATATGGGTCTAAGCCTGATCTCCACTGCCAGTGATATGGGTCTAAGCCTGATCTCCACTGCCAGTAATAAGTGTCTAAGCCTTACCTTCACTGCCAGTGAAAAGGGTCTAAGCCTGATCTCCACTGCCAGTGATATGGGTCTAAGCCTGATCTCCACTGCCAGTGATATGGGTCTAACCCTGATCTCCACTACCAGTGATAAGGGTCTAAACCTGGCCTCTACTGCCAGTGATATGGGTCTAAGCCTGATCTCCACTGCCAGTGATATGGGTCTAAGCCTCGCCTTCACTGCCAGTGATATGGGTCTAAGCCTGATCTCCACTGCCAGTGATATCGGTCTAAGCCTGATCTCCACTGCCAGTGATAAGGGTCTAAGCCTGATCTCCACTGCCAGTGATAAGGGTCTAAGCCTGGCCTCCACTGCCAGTGATATGGCTCTAAGCCTGATCTCCACTGCCAGTGATAAGGGTCTAAGCCTGGCCTCCACTGCCAGTGATATGGGTCTAAGCCTGATCTCCACTGCCAATGATAAGGGTCTAAGCCTGGCCTCCACTGCCAGTGATAAGGGTCTAAGCCTGGCCTCCACTGCCAGTGATATGGCTCTAAGCCTGATCTCCACTGGCAGTGATAAGGTTCTAAGCCTGGCCTCCACTGCCAGTGATATGGGTCTAAGCCTGGCCTCCACTGCCAGTGATATTGGTCTAAGCCTGATCTCCCCTGCCAATGATAAGGGTCTAAGCCTGGCCTCCACTGCCAGTGATATGTGTCTAAGCCTGGCCTCCACTGCCAGTGATAAGGGTCTAAGCCTGGCCTCCACTGCCAGTGATATGGGTCTAAGCCTGATCTCCACTGCCAGTGATAAGGGTCTAAGCCTGATCTCCACTGCCAGTGATAAGGGTCTAAGCCTGGCCTCCACTGCCAGTGATATGGCTCTAAGCCTGATCTCCACTGCCAGTGATAAGGGTCTAAGCCTGGCCTCCACTGCCAGTGATATGGGTCTAAGCCTGATCTCCACTGCCAATGATAAGGGTCTAAGCCTGGCCTCCACTGCCAGTGATATGGCTCTAAGCCTGATCTCCACTGCCAATGATAAGGGTCTAAGCCTGGCCTCCACTGCCAGTGATATGGGTCTAAGCCTGATCACTACCAGTGATAAGGGTCTAAGCCTGGCCTCCACTGCCAGTGATATGGGTCTAAGCCTGATCTCCACTACCAGTGATAAGGGTCTAAGCCTGGCCTCCACTGCCAGTGATATGGGTCTAAGCCTGATCTCCACTGCCAGTGATATGGGTCTAAGCCTGGCCTCCACTGCCAGTGATATGGGTCTAAGCCTGATCTCCACTGCCAATGATAAGGGTCTAAACCTGGCCTCCACTGCCAGTGATAAGGGTCTAAGCCTGGCCTCCACTGCCAGTGATATGGCTCTAAGCCTGATCTCCACTGCCAGTGATAAGGGTCTAAGCCTGGCCTCCACTGCCAGTGATAAAGGTCTAAGCCTGGCCTCCACTGCCTGTGATATGGGTCTAAGCCTGATCTCCACTGCCAATGATAAGGGTCTAAGCCTGATCTCCACTGCCAGTGATATGGGTCTAAGCCTGGCCTCCACTGCCAGTGATAAGGGTCTAAGCCTGGCCTCCACTGCCTGTGATATGGCTCTAAGCCTGATCTCCACTGCCAGTGATAAGGGTCTAAGCCTGGCCTCCACTGCCAGTGATAAGGGTCTAAGCCTGGCCTCCACTGCCAGTGATATGGCTCTAAGCCTGATCTCCACTGCCAGTGATAAGGGTCTAAGCCTGGCCTCCACTGCCATTGATATGGGTCTAAGCCTGATCTCCACTGCCAATGATAAGGGTCTAAGCCTGGCCTCCACTGCCAGTGATATGGGTCTAAGCCTGATCTCCACTACCAGTGATAAGGGTCTAAGCCTCGCTTCCACTGCCAGTGATATGGGTCTAAGACTGATCTCCATTGCCAGTGATAAGGGTCTAAGCCTGGCCTCCACTGCCAGTGATATGGGTCTAAGCCTCATCTCCACTGCCAATGATAAGGGTCTAAGCCTGGCCTCCACTGCCAGTGATATGGGTCTAAGCCTGATCTCCACTGCCAGTGATATGGGTCTAAGCCTGGCTTCCACTGCCAGTGATATGGGTCTAAGCCTGATCTCCACTGCCAGTGATATGGGTCTAAGCCTGATCTCCACTGCCAGTGATATGGGTCTAAGTCTGATCTCCACTGCCAGTGATATGGGCCTAAGCCTTGCCTCCACTGCCAGTGATATGGGTCTAAGCCTGATCTCCACTGCCAGTGATATGGGTCTAAGCCTGATCTCCACTGCCAGTGATATGGGTCTAAGCCTGATCTCCACTGCCAGTGATATGGGTCTAAGCCTGATCTTAAATGACAGTGATGTGGGTCTAAGCCTGATCTCCACTGCCAGTGATATGGGTCTAAGCCTGGCCTCCATTGCCAGTGATATGGGTCTAAGCCTGATCTCCACTGAAAGTGATAAGGGTCTAAGCCTGATCTCCACTGCCAGTGATAAGGGTCTAAGCCTGATCTCCACTGCCAGTGATATGGGTGTAAGCCTGGCCTCCACTGCCAGTGAAAAGGGTCTAAGCCTGATCTCCACTGCCAGTGATATGGGTCTAAGCCTGGCCTCCACTGCCAGTGATATGGGTCTAAGCCTGGCCTCCACTGCCAGTGATATGGGTCTAAGCCTGGCCTCCACTGCCAGTGATATTGGTCTAAGCCTGATCTCCACTGCCAGTGATATGGGTCTAAGCCTGATCTCCACTGCCAGTGATAAGTGTCTAAGCCTTACCTCCACTGCCAGTGAAAAGGGTCTAAGCCTGATCTCCACTGCCAGTGATATGGGTCTAAGCCTGATCTCCACTGCCAGTGATATGGGTCTAACCCTCATCTCCACTACCAGTGACAAGGGTCTAAGCCTGGCCTCTACTGCCAGTGATATGGGTCTAAGCCTGTTCTCCACTGCCAGTGATATGGGTCTAAGCCTCGCCTTCACTGCCAGTGATATGGGTCTAAGCCTGATCTCCACTGCCAGTGATATGGGTCTAAGCCTGATCTCCACTGCCAGTGATGAGGGTCTAAGCCTGATCTCCACTGCCAGTGATAAGGGTCTAAGCCTGGCCTCCACTGCCAGTGATATGGCTCTAAGCCTGATCTCCACTGCCAGTGATAAAGGCCTAAGCCTGGCCTCCACTGCCAGTGATATGGGTCTAAGCCTGATCTCCACTGCCAATGATAAGGGTCTAAGCCTGGCCTCCACTGCCAGTGATAAGGGTCTAAGCCTGGCCTCCACTGCCAGTGATATGGCTCTAAGCCTGATCTCCACTGCCAGTGATAAGGGTCTAAGCCTGGCCTCCACTGCCAGTGATAAAGGTCTAAGCCTGGCCTCCACTGCCAGTGATATTGGTCTAAGCCTGATCTCCACTGCCAATGATATGGGTCTAAGCCTGATCTCCACTGCCAATGATAAGGGTCTAAGCCTGGCCTCCACTGCCAGTGATAAGGGTCTAAGCCTGGCCTCCACTGCCAGTGATATGGCTCTAAGCCTGATCTCCACTGCCAGTGATAAGGGTCTAAGCCTGGCCTCCACTGCCAGTGATAAAGGTCTAAGCCTGGCCTCCACTGCCAGTGATATGACTCTAAGCCTGATCTCCACTGCCAGTGATATGGGTCTAAGCCTGGCCTCCACTGCCAGTGATATGGGTCTAAGCCTGATCTCCACTGCCAATGATAAGGGTCTAAGCCTGGCCTCCACTGCCAGTGATATGGGTCTAAGCCTGATCTCCAATACCAGTGATAAGGGTCTAAGCCTGGCCTCCACTGCCAGTGATATGGGTCTAAGCCTCATCTCCACTGCCAGTGATATGGGTCTAAGCCTGGCCTCCACTGCCAGTGATATGGGTCTAAGCCTGATCTCCACTGCCAATGATAAGGGTCTAAGCCTGGCCTCCACTGCCAGTGATAAGGGTCTAAGCCTGGCCTCCACTGCCAGTGATATGGTTCTAAGCCTGATCTCCACTGCCAGTGATAAGGGTCTAAGCCTGGCCTCCACTGCCAGTGATAAAGGTCTAAGCCTGGCCTCCACTGCCAGTGATATGGGTCTAAGCCTGATCTCCACTGCCAATGATAAGGGTCTAAGCCTGGCCTCCACTGCCAGTGATAAGGGTCTAAGCCTGGCCTCCACTGCCAGTGATAAGGGTCTAAGCCTGGCCTCCACTACCAGTGATATGGCTCTAAGCCTGATCTCCACTGCCAGTGATAAGGGTCTAAGCCTGGCCTCCACTGCCAGTGATAAGGGTCTAAGCCTGGCTTCCACTGCCAGTGATATGGCTCTAAGCCTGATCTCCACTGCCAGTGATAAGGGTCTAAGCCTGGCCACCACTGCCAGTGATATGGGTCTAAGCCTGATCTCCACTGCCAATGATAAGGGTCTAAGCCTGATCTCCACTGCCAGTGATATGGATCTAAGCCTGATCTCCACTGCCAGTGATATGGGTCTAAGCATGGCCTCCACTGCCAGTGATATGGGTCTAAGCCGGATCTCCACTGCCAGTGATAAGGGTCTAAACATGGTCTCCACTGCCAGTGATATGGGTCTAAGCCTGATCTCCACTGCCAGTGATAAGGGTCTAAGCATGGCCTCCACTGCCAGTGATATGGGACTAAGCCTGTCCTCCACTGCCAGTGATATGGATCTAAGCCTGATCTCCACTGCCAGTGATATGGGTCTAAGCCTGGCCTGCACTGCCAGTGATATTGGTCTAAGCCTGATCTCCACTTCCAGTGATAAGGGTCTAAGCCTGGCCTCCTCTGCCAGTGATATGGGTCTAAGCCTGATCTCCACTGCCAGTGATATGGGACTAAGCCTGATCTCCACTGCCAGTGACAAGGGTCTAAGCGTGATCTCCACTGCCATTGATACGGGTCTAAGCCTGATTTCCACTGCCAGTGATATGGGTTTAAGCCTGATATCCACTGCCAGTGATAAGGGTCTAAGCCTGATCTCCACTGCCAGTGATAAGGGTCTAAGCCTGATCTCCACTGCCAGTGATAAGGGTCTAAGCCTGATCTCCACTGCCAGTGATAAGGGTCTAAGCCTGGCCTCCACTGCCAGTGATATGGGTCTAAGCCTGATCTCCACTGCCAGTGATATGGGTCTAAGCCTGATCTCCACTGCCAGTGATATGGGTCTAAGCCTGATATCCAGTGCCAGTGATAAGGGTCTAAGCCTGATCTCCACTGCCAGTGATAAGGGTCTAAGCCTGATATCCACTGCCAGTGATAAGGGTCTAAGCCTGATCTCCACTACCAGTGATAAGGGTCTAAGCCTGGCCTCCACTGCCAGTGATATGGGTCTAAGCCTGATCTCCACTGCCAGTGATATGGGTCTAAGCCTCGCCTCCACTGCCAGTGATATGGGTCTAAGCCTGATCTCCACTGCGAGTGATATGGGTCTAAGCCTGATCTCCACTGCCAGTGATAGGGGTCTAAGTGTTATCTCCACTGCCAGTGATATGGGCCTAAGCCTGGCCTCCACTGCCAGTGATATGGGTCTAAGCCTGATCTCCACTGCCAGTGATATGGGTCTAAGCCTGATCTCCACTGCCATTGATATGGGTCTAAGCCTGATCTAAGCTGCCAGTGATATGGGTCTAAGCCTGATCTCCACTGCCAGTGATATGGGTCTAAGCCTGATCTCCACTGCCAGTGATATGTGTCTAAGCCTGGCCTCCACTGCTAGTGATATGGGTCTTAGCCTGATCTCCACTGCCAGTGATAAGGGTCTAAGCCTGGCCTCCACTGCCAGTGATAAGGGTCTAAGCCTGATCTCCACTGCCAGTGATATGGGTGTAAGCCTGATCTCCACTGCCAGAGATAAGGGTCTAAGCCTGGCCTCCACTGCCAGTGATAAGGGTCTAAGCCTGGCCTCCACTGCCAGTGATAAGGGTCTAAGCCTGGCCTCCTCTACCAGTGATATGGGTCTAAGCCTGATCTCCACTGCCAGTGATATGGGTCTAAGCCTGGTCTCCACTGCCAGTGATAAGGGTCTAAGCCTGATCTCCACTGCCAGTGATATGGGTCTAAGCCTAATCTCCACTGCCTGTGATATGGGTCTAAGCCTGATCTCCGCTGCCAGTGATATGGGTCTAAGCCTCGCCTTCACTGCCAGTGATATGGGTCTAAGCCTGATCTCCACTGCCAGTGATAAGGGTCTAAGCCTGGCCTCCACTGCCAGTGATAAGGGTCTAAGCCTGATCTCCACTGCCAGTGATATGGGTCTAAGCCTGATCTACACTGCCAGTGATATGGGTCTAAGCCTGGCCTCCACTGCCATGGATAAGGGTCTAAGCCTGGCCTCCACTGCCAGTGATATGGGTCTAAGCCTGATCTCCACTGCCAGTGATATGGGTCTAAGCCTGGCCTCCACTACCAGTGATATGGGTTTAAGCCTGATCTCCACTGCCAATGATAAGGGTCTAAGCCTGGCCTCCACTGTCAGTGATATGGGTCTAAGCCTGATCTCCACTGCCAGTGATAAGGGTCTAAGCCTGATCTCCACTGCCAGTGATATGGGTCTAAGCCCGATCTCCACTGCCAGTGATATGGGTCTAAGCCTGATCTCCACTTCCAGTGATATGGGTCTAAGCCTGGCCTCCACTGCCAGTGATATGGGTCTAAGCCTGGCCTCCACTGCCAGTGATATGGGTCTAAGCCTGATCTCCACTGCCAATGATATGGGTGTAAGTCTGGCCTCCACTGCCAGTGAAAAGGGTCTAAGCCTGATCTCCACTGCCAGTGATAGGGGTCTAAGCCTGATCTCCACTACCAGTGATAAGGGTCTAAGCCTGGCCTCCACTGCCAGTGATATGGGTCTAAGCCTGATCTCCACTGCCAGTGATATGGGTCTACGCCTCGCCTCCACTGCCAGTGATATGGGTCTAAGCCTGATCTCCACTGCCAGTGATATGGGTCTAAGCCTGATCTCCACTGACAGTGATAGGGGTCTAAGTGTTATCTCCACTGCCAGTGATATGGGCCTAAGCCTGGCCTCCACTGCCAGTGATATGGGTCTAAGCCTGATCTCCACTGCCAGTGATATGGGTCTAAGCCTGATCTCCAATGTCATTGATATGGGTCTAAGCCTGAACTCCACTGCCAGTGATATGGGTCTAAGCCTGATCTTCACTGCCAGTGATATGGGTCTAAGCCTGATCTCCACTGCCAGTGATATGGGTCTAAGCCTGGCCTCCACTGCTAGTGATATGGGTCTTAGCCTGATCTCCACTGCCAGTGATAAGGGTCTAAGCCTGGCCTCCACTGCCAGTGATAAGGGTCTAAGCCTGATCTCCACTGCCAGTGATATGGGTGTAAGCCTGATCTCCACTGCCAGTGATATGGGTCTAAGCCTGGCTTCCACTGCCAGTGATAAGGGTCTAAGCCTGGCCTCCACTGCCAGTGATAAGTGTCTAAGCCTGGCCTCCTCTACCAGTGATATGGGTCTAAGCCTGATCTCCACTGCCAGTGATATGGGTCTAAGCCTGATCTCCACTGCCAGTGATAAGGGTCTAAGCCTCATCTCCACTGCCAGTGATATGGGTCTAAGCCTGGCCTCCACTGCCAGTGATAAGGGTCTAAGCCTGGCCTCCACTGCCTGTGATATGGCTCTAAGCCTGATCTCCACTGCCAGTGATAAGGGTCTAAGCCTGGCCTCCACTGCCAGTGATAAGGGTCTAAGCCTGGCCTCCACTGCCAGTGATATGGCTCTAAGCCTGATCTCCACTGCCAGTGATAAGGGTCTAAGCCTGGCCTCCACTGCCATTGATATGGGTCTAAGCCTGATCTCCACTGCCAATGATAAGGGTCTAAGCCTGGCCTCCACTGCCAGTTATATGGGTCTAAGCCTGATCTCCACTACCAGTGATAAGGGTCTAAGCCTCGCTTCCACTGCCAGTGATATGGGTCTAAGACTGATCTCCATTGCCAGTGATAAGGGTCTAAGCCTGGCCTCCACTGCCAGTGATATGGGTCTAAGCCTGATCTCCACTGCCAATGATAAGGGTCTAAGCCTGGCCTCCACTGCCAGTGATATGGGTCTAAGCCTGATCTCCACTGCCATTGATATGGGTCTAAGCCTGGCTTCCACTGCCAGTGATATGGGTCTAAGCCTGATCTCCACTGCCAGTGATATGGGTCTAAGCCTGATCTCCACTGCCAGTGATATGGGTCTAAGTCTGATCTCCACTGCCAGTGATATGGGCCTAAGCCTTGCCTCCACTGCCAGTGATATGGGTCTAAGCCTGATCTCCACTGCCAGTGATATGGGTCTAAGCCTGATCTCCACTGCCAGTGATATGGGTCTAAGCCTGATCTCCACTGCCAGTGATATGGGTCTAAGCCTGATCTTAACTGACAGTGATGTGGGTCTAAGCCTGATCTCCACTGCCAGTGATATGGGTCTAAGCCTGGCCTCCACTGCCAGTGATATGGGTCTAAGCCTGATCTCCACTGAAAGTGATAAGGGTCTAAGCCTGATCTCCACTGCCAGTGATAAGGGTCTAAGCCTGATTTCCACTGCCAGTGATATGGGTCTAAGCCCGATCTCCACTGCCAGTGATATGGGTCTAAGCCTGATCTCCACTGCCAGTGATAAGGGTCTAAGCCTGGCCACCACTGCCAGTGATATGGGTCTAAGCCTGATCTCCACTGCCAATGATAAGGGTCTAAGCCTGATCTCCACTGCCAGTGATATGGATCTAAGCCTGATCTCCACTGCCAGTGATATGGGTCTAAGCATGGCCTCCACTGCCAGTGATATGGGTCTAAGCCGGATCTCCACTGCCAGTGATAAGGGTCTAAACATGGTCTCCACTGCCAGTGATATGGGTCTAAGCCTGATCTCCACTGCCAGTGATAAGGGTCTAAGCATGGCCTCCACTGCCAGTGATATGGGACTAAGCCTGGCCTCCACTGCCAGTGATATGGATCTAAGCCTGATCTCCACTGCCAGTGATATGGGTCTAAGCCTGGCCTGCACTGCCAGTGATATTGGTCTAAGCCTGATCTCCACTTCCAGTGATAAGGGTCTAAGCCTGGCCTCCTCTGCCAGTGATATGGGTCTAAGCCTGATCTCCACTGCCAGTGATATGGGACTAAGCCTGATCTCCACTGCCAGTGACAAGGGTCTAAGCGTGATCTCCACTGCCATTGATATGGGTCTAAGCCTGATCTCCAGTGCCAGTGATATGGGTTTAAGCCTGATCTCCACTGCCAGTGATAAGGGTCTAAGCCTGATCTCCACTGCCAGTGATAAGGGTCTAAGCCTGATCTCCACTAACAGTGATAAGGGTCTAAGCCTGGCCTCCACTGCCAGTGATATGGGTCTAAGCCTGATCTCCACTGCCAGTGATATGGGTCTAAGCCTGATCTCCACTGCCAGTGATATGGGTCTAAGCCTGATCTCCACTGCCAGTGATATGGGTCTAAGCCTGATATCCAGTGCCAGTGATAAGGGTCTAAGCCTGATCTCCACTGCCAGTGATAAGGGTCTAAGCCTGATCTCCACTGCCAGTGATAAGGGTCTAAGCCTGATCTCCACTACCAGTGATAAGGGTCTAAGCCTGGCCTCCACTGCCAGTGATATGGGTCTAAGCCTGATCTCCACTGCCAGTGATATGGGTCTAAGCCTCGCCTCCACTGCCAGTGATATGGGTCTAAGCCTGATCTCCACTGCGAGTGATATGGGTCTAAGCCTGATCTCCACTGCCAGTGATATGGGCCTAAGCCTGGCCTCCACTGCCAGTGATATGGGTCTAAGCCTGATCTCCACTGCCAGTGATATGGGTCTAAGCCTGATCTCCACTGCCATTGATATGGGTCTAAGCCTGATCTAAGCTGCCAGTGATATGGGTCTAAGCCTGATCTCCACTGCCAGTGATATGGGTCTAAGCCTGATCTCCACTGCCAGTGATATGTGTCTAAGCCTGGCCTCCACTGCTAGTGATATGGGTCTTAGCCTGATCTCCACTGCCAGTGATAAGGGTCTAAGCCTGGCCTCCACTGCCAGTGATAAGGGTCTAAGCCTGATCTCCACTGCCAGTGATATGGGTGTAAGCCTGATCTCCACTGCCAGTGATAAGGGTCTAAGCCTGGCCTCCACTGCCAGTGATAAGGGTCTAAGCCTGGCCTCCACTGCCAGTGATAAGGGTCTAAGCCTGGCCTCCTCTACCAGTGATATGGGTCTAAGCCTGATCTCCACTGCCAGTGATATGGGTCTAAGCCTGATCTCCACTGCCAGTGATAAGGGTCTAAGCCTGATCTCCACTGCCAGTGATATGGGTCTAAGCCTAATCTCCACTGCCTGTGATATGGGTCTAAGCCTGATCTCCGCTGCCAGTGATATGGGTCTAAGCCTCGCCTTCACTGCCAGTGATATGGGTCTAAGCCTGATCTCCACTGCCAGTGATAAGGGTCTAAGCGTGGCCTCCACTGCCAGTGATAAGGGTCTAAGCCTGATCTCCACTGCCAGTGATATGGGTCTAAGCCTGATCTCCACTGCCAGTGATATGGGTCTAAGCCTGGCCTCCATTGCCATGGATAAGGGTCTAAGCCTGGCCTCCACTGCCAGTGATATGGGTGTAAGCCTGATCTCCACTGCCAGTGATATGGGTCTAAGCCTGGACTCCACTACCAGTGATATGGGTTTAAGCCTGATCTCCACTGCCAATGATAAGGGTCTAAGCCTGGCCTCCACTGCCAGTGATATGGGTCTAAGCCTGATCTCCACTGCCAGTGATAAGGGTCTAAGCCTGATCTCCACTGCCAGTGATATGGGTCTAAGCCCGATCTCCACTGCCAGTGATATGGGTCTAAGCCTGATCTCCACTTCCAGTGATATGGGTCTAAGCCTGGCCTCCACTGCCAGTGATATGGGTCTAAGCCTGGCCTCCACTGCCAGTGATATGGGTCTAAGCCTGATCTCCACTGCCAATGATATGGGTGTAAGTCTGGCCTCCACTGCCAGTGAAAAGGGTCTAAGCCTGATCTCCACTGCCAGTGATAGGGGTCTAAGCCTGATCTCCACTACCAGTGATAAGGGTCTAAGCCTGGCCTCCACTGCCAGTGATATGGGTCTAAGCCTGATCTCCACTGCCAGTGATATGGGTCTAAGCCTCGCCTCCACTGCCAGTGATATGGGTCTAAGCCTGATCTCCACTGCCAGTGATATGGGTCTAAGCCTGATCTCCACTGACAGTGATAGGGGTCTAAGTGTTATCTCCACTGCCAGTGATATGGGCCTAAGCCTGGCCTCCACTGCCAGTGATATGGGTCTAAGCCTGATCTCCACTGCCAGTGATATGGGTCTAAGCCTGATCTCCAATGCCATTGATATGGGTCTAAGCCTGATCTCCACTGCCAGTGATATGGGTCTAAGCCTGATCTTCACTGCCAGTGATATGGGTCTAAGCCTGATCTCCACTGCCAGTGATATGGGTCTAAGCCTGGCCTCCACTGCTAGTGATATGGGTCTTAGCCTGATCTCCACTGCCAGTGATAAGGGTCTAAGCCTGGCCTCCACTGCCAGTGATAAGGGTCTAAGCCTGATCTCCACTGCCAGTGATATGGGTGTAAGCCTGATCTCCACTGCCAGTGATATGGGTCTAAGCCTGGCTTCCACTGCCAGTGATAAGGGTCTAAGCCTGGCCTCCACTGCCAGTGATAAGTGTCTAAGCCTGGCCTCCTCTACCAGTGATATGGGTCTAAGCCTGATCTCCACTGCCAGTGATATGGGTCTAAGCCTGATCTCCACTGCCAGTGATAAGGGTCTAAGCCTGATCTCCACTGCCAGTGATATGGGTCTAAGCCTGGCCTCCACTGCCAGTGATAAGGGTCTAAGCCTGGCCTCCACTGCCTGTGATATGGCTCTAAGCCTGATCTCCACTGCCAGTGATAAGGGTCTAAGCCTGGCCTCCACTGCCAGTGATAAGGGTCTAAGCCTGGCCTCCACTGCCAGTGATATGGCTCTAAGCCTGATCTCCACTGCCAGTGATAAGGGTCTAAGCCTGGCCTCCACTGCCATTGATATGGGTCTAAGCCTGATCTCCACTGCCAATGATAAGGGTCTAAGCCTGGCCTCCACTGCCAGTGATATGGGTCTAAGCCTGATCTCCACTACCAGTGATAAGGGTCTAAGCCTCGCTTCCACTGCCAGTGATATGGGTCTAAGACTGATCTCCATTGCCAGTGATAAGGGTCTAAGCCTGGCCTCCACTGCCAGTGATATGGGTCTAAGCCTGATCTCCACTGCCAATGATAAGGGTCTAAGCCTGGCCTCCACTGCCAGTGATATGGGTCTAAGCCTGATCTCCACTGCCAGTGATATGGGTCTAAGCCTGGCTTCCACTGCCAGTGATATGGGTCTAAGCCTGATCTCCACTGCCAGTGATATGGGTCTAAGCCTGATCTCCACTGCCAGTGATATGGGTCTAAGTCTGATCTCCACTGCCAGTGATATGGGCCTAAGCCTTGCCTCCACTGCCAGTGATATGGGTCTAAGCCTGATCTCCACTGCCAGTGATATGGGTCTAAGCCTGATCTCCACTGCCAGTGATATCGGTCTAAGCCTGATCTCCACTGCCAGTGATATGGGTCTAAGCCTGATCTTAACTGACAGTGATGTGGGTCTAAGCCTGATCTCCACTGCCAGTGATATGGGTCTAAGCCTGGCCTCCACTGCCAGTGATATGGGTCTAAGCCTGATCTCCACTGAAAGTGATAAGGGTCTAAGCCTGATCTCCACTGCCAGTGATAAGGGTCTAAACCTGATTTCCACTGCCAGTGATATGGGTCTAAGCCCGATCTCCACTGCCAGTGATATGGGTCTAAGCCTGATCTCCACTGCCAGTGATATGGGTGTAAGCCTGGCCTCCACTGCCAGTGAAAAGGGTCTAAGCCTGATCTCCACTGCCAGTGATATGGGTCTAAGCCTGGCCTCCACTGCCAGTGATATGGGTCAAAGCCTGGCCTCCACTGCCAGTGATATGGGTCTAAGCCTGATCTCCACTGCCAGTGATATGGGTCTAAGCCTGATCTCCACTGCCAGTGATAAGTGTCTAAGCCTTACCTCCACTGCCAGTGAAAAGGGTCTAAGCCTGATCTCCACTGCCAGTGATATGGGTCTAAGCCTGATCTCCACTGCCAGTAATATGGGTCTAACCCTGATCTCCACTACCAGTGACAAGGGTCTAAGCCTGGCCTCTACTGCCAGTGATATGGGTCTAAGCCTGTTCTCCACTGCCAGTGATATGGGTCTAAGCCTCGCCTTCACTGCCAGTGATATGGGTCTAAGCCTGATCTCCACTGCCAGTGATATGGGTCTAAGCCTGATCTCCACTGCCAGTGATAAGGGTCTAAGCCTGATCTCCACTGCCAGTGATAAGGGTCTAAGCCTGGCCTCCACTGCCAGTGATATGGCTCTAAGCCTGATCTCCACTGCCAGTGATAAAGGTCTAAGCCTGGCCTCCACTGCCAGTGATATGGGTCTAAGCCTGATCTCCACTGCCAATGATAGGGGTCTAAGCCTGGCCTCCACTGCCAGTGATAAGGGTCTAAGCCTGGCCTCCACTGCCAGTGATATGGCTCTAAGCCTGATCTCCACTGCCAGTGATAAGGGTCTAAGCCTGGCCTCCACTGCCAGTGATAAAGGTCTAAGCCTGGCCTCCACTGCCAGTGATATTGGTCTAAGCCTGATCTCCACTGCCAATGATAAGGGTCTAAGCCTGGCCTCCACTGCCAGTGATATGGGTCTAAGCCTGGCCTCCACTGCCAGTGATAAGGGTCTAAGCCTAGCCTCCACTGCCAGTGATATGGCTCTAAGCCTGATCTCCACTGCCAGTGATAAGGGTCTAAGCCTGGCCTCCACTGCCAGTGATAAGGGTCTAAGCCTGGCCTCCACTGCCAGTGATATGACTCTAAGCCTGATCTCCACTGCCAGTGATATGAGTCTTAGCCTGGCCTCCACTGCCAGTGATATGGGTCTAAGCCTGATCTCCACTGCCAATGATAAGGGTCTAAGCCAGGCCTCCACTGCCAGTGATATGGGTCAAAGCCTGATCTCCAATACCAGTGATAAGGGTCTAAGCCTGGCCTCCACTGCCAGTGATATGGGTCTAAGCCTCATCTCCACTGCCAGTGATATGGGTCTAAGCCTGGCCTCCACTGCCAGTGATATGGGTCTAAGCCTGATCTCCACTGCCAATGATAAGGGTCTAAGCCTGGCCTCCACTGCCAGTGATAAGGGTCTAAGCCTGGCCTCCACTGCCAGTGATATGGCTCTAAGCCTGATCTCCACTGCCAGTGATAAGGGTCTAATCCTGGCCTCCACTGCCAGTGATAAAGGTCTAAGCCTGGCCTCCACTGCCAGTGATATGGGTCTAAGCCTGATCTCCACTGCCAATGATAAGGGTCTAAGCCTGGCCTCCACTGCCAGTGATAAGGGTCTAAGCCTGGCCTCCACTGCCAGTGATAAGGGTCTAAGCCTGGCCTCCACTACCAGTGATATGGCTCTAAGCCTGATCTCCACTGCCAGTGATAAGGGTCTAAGCCTGGCCTCCACTGCCAGTGATAAGGGTCTAAGCCTGGCCTCCACTGCCAGTGATATGGCTGTAAGCCTGATCTCCACTGCCAGTGATAAGGGTCTAAGCCTGGCCACCACTGCCAGTGATATGGGTCTAAGCCTGGCCACCACTGCCAGTGATATGGGTCTAAGCCTGATCTCCACTGCCAATGATAAGGGTCTAAGCCTGATCTCCACTGCCAGTGATATGGATCTAAGCCTGATCTCCACTGCCAGTGATATGGGTCTAAGCATGGCCTCCACTGCCAGTGATATGGGTCTAAGCCGGATCTCCACTGCCAGTGATAAGGGTCTAAACATGGTCTCCACTGCCAGTGATATGGGTCTAAGCCTGATCTCCACTGCCAGTGATAAGGGTCTAAGCATGGCCTCCACTGCCAGTGATATGGGACTAAGCCTGGCCTCCACTGCCAGTGATATGGATCTAAGCCTGATCTCCACTGCCAGTGATATGGGTCTAAGCCTGGCCTGCACTGCCAGTGATATTGGTCTAAGCCTGATCTCCACTTCCAGTGATAAGGGTCTAAGCCTGGCCTCCTCTGCCAGTGATATGGGTCTAAGCCTGATCTCCACTGCCAGTGATATGGGACTAAGCCTGATCTCCACTGCCAGTGACAAGGGTCTAAGCGTGATCTCCACTGCCATTGATACGGGTCTAAGCCTGATCTCCACTGCCAGTGATATGGGTTTAAGCCTGATATCCACTGCCAGTGATAAGGGTCTAAGCCTGATCTCCACTGCCAGTGATAAGGGTCTAAGCCTGATCTCCACTGCCAGTGATAAGGGTCTAAGCCTGATCTCCACTGCCAGTGATAAGGGTCTAAGCCTGGCCTCCACTGCCAGTGATATGGGTCTAAGCCTGATCTCCACTGCCAGTGATATGGGTCTAAGCCTGATCTCCACTGCCAGTGATATGGGTCTAAGCCTGATATCCAGTGCCAGTGATAAGGGTCTATGCCTGATCTCCACTGCCAGTGATAAGGGTCTAAGCCTGATCTCCACTGCCAGTGATAAGGGTCTAAGCCTGATCTCCACTACCAGTGATAAGGGTCTAAGCCTGGCCTCCACTGCCAGTGATATGGGTCTAAGCCTGATCTCCACTGCCAGTGATATGGGTCTAAGCCTCACCTCCACTGCCAGTGATATGGGTCTAAGCCTGATCTCCACTGCCAGTGATATGGGTCTAAGCCTGATCTTAACTGACAGTGATGTGGGTCTAAGCCTGATCTCCACTGCCAGTGATATGGGTCTAAGCCTGGCCTCCACTGCCAGTGATATGGGTCTAAGCCTGATCTCCACTGAAAGTGATAAGGGTCTAAGCCTGATCTCCACTGCCAGTGATAAGGGTCTAAGCCTGATTTCCACTGCCAGTGATATGGGTCTAAGCCCGATCTCCACTGCCAGTGATATGGGTCTAAGCCTGATCTCCACTGCCAGTGATATGGGTGTAAGCCTGGCCTCCACTGCCAGTGAAAAGGGTCTAAGCCTGATCTCCACTGCCAGTGATATGGGTCTAAGCCTGGCCTCCACTGCCAGTGATATGGGTCTAAGCCTGGCCTCCACTGCCAGTGATATGGGTCTAAGCCTGATCTCCACTGCCAGTGATATGGGTCTAAGCCTGATCTCCACTGCCAGTGATAAGTGTCTAAGCCTTACCTCCACTGCCAGTGAAAAGGGTCTAAGCCTGATCTCCACTGCCAGTGATATGGGTCTAAGCCTGATCTCCACTGCCAGTGATATGGGTCTAACCCTGATCTCCACTACCAGTGACAAGGGTCTAAGCCTGGCCTCTACTGCCAGTGATATGGGTCTAAGCCTGTTCTCCACTGCCAGTGATATGGGTCTAAGCCTCGCCTTCACTGCCAGTGATATGGGTCTAAGCCTGATCTCCACTGCCAGTGATATGGGTCTAAGCCTGATCTCCACTGCCAGTGATAAGGGTCTAAGCCTGATCTCCACTGCCAGTGATAAGGGTCTAAGCCTGGCCTCCACTGCCAGTGATATGGCTCTAAGCCTGATCTCCACTGCCAGTGATAAAGGTCTAAGCCTGGCCTCCACTGCCAGTGATATGGGTCTAAGCCTGATCTCCACTGCCAATGATTAGGGTCTAAGCCTGGCCTCCACTGCCAGTGATAAGGGTCTAAGCCTGGCGTCCACTGCCAGTGATATGGCTCTAAGCCTGATCTCCACTGCCAGTGATAAGGGTCTAAGCCTGGCCTCCACTGCCAGTGATAAAGGTCTAAGCCTGGCCTCCACTGCCAGTGATATTGGTCTAAGCCTGATCTCCACTGCCAATGATAAGGGTCTAAGCCTGGCCTCCACTGCCAGTGATATGGGTCTAAGCCTGGCCTCCACTGCCAGTGATAAGGGTCTAAGCCTGGCCTCCACTGCCAGTGATATGGCTCTAAGCCTGATCTCCACTGCCAGTGATAAGGGTCTATGCCAGGCCTCCACTGCCAGTGATAAGGGTCTAAGCCTGGCCTCCACTGCCAGTGATATGACTCTAAGCCTGATCTCCACTGCCAGTGATATGGGTCTAAGCCTGGCCTCCACTGCCAGTGATATGGGTCTAAGCCTGATCTCCACTGCCAATGATAAGGGTCTAAGCCTGGCCTCCACTGCCAGTGATATGGGTCTAAGCCTGATCTCCAATACCAGTGATAAGGGTCTAAGCCTGGCCTCCACTGCCAGTGATATGGGTCTAAGCCTCATCTCCACTGCCAGTGATATGGGTCTAAGCCTGGCCTCCACTGCCAGTGATATGGGTCTAAGCCTGATCTCCACTGCCAATGATAAGGGTCTAAGCCTGGCCTCCACTGACAGTGATAAGGGTCTAAGCCTGGCCTCCACTGCCAGTGATATGGCTCTAAGCCTGATCTCCACTGCCAGTGATAAGGGTCTAAGCCTGGCCTCCACTGCCAGTGATAAAGGTCTAAGCCTGGCCTCCACTGCCAGTGATATGGGTCTAAGCATGATCTCCACTGCCAATGATAAGGGTCTAAGCCTGGCCTCCACTGCCAGTGATAAGGGTCTAAGCCTGGCCTCCACTGCCAGTGATAAGGGTCTTACCTGGCCTCCACTACCAGTGATATGGCTCTAAGCCTGATCTCCACTGCCAGTGATAAGGGTCTAAGCCTGGCCTCCACTGCCAGTGATAAGGGTCTAAGCCTGGCCTCCACTGCCAGTGATATGGCTCTAAGCCTGATCTCCACTGCCAGTGATAAGGGTCTAAGCCTGGCCACCACTGCCAGTGATATGGGTCTAAGCCTGATCTCCACTGCCAATGATAAGGGTCTAAGCCTGATCTCCACTGCCAGTGATATGGATCTAAGCCTGATCTCCACTGCCAGTGATATGGGTCTAAGCATGGCCTCCACTGCTAGTGATATGGGTCTAAGCCGGATCTCCACTGCCAGTGATAAGGGTCTAAACATGGTCTCCACTGCCAGTGATATGGGTCTAAGCCTGATCTCCACTGCCAGTGATAAGGGTCTAAGCATGGCCTCCACTGCCAGTGATATGGGACTAAGCCTGGCCTCCACTGCCAGTGATATGGATCTAAGCCTGATCTCCACTGCCAGTGATATGGGTCTAAGCCTGGCCTGCACTGCCAGTGATATTGGTCTAAGCCTGATCTCCACTTCCAGTGATAAGGGTCTAAGCCTGGCCTCCTCTGCCAGTGATATGGGTCTAAGCCTGATCTCCACTGCCAGTGATATGGGACTAAGCCTGATCTCCACTGCCAGTGACAAGGGTCTAAGCGTGATCTCCACTGCCATTGATACGGGTCTAAGCCTGATCTCCACTGCCAGTGATATGGGTTTAAGGCTGATATCCACTGCCAGTGATAAGGGTCTAAGCCTGATCTCCACTGCCAGTGATAAGGGTCTAAGCCTGATCTCCACTGCCAGTGATAAGGGTCTAAGCCTGATCTCCACTACCAGTGATAAGGGTCTAAGCCTGGCCTCCACTGCCAGTGATATGGGTCTAAGCCTGATCTCCACTGCCAGTGATATGGGTCTAAGCCTGATCTCCACTGCCAGTGATATGGGTCTAAGCCTGATATCCAGTGCCAGTGATAAGGGTCTAAGCCTGATCTCCACTGCCAGTGATAAGGGTCTAAGCCTGATCTCCACTGCCAGTGATAAGGGTCTAAGCCTGATCTCCACTACCAGTGATAAGGGTCTAAGCCTGGCCTCCACTGCCAGTGATATGGGTCTAAGCCTGATCTCCACTGCCAGTGATATGGGTCTAAGCCTCGCCTCCACTGCCAGTGATATGGGTCTAAGCCTGATCTCCACTGCGAGTGATATGGGTCTAAGCCTGATCTCCACTGCCAGTGATAGGGGTCTAAGTGTTATCTCCACTGCCAGTGATATGGGCCTAAGCCTGGCCTCCACTGCCAGTGATATGGGTCTAAGCCTGATCTCCACTGCCATTGATATGGGTCTAAGCCTGATCTAAGCTGCCAGTGATATGGGTCTAAGCCTGATCTTCACTGCCAGTGATATGGGTCTAAGCCTGATCTCCACTGCCAGTGATATGTGTCTAAGCCTGGCCCCCACTGCTAGTGATATGGGTCTTAGCCTGATCTCCACTGCCAGTGATAAGGGTCTAAGCCTGGCCTCCACTGCCAGTGATAAGGGTCTAAGCCTGATCTCCACTGCCAGTGATATGGGTGTAAGCCTGATCTCCACTGCCAGTGATAAGGGTCTAAGCCTGGCCTCCACTGCCAGTGATAAGGGTCTAAGCCTGGCCTCCACTGCCAGTGATATGGGTCTAAGCCTGGCCTCCTCTACCAGTGATATGGGTCTAAGCCTGATCTCCACTGCCAGTGATATGGGTCTAAGCCTGATCTCCACTGCCAGTGATAAGGGTCTAAGCCTGATCTCCACTGCCAGTGATATGGGTCTAAGCCTAATCTCCACTGCCTGTGATATGGGTCTAAGCCTGATCTCCGCTGCCAGTGATATGGGTCTAAGCCTCGCCTTCACTGCCAGTGATATGGGTCTAAGCCTGATCTCCACTGCCAGTGATAAGGGTCTAAGCCTGGCCTCCACTGCCAGTGATAAGGGTCTAAGCCTGATCTCTACTGCCAGTGATATGGGTCTAAGCCTGATCTCCACTGCCAGTGATATGGGTCTAAGCCTGGCCTCCACTGCCATGGATAAGGGTCTAAGCCTGGCCTCCACTGCCAGTGATATGGGTCTAAGCCTGATCTCCACTGCCAGTGATATGGGTCTAAGCCTGGCCTCCACTACCAGTGATATGGGTTTAAGCCTGATCTCCACTGCCAATGATAAGGGTCTAAGCCTGGCCTCCACTGCCAGTGATATGGGTCTAAGCCTGATCTCCACTGCCAGTGATAAGGGTCTAAGCCTGATCTCCACTGCCAGTGATATGGGTCTAAGCCCGATCTCCACTGCCAGTGATATGGGTCTAAGCCTGATCTCCACTTCCAGTGATATGGGTCTAAGCCTGGCCTCCACTGCCAGTGATATGGGTCTAAGCCTGGCCTCCACTGCCAGTGATATGGGTCTAAGCCTGATCTCCACTGCCAGTGATATGGGTCTAAGCCTGATCTCCACTGCCAATGATATGGGTGTAAGTCTGGCCTCCACTGCCAGTGAAAAGGGTCTAAGCCTGATCTCCACTGCCAGTGATATGGGTCTAAGCCTGATCTCCACTGCCAGTGATAGGGGTCTAAGCCTGATCTCCACTACCAGTGATAAGGGTCTAAGCCTGGCCTCCACTGCCAGTGATATGGGTCTAAGCCTGATCTCCACTGCTAGTGATATGGGTCTAAGCCTCACCTCCACTGCCAGTGATATGGGTCTAAGCCTGATCTCCACTGCCAGTGATATGGGTCTAAGCCTGATCTCCACTGACAGTGATAGGGGTCTAAGTGTTATCTCCACTGCCAGTGATATGGGCCTAAGCCTGGCCTCCAATGCCAGTGATATGGGTCTAAGCCTGATCTCCACTGCCAGTGATATGGGTCTAAGCCTGATCTCCACTGCCATTGATATGGGTCTAAGCCTGATCTCCACTGCCAGTGATATGGGTCTAAGCCTGATCTTCACTGCCAGTGATATGGGTCTAAGCCTGATCTCCACTGCCAGTGATATGGGTCTAAGCCTGGCCTCCACTGCTAGTGATATGGGTCTTA
Source organism: Phyllobates terribilis (assembly GCF_046119375.1). Taxonomy (NCBI): domain Eukaryota; kingdom Metazoa; phylum Chordata; class Amphibia; order Anura; family Dendrobatidae; genus Phyllobates; species Phyllobates terribilis. The sequence goes on along the minus strand of NW_027362765.1, from coordinate 345,694,790 downwards.
GCCTGATCTCCACTGCCAGTGATAAGGGTCTAAGCCTGGCCTCCACTGCCAGTGATAAGGGTCTAAGCCTGATCTCCACTGCCAGTGATATGGGTGTAAGCCTGATCTCCACTGCCAGTGATATGGGTCTAAGCCTGGCTTCCACTGCCAGTGATAAGGGTCTAAGCCTGGCCTCCACTGCCAGTGATAAGTGTCTAAGCCTGGCCTCATCTACCAGTGATATGGGTCTAAGCCTGATCTCCACTGCCAGTGATATGGGTCTAAGCCTGATCTCCACTGCCAGTGATAAGGGTCTAAGCCTGATCTCCACTGCCAGTGATATGGGTCTAAGCCTGATCTCCACTGCCTGTGATATGGGTCTAAACCTGATCTCCGCTGCCAGTGATATGGGTCTAAGCCTGAACTCCACTGCCAGTGATAAGGATCTTAGCCTGATCTCCACTGCCAGTGGATATGGATCTAAGCCTGATCTCCACTGCCAGTGATATGGGTCTAAGCATGGCCTCCACTGCCAGTGAAATGGGTCTAAGCCTGATCTCCACTGCCAGTGATATGGGTCTAAGCCTGATCTCCACTGCCAGTGATAAGGGTCTAAGCCTGATCTCCACTGCCAGTGATATGGGTCTAAGCCTGATCTCCACTGCCTGTGATATGGGTCTAAGCCTGATCTCCGCTGCCAGTGATATGGGTCTAAGCCTGAACTCCACTGCCAGTGATAAGGATCTTAGCCTGATCTCCACTGCCAGTGGATATGGATCTAAGCCTGATCTCCACTGCCAGTGATATGGGTCTAAGCATGGCCTCCACTGCCAGTGAAATGGGTCTAAGCCTGATCTCCACTGCCAGTGATATGGGTCTAAGCCTGATCTCCACTGCCAGTGATAAGGGTCTAAGCATGGTCTCCACTGCCAGTGATATGGGTCTAAGCCTGATCTTCACTTCCAGTGATAAGGGTCTAAGCATGGCCTCCACTGCCAGTGATATGAGTCTAAGTCTGAGCTCCACTGCCAGTGATATGGGTCTAAGCCCGACCTCCACTGCCAGTGATATGGGTCTAAGCCTGATCTCCACTGCCAGTGATATGGATCTAAGCCTGATCTCCACTGCCAGTGATATGGGTCTAAGCATGGCCTCCACTGCCAGTGATATGGGTCTAAGCCTGATCTCCACTGCCAGTGATAAGGGTCTAAGCATGGTCTCCACTGCCAGTGATATGGGTCTAAGCCTGATCTCCACTGCCATTGATAAGGGTCTAAGCATGGCCTCCACTGCCAGTGATATGGGACTAAGCCTGGCCTCCACTGCCAGTGATATGGATCTAAGCCTGATCTCCACTGCCAGTGATATGGGTCTAAGTCTGGCCTCCACTGCCAGTGATATTGGTCTAAGCCTGATCTCCACTTCCAGTGATAAGGGTCTAAGCCTGGCCTCCTCTGCCAGTGATATGGGTCTAAGCCTGATCTCCACTGCCAGTGATATGGGACTAAGCCTGATCTCCACTGCCAGTGACAAGGGTCTAAGCCTGATCTCCACTGCCAGTGATATGGGTCTAAGCCTGATCTCCACTGCCAGTGATATGGGTCTAAGCCTGATATCCACTGCCAGTGATAAGGGTCTAAGCCTGATCTCCACTGCCAGTGATAAGGGTCTAAGCCTGATCTCCACTGCCAGTGATAAGGGTCTAATCCTGGCCTCCACTGCCAGTGATATGGGTCTAAGCCTGGCCTCCACTGCCAGTGATATGGCTCTAAGTATGATCTCCACTGCCAGTGATAAGGGTCTAAGCCTGGCCTCCACTGCCAGTGATAAGTGTCTAAGCCTGGCCTCCTCTACCAGTGATATGGGTCTAAGCCTGATCTCCACTGCAAGTGATATGGGTCTAAGCCTGATCTCCACTGCCAGTGATAAGGGTCTAAGCCTGATCTCCACTGCCAGTGATATGGGTCTAAGCCTGATCTCCACTGCCTGTGATATGGGTCTAAGCCTGATCTCCGCTGCCAGTGATATGGGTCTAAGCCTGAACTCCACTGCCAGTGATAAGGATCTTAGCCTGATCTCCACTGCCAGTGGATATGGATCTAAGCCTGATCTCCACTGCCAGTGATATTGGTCTAAGCATGGCCTCCACTGCCAGTGAAATGGGTCTAAGCCTGATCTCCACTGCCAGTGATATGGGTCTAAGCCTGATCTCCACTGCCAGTGATAAGGGTCTAAGCATGGTCTCCACTGCCAGTGATATGGGTCTAAGCCTGATCTTCACTTCCAGTGATAAGGGTCTAAGCATGGCCTCCACTGCCAGTGATATGAGTCTAAGTCTGAGCTCCACTGCCAGTGATATGGGTCTAAGCCCGACCTCCACTGCCAGTGATATGGGTCTAAGCCTGATCTCCACTGCCAGTGATATGGATCTAAGCCTGATCTCCACTGCCAGTGATATGGGTCTAAGCATGGCCTCCACTGCCAGTGATATGGGTCTAAGCCTGATCTCCACTGCCAGTGATAAGGGTCTAAGCATGGTCTCCACTGCCAGTGATATGGGTCTAAGCCTGATCTCCACTGCCATTGATAAGGGTCTAAGCATGGCCTCCACTGCCAGTGATATGGGACTAAGCCTGGCCTCCACTGCCAGTGATATGGATCTAAGCCTGATCTCCACTGCCAGTGATATGGGTCTAAGTCTGGCCTCCACTGCCAGTGATATTGGTCTAAGCCTGATCTCCACTTCCAGTGATAAGGGTCTAAGCCTGGCCTCCTCTGCCAGTGATATGGGTCTAAGCCTGATCTCCACTGCCAGTGATATGGGACTAAGCCTGATCTCCACTGCCAGTGACAAGGGTCTAAGCCTGATCTCCACTGCCAGTGATATGGGTCTAAGCCTGATCTCCACTGCCAGTGATATGGGTTTAAGCCTGATATCCACTGCCAGTGATAAAGGTCTAAGCCTGATCTCCACTGCCAGTGATAAGGGTCTAAGCCTGATCTCCACTGCCAGTGATAAGGGTCTAATCCTGGCCTCCACTGCCAGTGATATGGGTCTAAGCCTGGCCTCCACTGCCAGTGATATGGCTCTAAGTATGATCTCCACTGCCAGTGATAAGGGTCTAAGCCTGGCCTCCACTGCCAGTGATATGGGTCTAAGCCTGATCTCCACTGCCAATGATAAGGGTCTAAGCCTGGCCTCCACTGCCATTGATATGGGTCTAAGCCTGATCTCCACTACCAGTGATAAGGGTCTAAGCCTGGCCTCCGCTGCCAGTGATATGGGTCTAAGCCTGATCTCCACTGCCAGTGATATGGGTCTAAGCCTGGCTTCCACTGCCAGTGATATGGGTCTAAGCCTGATCTCCACTGCCAGTGATATGGGTCTAAACCTGATCTCCATTGCCAGTAATATGGGTCTAAGTCTGATCTCCACTGCCAGTGATATGGGCCTAAGCCTGGCCTCCACTGCCAGTGATATGGGTCTAAGCCTGATCTCCACTGCCAGTGATATGGGTCTAAGCCTGATCTCCGCTGCCAGTGATAAGGGTCTAAGCCTGGCCTCCACTGCCAGTGATAAGGGTCTAAGCCTGATCTCCACTGCCAGTGATATGGGTCTAAGCCGGATCTCCACTGCCAGTGATATGGGTCTAAGCCTGGCCTCCACTGCCAGTGATAAGGGTCTAAGCCTGGCCTCCACTGCCAGTGATATGGGTCTAAGCCTGATCTCCACTGCCAGTGATATGGGTCTAAGCCTGGCCTCCACTACCAGTGATATGGGTCTAAGCCTGATCTCCACTGCCAATGATAAGGGTCTAAGCCTGGCCTCCACTGCCAGTGATATGGGTCTAAGCCTAATCTCCACTGCCTGTGATAAGGGTCTAAGCCTGATCTCCACTGCCAGTGAGATGGGTCTAAGCCTGATCTACACTGCCAGTGATATGGGTCTAAGCCTGATCTCCACTGCCAGTGATATGGGTCTAAGCATGGCCTCCACTGCCAGTGAAATGGGTCTAAGCCTGATCTCCACTGCCAGTGATATGGGTCTAAGCCTGATCTCCACTGCCAGTGATATGGGTCTAAGCCTGATCTCCACTGCCAGTGATAAGGGTCTAAGCCTGATCTCCACTGCCAGTGATATGGGTCTAAGCCTGATCTCCACTGCCTGTGATATGGGTCTAAGCCTGATCTCCGCTGCCAGTGATATGGGTCTAAGCCTGAACTCCACTGCCAGTGATAAGGATCTTAGCCTGATCTCCACTGCCAGTGGATATGGATCTAAGCCTGATCTCCACTGCCAGTGATATGGGTATAAGCATGGCCTCCACTGCCAGTGAAATGGGTCTAAGCCTGATCTCCACTGCCAGTGATATGGGTCTAAGCCTGATCTCCACTGCCAGTGATAAGGGTCTAAGCATGGTCTCCACTGCCAGTGATATGGGTCTAAGCCTGATCTTCACTTCCAGTGATAAGGGTCTAAGCATGGCCTCCACTGCCAGTGATATGAGTCTAAGTCTGAGCTCCACTGCCAGTGATATGGGTCTAAGCCCGACCTCCACTGCCAGTGATATGGGTCTAAGCCTGATCTCCACTGCCAGTGATATGGATCTAAGCCTGATCTCCACTGCCAGTGATATGGGTCTAAGCATGGCCTCCACTGCCAGTGATATGGGTCTAAGTCTGATCTCCACTGCCAGTGATAAGGGTCTAAGCATGGTCTCCACTGCCAGTGATATGGGTCTAAGCCTGATCTCCACTGCCATTGATAAGGGTCTAAGCATGGCCTCCACTGCCAGTGATATGGGACTAAGCCTGGCCTCCACTGCCAGTGATATGGATCTAAGCCTGATCTCCACTGCCAGTGATATGGGTCTAAGTCTGGCCTCCACTGCCAGTGATATTGGTCTAAGCCTGATCTCCACTTCCAGTGATAAGGGTCTAAGCCTGGCCTCCTCTGCCAGTGATATGGGTCTAAGCCTGATCTCCACTGCCAGTGATATGGGACTAAGCCTGATCTCCACTGCCAGTGACAAGGGTCTAAGCCTGATCTCCACTGCCAGTGATATGGGTCTAAGCCTGATCTCCACTGCCAGTGATATGGGTCTAAGCCTGATATCCACTGCCAGTGATAAGGGTCTAAGCCTGATCTCCACTGCCAGTGATAAGGGTCTAAGCCTGATCTCCACTGCCAGTGATAAGGGTCTAATCCTGGCCTCCACTGCCAGTGATATGGGTCTAAGCCTGGCCTCCACTGCCAGTGATATGGCTCTAAGTATGATCTCCACTGCCAGTGATAAGGGTCTAAGCCTGGCCTCCACTGCCAGTGATAAGTGTCTAAGCCTGGCCTCCTCTACCAGTGATATGGGTCTAAGCCTGATCTCCACTGCAAGTGATATGGGTCTAAGCCTGATCTCCACTGCCAGTGATAAGGGTCTAAGCCTGATCTCCACTGCCAGTGATATGGGTCTAAGCCTGATCTCCACTGCCTGTGATATGGGTCTAAGCCTGATCTCCGCTGCCAGTGATATGGGTCTAAGCCTGAACTCCACTGCTAGTGATAAGGATCTTAGCCTGATCTCCACTGCCAGTGGACATGGATCTAAGCCTGATCTCCACTGCCAGTGATATTGGTCTAAGCATGGCCTCCACTGCCAGTGAAATGGGTCTAAGCCTGATCTCCACTGCCAGTGATATGGGTCTAAGCCTGATCTCCACTGCCAGTGATAAGGGTCTAAGCATGATCTCCACTGCCAGTGATATGGGTCTAAGCCTGATCTTCACTTCCAGTGATAAGGGTCTAAGCATGGCCTCCACTGCCAGTGATATGAGTCTAAGTCTGAGCTCCACTGCCAGTGATATGGGTCTAAGCCCGACCTCCACTGCCAGTGATATGGGTCTAAGCCTGATCTCCACTGCCAGTGATATGGATCTAAGCCTGATCTCCACTGCCAGTGATATGGGTCTAAGCATGGCCTCCACTGCCAGTGATATGGGTCTAAGCCTGATCTCCACTGCCAGTGATAAGGGTCTAAGCATGGTCTCCACTGCCAGTGATATGGGTCTAAGCCTGATCTCCACTGCCATTGATAAGGGTCTAAGCATGGCCTCCACTGCCAGTGATATGGGACTAAGCCTGGCCTCCACTGCCAGAGATATGGATCTAAGCCTGATCTCCACTGCCAGTGATATGGGTCTAAGTCTGGCCTCCACTGCCAGTGATATGGGTCTAAGCCTGATCTCCACTGCCAGTGATATGGGACTAAGCCTGATCTCCACTGCCAGTGACAAGGGTCTAAGCCTGATCTCCACTGCCAGTGATATGGGTCTAAGCCTGATCTCCACTGCCAGTGATATGGGTCTAAGCCTGATATCTACTGCCAGTGATAAGGGTCTAAGCCTGATCTCCACTGCCAGTGATAAGGGTCTAAGCCTGATCTCCACTGCCAGTGATAAGGGTCTAAGCCTGGCCTCCACTGCCAGTGATATGGGTCTAAGCCTGGCCTCCACTGCCAGTGATATGGCTCTAAGCCTGATCTCCACTGCCAGTGATAAGGGTCTAAGCCTGGCCTCCACTGCCAGTGATATGGGTCTAAGCCTGATCTCCACTGCCAATGATAAGGGTCTAAGCCTGGCCTCCACTGCCATTGATATGGGTCTAAGCCTGATCTCCACTACCAGTGATAAGGGTCTAAGCCTGGCCTCCGCTGCCAGTGATATGGGTCTAAGCCTGATCTCCACTGCCAGTGATATGGGTCTAAGCCTGGCTTCCACTGCCAGTGATATGGGTCTAAGCCTGATCTCCACTGCCAGTGATATGGGTCTAAACCTGATCTCCACTGCCAGTGATATGGGTCTAAGTCTGATCTCCACTGCCAGTGATATGGGCCTAAGCCTGGCCTCCACTGCCAGTGATATGGGTCTAAGCCTGATCTCCACTGCCAGTGATATGGGTCTAAGCCTGATCTCCGCTGCCAGTGATAAGGGTCTAAGCCTGGCCTCCACTGCCAGTGATAAGGGTCTAAGCCTGATCTCCACTGCCAGTGATATGGGTCTAAGCCTGATCTCCACTGCCAGTGATATGGGTCCAAGCCTGGCCTCCACTGCCAGTGATAAGGGTCTAAGCCTGGCCTCCACTGCCAGTGATATGGGTCTAAGCCTGATCTCCACTGCCAGTGATATGGGTCTAAGCCTGGCCTCCACTACCAGTGATATGGGTCTAAGCCTGATCTCCACTGCCAATGATATGGGTCTAAGCCTGATCTCCACTGCCAGTGATAAGGGTCTAAGCCTGATCTCCACTGCCAGTGAGATGGGTCTAAGTCTGATCTACACTGCCAGTGATATGGGTCTAAGCCTGATCTCCACTGCCAGTGATATGGGTCTAAGCCTGGCCTCCACTGCCACTGATATGGGTCTAAGCCTGGCCTCCACTGCCAGTGATATGGGTCTAAGCCTGATCTCCACTGCCAGTGATATGGGTCTAAGCCTGATCTCCACTGCCAGTGATATGGGTCTAAGCCTGGCCTCCACTGCCAGTGATATGGCTCTAAGTATGATCTCCACTGCCAGTGATAAGGGTCTAAGCCTGGCCTCCACTGCCAGTGATATGGGTCTAAGCCTGATCTCCACTGCCAATGATAAGGGTCTAAGCCTGGCCTCCACTGCCATTGATATGGGTCTAAGCCTGATCTCCACTACCAGTGATAAGGGTCTAAGCCTGGCCTCCGCTGCCAGTGATATGGGTCTAAGCCTGATCTCCACTGCCAGTGATATGGGTCTAAGCCTGGCTTCCACTGCCAGTGATATGGGTCTAAGCCTGATCTCCACTGCCAGTGATATGGGTCTAAACCTGATCTCCACTGCCAGTGATATGGGTCTAAGTCTGATCTCCACTGCCAGTGATATGGGCCTAAGCCTGGCCTCCACTGCCAGTGATATGGGTCTAAGCCTGATCTCCACTGCCAGTGATATGGGTCTAAGCCTGATCTCCGCTGCCAGTGATAAGGGTCTAAGCCTGGCCTCCACTGCCAGTGATAAGGGTCTTAGCCTGATCTCCACTGCCAGTGATATGGGTCTAAGCCTGATCTCCACTGCCAGTGATATGGGTCTAAGCCTGGCCTCCACTGCCAGTGATAAGGGTCTAAGCCTGGCCTCCACTGCCAGTGATATGGGTCTAAGCCTGATCTCCACTGCCAGTGATATGGGTCTAAGCCTGGCCTCCACTACCAGTGATATGGGTCTAAGCCTGATCTCCACTGCCAATGATAAGGGTCTAAGCCTGGCCTCCACTGCCAGTGATATGGGTCTAAGCCTGATCTCCACTGCCAGTGATAAGGGTCTAAGCCTGATCTCCACTGCCAGTGAGATGGGTCTAAGCCTGATCTACACTACCAGTGATATGGGTCTAAGCCTGATCTCCACTGCCAGTGATATGGGTCTAAGCCTGGCCTCCACTGCCACTGATATGGGTCTAAGCCTGGCCTCCACTGCCAGTGATATGGGTCTAAGCCTGATCTCCACTGCCAGTGATATGGGTCTAAGCCTGATCTCCACTGCCAGTGATATGGGTCTAAGCCTGGCCTCCACTGCCAGTGATATGGGTCTAAGCCTGGCCTCCACTGCCAGTGATATGGGTCTAAGCCTGATCTCCACTGCCAGTGATATGGGTCTAAGCCTGATCTCCACTGCCAGTGAAAAGGGTCTAAGCCTGATCTCCACTGCCAGTGATAAGGGTCTAAGCCTAATCTCCACTGCCAGTTATATGGGTCTAAGCCTGATCTCCACTACCAGTGATAAGGGTCTAAGCCTGGCCTCCACTGCCAGTGATTTGGGTCTAAGCCTGATCTCCACTGCCAGTGATATGGGTCTAAGCCTCGCCTCCACTGCCAGTGATATGGGTCTAAGCCTGATCTCCACTGCCAGTGATATGGGTCTAAGCCTGATCTCCACTGCCAGTGATAAGGGTCTAAGCCTGATCTGCACTGCCAGTGATAAGGGTCTAAGCCTGGCCTCCACTGCCAGTGATAAGGGTCTAAGCCTGGCCTCCACTGCCAGTGATATGGCTCTAAGCCTGATCTCCACTGCCAGTGATATGGGTCTAAGCCTGATCTCCACTGCCAGTGATAAGGGTCTAAGCCTGATCTCCACTGCCAGTGATATGGGTCTAAGCCTGATCTCCACTGCCTGTGATATGGGTCTAAGCCTGATCTCCGCTGCCAGTGATATGGGTCTAAGCCTGAACTCCACTGCCAGTGATAAGGATCTTAGCCTGATCTCCACTGCCAGTGATATGGATCTAAGCCTGATCTCCACTGCCAGTGATATGGGTCTAAGCATGGCCTCCACTGCCAGTGAAATGGGTCTAAGCCTGATCTCCACTGCCAGTGATATGGGTCTAAGCCTGATCTCCACTGCCAGTGATAAGGGTCTAAGCATGGTCTCCACTGCCAGTGATATGGGTCTAAGCCTGATCTTCACTTCCAGTGATAAGGGTCTAAGCATGGCCTCCACTGCCAGTGATATGAGTCTAAGTCTGAGCTCCACTGCCAGTGATATGGGTCTAAGCCCGACCTCCACTGCCAGTGATATGGGTCTAAGCCTGATCTCCACTGCCAGTGATATGGATCAAAGCCTGATCTCCACTGCCAGTGATATGGGTCTAAGCATGGCCTCCACTGCCAGTGATATGGGTCTAAGCCTGATCTCCCCTGCCAGTGATAAGGGTCTAAGCATGGTCTCCACTGCCAGTGATATGGGTCTAAGCCTGATCTCCACTGCCATTGATAAGGGTCTAAGCATGGCCTCCACTGCCAGTGATATGGGACTAAGCCTGGCCTCCACTGCCAGTGATATGGATCTAAGCCTGATCTCCACTGCCAGTGATATGGGTCTAAGTCTGGCCTCCACTGCCAGTGATATTGGTCTAAGCCTGATCTCCACTTCCAGTGATAAGGGTCTAAGCCTGTCCTCCTCTGCCAGTGATATGGGTCTAAGCCTGATCTCCACTGCCAGTGATATGGGACTAAGCCTGATCTCCACTGCCAGTGACAAGGGTCTAAGCCTGATCTCCACTGCCAGTGATATGGGTCAAAGCCTGATCTCCACTGCCAGTGATATGGGTCTAAGCCTGATATCTACTGCCAGTGATAAGGGTCTAAGCCTGATCTCCACTGCCAGTGATAAGGGTCTAAGCCTGATCTCCACTGCCAGTGATAAGGGTCTAAGCCTGGCCTCCACTGCCAGTGATATGGGTCTAAGCCTGGCCTCCACTGCCAGTGATATGGCTCTAAGCCTGATCTCCACTGCCAGTGATAAGGGTCTAAGCCTGGCCTCCACTGCCAGTGATATGGGTCTAAGCCTGATCTCCACTGCCAATGATAAGGGTCTAAGCCTGGCCTCCACTGCCATTGATATGGGTCTAAGCCTGATCTCCACTACCAGTGATAAGGGTCTAAGCCTGGCCTCCGCTGCCAGTGATATGGGTCTAAGCCTGATCTCCAATGCCAGTGATATGGGTCTAAGCCTGGCTTCCACTGCCAGTGATATGGGTCTAAGCCTGATCTCCACTGCCAGTGATATGGGTCTAAACCTGATCTCCACTGCCAGTGATATGGGTCTAAGTCTGATCTCCACTGCCAGTGATATGGGCCTAAGCCTGGCCTCCACTGCCAGTGATATGGGTCTAAGCCTGATCTCCACTGCCAGTGATATGGGTCTAAGCCTGGTCTCCGCTGCCAGTGATAAGGGTCTAAGCCTGGCCTCCACTGCCAGTGATAAGGGTCTAAGCCTGATCTCCACTGCCAGTGATATGGGTCTAAGCCTGATCTCCACTGCCAGTGATATGGGTCCAAGCCTGGCCTCCACTGCCAGTGATAAGGGTCTAAGCCTGGCCTCCACTGCCAGTGATATGGGTCTAAGCCTGATCTCCACTGCCAGTGATATGGGTCTAAGCCTGATCTCCACTGCCAATGATAAGGGTCTAAGCCTGGCCTCCACTGCCAGTGATAGGGGTCTAAGCCTGATCTCCACTGCCAGTGATAAGGGTCTAAGCCTGATCTCCACTGCCAGTGAGATGGGTCTAAGCCTGATCTCCACTGCCAGTGATATGGGTCTAAGCCTGATCTCCACTGCCAGTGATATGGGTCTAAGCCTGGCCTCCACTGCCACTGATATGGGTCTAAGCCTGGCCTCCACTGCCAGTGATATGGGTCTAAGCCTGATCTCCACTGCCAGTGATATGGGTCTAAGCCTGATCTCCACTGCCAGTGATATGGGTCTAAGCCTGGCCTCCACTGCCAGTGATATGGGTCTAAGCCTGGCCTCCACTGCCAGTGATATGGGTCTAAGCCTGATCTCCACTGCCAGTGATATGGGTCTAAGCCTGATCTCCACTGCCAGTGATAAGTGTCTAAGCCTGACCTCCACTGCCAGTGAAAAGGGTCTAAGCCTGATCTCCACTGCCAGTGATAAGGGTCTAAGCCTAATCTCCACTGCCAGTTATATGGGTCTAAGCCTGATCTCCACTACCAGTGATAAGGGTCTAAGCCTGGCCTCCACTGCCAGTGATTTGGGTCTAAGCCTGATCTCCACTGCCAGTGATATGGGTCTAAGCCTCGCCTCCACTGCCAGTGATATGGGTCTAAGCCTGATCTCCACTGCCAGTGATATGGGTCTAAGCCTCATCTCCACTGCCAGTGATAAGGGTCTAAGCCTGATCTGCACTGCCAGTGATAAGGGTCTAAGCCTGGCCTCCCCTGCCAGTGATAAGGGTCTAAGCCTGGCCTCCACTGCCAGTGATATGGCTCTAAGCCTGATCTCCACTGCCAGTGATATGGGTCTAAGCCTGATCTCCACTGCCAGTGATATGGGTCTAAGCCTGATCTCCACTACCAGTGATAAGGGTCTAAGCCTGGCCTCCACTGCCAGTGATATGGGTCTAAGCCTGATCTCCACTGCCAGTGATATGGGTCTAAGCCTGGCTTCCACTGCCAGTGATATGGGTCTAAGCCTGGCCTCCACTGCCAGTGATATGGGCCTAAGCCTGATCTCCACTACCAGTGACATGGGTCTAAGCCTGATCTCCACTGCCAGTGATATGGGTCTAAGCCTGGCTTCCACTGCCAGTGATATGGGTCTAAGCCTGATCTCCACTACCAGTGATATGGGTCTAAGCCTGATCTCCACTGCCAGTGATATGGGTCTAAGCCTGGCTTCCACTGCCAGTGATATGGGTCTAAGCCTGGCCTCCACTGCCAGTGATATGGGTCTAAGCCTGATCTCCACTGCCAGTGATATGGGTCTAAGCCTGGCCTCCACTGCCAGTGATATGGGTCTAAGCCTGGCCTCCACTGCCAGTGATATGGGTCTAAGCCTGATCTCCAATACCAGTGATATGGGTCTAAGCCTGATCTCCACTCCCAGTGATAAGTGTCTAAGCCTGACCTCCACTGCCAGTGAAAAGGGTCTAAGCCTGATCTCCACTGCCAGTGATATGGGTCTAAGCCTGATCTCCACTGCCAGTGATATGGGTCTAAGCCTGATCTCCACTACCAGTGATAAGGGTCTAAGCTTGGCCTCCACTGCCAGTGATATGGGTCTAAGCCTGATCTCCACTGCCAGTGATATGGGTCTAAGCCTCGCCTCCACTGCCAGTGATATGGGTCTAAGCCTGATCTCCACTGCCAGTGATATGGGTCTAAGCCTGATCTCCACTGCCAGTGATAGGGGTCTAAGTGTTATCTCCACTGCCAGTGATATGCGCCTAAGCCTGGCCTCCACTGCCAGTGATATGGGTCTAAGCCTGATCTCCACTGCCAGTGATATGGGTCTAAGCCTGATCTCCACTGCCAGTGATATGGGTCTAAGCCTGATCTCCACTGCCAGTGATATGGGTCTAAGCCTGATCTTCACTGCCAGTGATATGGGTCTAAGCCTGATCTCCACTGCCAGTGATATGGGTCTAAGCCTGGCCTCCACTGCCAGTGATATGGGTCTTAGCCTGATCTCCACTGCCAGTGATAAGGGTCTAAGCCTGGCCTCCACTGCCAGTGATAAGGGTCTAAGCCTGATCTCCACTGCCAGTGATATGGGTCTAAGCCTGATCTCCACTGCCAGTGATATGGGTCTAAACCTGGCCTCCACTGCCAGTGATAAGGGTTTAAGCCTGGCCTCCACTGCCAGTGATAAGGGTCTAAGCCTGGCCTCCTCTACCAGTGATATGGGTCTTAGCCTGATCTCCACTGCCAGTGATATAGGTCTAAGCCTGATCTCCACTGCCAGTGATAAGGGTCTAAGCCTGATCTCCACTGCCAGTGATATGGGTCTAAGCCTGATCTCCACTGCCTGTGATATGGGTCTAAGCCTGATCTCCACTGCCAGTGATATGGGTCTAAGCCTGAACTCCACTGCCAGTGATAAGGGTCTAAGCCTGATCTCCACTGCCAGTGATATGGCTCTAAGCCTGATCTCCACTGCCAGTGATATGGGTCTAAGCCTGATCTCCACTGCCAGTGATATGGGTCTAAGCCTGATCTCCACTACCAGTGATAAGGGTCTAAGCCTGGCCTCCACTGCCAGTGATATGGGTCTAAGCCTGATCTCCACTGCCAGTGATATGGGTCTAAGCCTGGCTTCCACTGCCAGTGATATGGGTCTAAGCATGGCCTCCACTGCCAGTGAAATGGGTCTAAGCCTGGTCTCCACTGCCAGTGATATGGGTCTAAGCCTGATCTCCACTGCCAGTGATATGGGTCTAAGCCTGATCTCCACTGCCAGTGATAAGGGTCTAAGCATGGCCTCCACTGTCAGTGATATGGGTCTAAGTCTGATCTCCACTGCCAGTGATATGGGTCTAAGCCCGATCTCGACTGCCAGTGATATGGGTCTAAGCCTGATCTCCACTGCCAGTGATATGGGTCTAAGCCTGAACTCCACTGCCAGTGATAAGGGTCTAAGCCTGATCTCCACTGCCAGTGATATGGATCTAAGCCTGATCTCCACTGTCAGTGATATGGGTCTAAGCATGGCCTCCACTGCAAGTGAAATGGGTCTAAGCCTGATCTCCACTGCCAGTGATATGGGTCTAAGCCTGATCTCCACTGCCAGTGATAAGGGTCTAAGCATGGTCTCCACTGCCAGTGATATGGGTCTAAGCCTGATCTCCACTGCCAGTGATAAGGGTCTAAGCATGGCCTCCACTGCCAGTGATATGGGTCTAAGTCTGATCTCCACTGCCAGTGATATGGGTCTAAGCCCGATCTCGACTGCCAGTGATATGGGTCTAAGCCTGATCTCCACTGCCAGTGATATGGATCTAAGCCTGGCCTCCACTGCCAGTGATATGGGTCTAAGCATGGCCTCCACTGCCAGTGATATGGGTCTAAGCCTGATCTCCACTGCCAGTGATAAGGGTCTAAGCATGGTCTCCACTGCCAGTGATATGGGTCTAAGCCTGATCTCCACTGCCAGTGATAAGGGTCTAAGCATGGCCTCCACTGCCAGTGATATGGGTCTAAGCCTGGCCTCCACTGCCAGTGATATGGATCTAAGCCTGATCTCCACTGCCAGTGATATGGGTCTAAGCCTGGCCTCCACTGCCAGTGATATTGGTCTAAGCCTGATCTCCACTGCCAGTGATATGGGTCTAAGCCTGATCTCCACTGCCAGTGATAAGGGTCTAAGCCTGATCTCCACTTCCAGTGATAAGGGTCTAAGCCTGATCTCCACTGCCAGTGATATGGGTCTAAGCCTGGCCTCCACTGCCAGTGATATTGGTCTAAGCCTGGCCTCCACTGCCAATGATTGGCTCCAGAGTGGGGCACTGGGTAGGTATGTGTGCCATACACATGGTGACTAATTTGCCCTCTGGGCACATCGCATTTTCCCATTTGACTCATTTACAGATGGGTGCATCTATTAGACTTGTTGGCACCTCATTAAACCCACAGAGATTCTCCCTCTCCGTGAATGGATTAGAGATCAGTGATAGGGAATCATAAGCAGAGCAGCGACATTCCTTGGAATATGCACGGACCCTATTAGACACGGTCAGGACGTCTGCTTCACATATGGAATCAACACAAAATATGGATTTCTCTTCCTACTTTCCCACGTGCAACGGCCATTGGGGGAACTTTACTTTCTTGAACTTTTGCTTCTCAATTATTTGCTCTCAGTACAATAACGCTATTGGCTTCCCATACTACTGAGTGTGGTGTAGGAGGTACTCTCTGAGTGTGCATGCGGGGGTAATCTCTGAGTGTGCATGTATGGTGGGTACTCTCTGAGAGTGCAGGGGGTACTCTCTGAGTGAGTGTGGGGGTACTATCGGAATGTGTGTGTGGGATACTCTCTGAAAGTATGGGAGGTACTCTGAGTGTGAGAGTCTGGGGGTACTCTCTAAGAGTATGGAAGGTACTCTCTGGGTTTGCGTGTGTGGGGCACTCTCTAAGAGTGCCGGGGGTACTCTCTGAGTGTGCATGTGGGGGGGATACTCTCTGAGAGTGTGGGGGTATTCTCTAAGTGTCCGTGTGTGGGGGTTACTCTCTGAAAGTGTGGGGGTACTCTCTGAGTGTCCGAGTGTGGGGGATACTCTCTGAGAATACGGTGGTACTCTCTGAGTGTGCATGTGGGGGTACTCTCTAGAATTTTGGGGAGTACTCTCAGAGTGTGAGGGTACTCTCTGAGTGAGTGTGTTGCGGGGTTACTTTCTGAGAGTGTGAGGAGTACTCTCAGAGTGTGGGGGTACTATCTGAGAGTGTGGGAATACTTTCTGAGAATGTGGAGGGTACTCTCTGAGTGTGTGTGGAGGGTACTCTCTGAGTGTGTGTGGAGGGTTACTCTTGGAGTGTTTGTGGTAGGTTACTCTCTGAGTGTGCATGTGTGGGGGTTACTCTCTGGGAGTGTGTGGGTACTCTCTGAGTGTGGGGGTACTCTCTAGAATTGTGGGGGTACTCTCTGAGTTTGCATGTGGGGAGTACGCTCTGGGAGTGTGGGGGGTACTCTGAGTGTGCCTGTGTGTGGGGTACTCTCGGACTGTGAGTGTGGGGGGTATTCTTCAACTGGGTATACTCTCTGAGTGTGCATGTGGGGATACTCTCTGAGAGTTTTGGGGTACTCTCAGAGTGTGCCTGTGTGAGCGAAACTCTCTGAGGGTGTGCGGGTACTCTCTGAGAGTAGGGAGGTACTCTCTGAGTGTGCGTGTGTGGGGAGTACTCTCTGACTGTGAGTGTGTGGGGGATACTCTCTGAGTGTGTGGGGTGTACTCTCTGAGAGTGTGAGGGTACTCTCTGAGTGTGCGAGTGTGGGGATACTCCCTGAGAATGTGGTGGTACTCTTTGAGTGTAGGTGCGGGGATTACTCTCTGAGAGTGTTTGGGGTACTCTGTGAAGTGTGTGGGGTACTCTCTGGAAGTGTGAGGGTACTCTTAGAGTGTGGGGGTACTCTCAGAGTGTGCGTGTGTGGAGGGTACTCTGACTGTGAGTGTGTGGGCTATACTCTCAGAGTTTGGGGGTCCTCTCTGAGTGTGCATGTGAGAGTGTACTCTCTGAGAGTGTGGGGGTACTCTCTAAAAAATGTGGTGTGTACTCTGAGTGTGCACATGGGGGTACTCTCTGAGTGTGCGTGTGGTGGGGTGTACTCTCTGAGACTGTGGGGGTACTCTCTGAGTGTGCATGTGTGGGGGGGTACTCTCTCAGTTTGTATGTGTGGGTGTTACTCTCTGGGAGTGTTGGGGGTACTCTCTGAGAGTGTGGGGGTACTCTCTGGGTGTGCATGTTCGGGGAGTACTCTCTGGAATTGTGGGGGTACTCTCAAAGTTTGAGGATACTCTGAGTGAGCATGTTGGGTTATTCTCTGAGAGTGGTGAGTACTCTGGGAGTGTGGTGAGTACTCTGGGAGTGTGGGGGATTACTCTCTGGGAGAGTGGGGGGTATTCTCAAACTGGGTATACTCTCTGAGTGTGCATGTGGGGGTACTCTCTGAGAGTTTGGGGGTACTCTCAGAGTGTGCCTGTGTGAGCAACACTCTCTGAGAGTGTGCGGGTACTTTCTGAGAGTGGGCAGGTACTCTCTGAGTGTGCGAGTGTGGGGATACTCTCTGAGAATGTGGCAGTACTCTTTGAGTGTATGTGAGGGGATTACTCTCTGAGAGTGTGTAGGGTACTCTGTGAAGTGTGTGGGTTACTCTCTGGAAGTGTGAGGGTACTCTTAGAGTGTGGGGGTACTCTCAGAGTGTGCATGTGTGGGGGGTACTCTCTGAGTTTGTATTTGTGGGGTTTACCCTCTGGGAGTGTGGGGGTACTCTCTGACCGTGTGGGGGGTACTCTCTGAGTGTGCATGTGGAGGGGTACTCTCTGGGAGTGGGAGGTTACTCTCTGGGAGTATAGAGGGTACTCTCTGAGTGTGTGTGGGGGGGTATTCTCTTTATTCTCTGGGAGTGTGGGACGTATTCTTAGAGTGTGGGAGTACTCTCTGAGTGTGCGTGTGTGGGGGGTACTCTCTGAGTTTGTATGTGTGGGGGTTACTCTCTAGGAGTGGGGGGTACTCTCTGAGAGTGTGGGGTTACTCTCTGGCAGTGTGGGGGGTACTCTCAGAGTGTGGTGGTACTGTCTGAGTGTGCATGTAGGGTGATAGATTCTGACAGTATTGGGGATACTCTCTGGGAGTGTATGGGGTACTCTCTGAGGGTGTTGGAGGGAACTCTCTGAGTGTGTGGGGGTTACTCTCTAGGAGTGTGGGGGGTACTCACTGAGTGTGTGGGAGTACTCTCTGAGCATGTGTGGGGGATACTCCCTGAGAGTGTGCGTGTGTGTGGGATACTCTCTGACTGTGTGTGGGGTACTCTCTGAGAATGTGGGGGGCATTCTCAATGAGTGTGAATCTGGAGGTACTCTCTGAAAGGGAGGGGGAATCTCTGGGAGTGTGGGGGTACTCTCTGAGTGTGCATGTGGAGGGGTACCCTTTGGGAGTGGGGAGTACTCTCTGGGAATGTGGAGGGTACTCTCTGAGTGTATGTGGGGGGGTATTCCTTGGGTATGTGGGATTTACAAGAGTGTGGAGGTACTCTCTTAGTGTGCATGTGTGGAGGGTACTCTCTGAGTTTGTATGTGTGGGGGTTACTCTCTAGGAGTGTGTGGGTACTGTCTGAGAGTGTGGGGGTTACTCTCTGGAAGTGTAGTGGTACTCTCTGAGTGTGCATGTAGGGGGTTAGTCTCTGAGAGTGTTGAGGGGAACTCTCTGAGAGTGTAGGGTGTACTCTTTGAGGGTGTGGGGGTACTCTCTGAGTGTGTGGGGGTTACACTCTGGGAGTGTGGGGGTACTCTTTGAGTATGTGTGGGGGTACTCTCTGAGTATGTGTGGGAGGTACTCTCTGAGTGTGTGGGGGTACTCTCTAAGTGTGCGTGTGTAAGGGGTACTCTGACTGTGAGTGTGTGGGCTATACTCTCAGAGTGTGGGGGTACTCTCTGAGTATGCATGTGAGGGTGTACTCTCTGAGAGTGTGAGAGTACTCTGAGTGTGCTTGTGTGTGGGGTGCTCTCTGTGAGTATATGTGGAGTACTCTGAGAATGTGGGGGGCACACTCTGAGTGTGTGAGTCTGGGGGTACTCTCTGAAAATGTGGGGGTACTTTGAGTGCGTGTGTGAGGGGGTACTATCTGGGAGTGTGGAGGGTACTCTGTGAGTTTGTATGTGTGGGGGTTACTCTCTCGGAGTGTGGGGGGTTCTCTCTGAGAGTGTGGGGGATACTCTCTGAGTGTGCATGTGTGGAGATTCTTTCTGGGAAGTGTGGGGGGTACTCTCAGAGTGTGGGGGTACTTTCTGAGTGTGCGTGTAGGGGGTAGTCTCTGAGAGTGTTGGGGGTACTCTCTGCTAGTGTGGGGGGGAACTCTCTGAGTGTGTGTGGGAGGGTTACTCTCTGAGACTGTGTGTGTGATACTCTCTGAGAGTGTGGGGTACTCTCTGAGTGTGGGGGTTCTCTCTGAGAGTGTGGGGGATTCTCTCTGAGCGTGCATGTGTGGGGATTCTTTCTGGGGAGTGTGGGTGGTACTATGAGTGTGCATGTAGGGGGTAATTTCTGAGATTGTTGGGGGTACTCTCTGCTATTGTGGGGGGTACTCTCTGAGTGAGAGTGTGGGGGTACTTTCTGAGTGTACAAGGGTAGGTGGTACTCTGACTGTGAGTGTGTGGGGGATACTCAGAGTATGGGGGTACTCTCTGAGTGTGCATGTGGGGGTGTACTCTTTGAGAGTGTGAGAGTACTCTCTGAGTATGTGCGTGTGGGGGGTACTCTCTGAGAATGTGGTGGGTACTCTATGAGTGTGCATGTGGGGCGGTACTCTCTTGGAGTGTGGGGGTACTTTCAGAGTGTGGGGGTACTTTCTATTAGTGTGTGTGGGGAACTCTATGAGTTGGTATGTGTGGGGGTTGCTCTCTTGGAGTGTGGGGGTACTCTGAGAGTGTGGGGGGTACTCTGTGTGTGCATCTGTGGGGGTTCTTTCTGGGAGTGTCTGGAGTACCCTCAGGGTGTGGGGGCACTCTGGAAGTGTGGGGGGATACTCCCAGAGTGTGGGAGTACTCTCTGAGTGTGCGTGTAGGAGGTAATCTCTTAGAGTATTGGGGGTACTCTCTGGGAGTGTGGGGGGTATTCTCTGAGTGTGTTGGAGGGCTACTTTCTAAGTGTGTGGAGTACTCTCAGAGCTTGGGGGGTACTCTCTGAGTGGGTTTGGGGGGTACTCTCTAAGTGTGTGTGTAGGGCACTCTGAGTGTGCATGTGGGGTGGTACTCTCTGACTGTGAGTGTGTGGGAGATACTCTCAGAGTGTGGTGGTACTGTCTGAGTGTGCATGTAGGGGGATAGATTCTGACAGTATTGGGGATACTCTCTGGGAGTGTATGGGGTACTCTCTGAGGGTGTTGGAGGGAACTCTCTGAGTGTGTGGGGGTTACTCTCTAGGAGTGTGGGGGGTACTCACTGAGTGTGTGGGGGTACTCTCTGAGTATGTGTGGGGGATACTCCCTGAGAGTGTGCGTGTGTGTGGGATACTCTCTGACTGTGTGTGGGGTACTCTCTGAGAATGTGGGGGGCATTCTCAATGAGTGTGAATCTGGAGGTACTCTCTGAAAGGGAGGGGGAATCTCTGGGAGTGTAGGGGTACTCTCTGAGTGTGCATGTGGAGGGGTACCCTTTGGGAGTGGGGAGTACTCTCTGGGAATGTGGAGGGTACTCTCTGAGTGTATGTGGGGGGGTATTCCTTGGGTATGTGGGATGTACAAGAGTGTGGAGGTACTCTCTTAGTGTGCGTGAGTGGAGGGTACTCTCTGAGTTTGTATGTGTGGGGGTTACTCTCTAGGAGTGTGTGGGTACTGTCTGAGAGTGTGGGGGTTACTCTCTGGAAGTGTAGTGGTACTCTCTGAGTGTGCATGTAGGGGGTTAGTCTCTGAGAGTGTTGAGGGGAACTCTCTGAGAGTGTAGGGTGTACTCTTTGAGGGTGTGGGGGTACTCTCTGAGTGTGTGGGGGTTACACTCTGGGAGTGTGGGGGTACTCTTTGAGTATGTGTGGGGGTACTCTCTGAGTATGTGTGGGAGGTACTCTCTGAGTGTGTGGGGGTACTCTCTAAGTGTGCGTGTGTAAGGGGTACTCTGACTGTGAGTGTGTGGGCTATACTCTCAGAGTGTGGGGGTACTCTCTGAGTATGCATGTAAGGGTGTACTCTATGAGAGTGTGAGAGTACTCTGAGTGTGCTTGTGTGTGGGGTGCTCTCTGTGAGTATATGTGGAGTACTCTGAGAATGTGGGGGGCACACTCTGAGTGTGTGAGTCTGGGGGTACTCTCTGAAAATGTGGGGGTACTTTGAGTGCGTGTGTGAGGGGGTACTATCTGGGAGTGTGGAGGGTACTCTGTGAGTTTGTATGTGTGGGGGTTACTCTCTCGGAGTGTGGGGGGTTCTCTCTGAGAGTGTGGGGGATACTCTCTGAGTGTGCATGTGTGGAGATTCTTTCTGGGAAGTGTGGGGGGTACTCTCAGAGTGTGGGGGTACTTTCTGAGTGTGCGTGTAGGGGGTAGTCTCTGAGAGTGTTGGGGGTACTCTCTGCTAGTGTGGGGGGGAACTCTCTGAGTGTGTGTGGGAGGGTTACTCTCTGAGACTGTGTGTGTGATACTCTCTGAGAGTGTGGGGTACTCTCTGAGTGTGGGGGTTCTCTCTGAGAGTGTGGGGGATTCTCTCTGAGCGTGCATGTGTGGGGATTCTTTCTGGGGAGTGTGGGTGGTACTATGAGTGTGCATGTAGGGGGTAATTTCTGAGAGTGTCGCGGGTACTCTCTGCTATTGTGGGGGGTACTCTCTGAGTGAGAGTGTGGGGGTACTTTCTGAGTGTACAAGGGTAGGTGGTACTCTGACTGTGAGTGTGTGGGGGATACTCAGAGTATGGGGGTACTCTTTGAGTGTGCATATGGGGGTGTACTCTTTGAGAGTGTGAGAGTACTCTCTGAGTATGTGCGTGTGGGGGGTACTCTCTGAGAATGTGGTGGGTACTCTATGAGTGTGCATGTGGGGCGGTACTCTCTTGGAGTGTGGGGGTACTTTCAGAGTGTGGGGGTACTTTCTATTAGTGTGCGTGGTACTCTCAGAGTGTGGGGGTACTCTCTGAGTGTGTGTGGGGAACTCTATGAGTTGGTATGTGTGGGGGTTGCTCTCTTGGAGTGTGGGGGGTACTCTGAGAGTGTGGGGGGTACTCTGTGTGTGCATCTGTGGGGGTTCTTTCTGGGAGTGTCTGGAGTACCCTCAGGGTGTGGGGGCACTCTGGAAGTGTGGGGGGATACTCCCAGAGTGTGGGAGTACTCTCTGAGTGTGCATGTAGGAGGTAATCTCTTAGAGTATTGGGGGTACTCTCTGGGAGTGTGGGGGGTATTCTCTGAGTGTGTTGGAGGGCTACTTTCTAAGTGTGTGGAGTACTCTCAGAGCGTGGGGGGTACTCTCTGAGTGGGTTTGGGGGGTACTCTCTAAGTGTGTGTGTAGGGTACTCTGAGTGTGCATGTGGGGTGGTACTCTTTGACTGTGAGTGTGTGGGAGATACTCTCAGAGTATGGGGGTACTATGAGTGTGCATGTGGTGGTGTGCTCTGTGAGAGTGTGAGGGTACTCTCTGAGTGTGTGCGTGTGGAGGGTACTCTCAGACTGTGAGTGTGTGGGGTGTACTCTCTGAGAATGTGGGGGGCACTTTTTCAGTGTGCATGTGGGGGGTACTCTCTGGGAGAGTAGAGGGTTCTCTCTGAGTGTGTGGGTGGTACTCTCTGAGTGTGTGTGTGGGCTACTGTCATGCGTGTGTCAGATGTGACAGACAGTCACCCTGCAGTTGGTTGAAGGAGATCTCTTCGTTTGGCATTACAGACACCTTCTTAGATCTGTCTCACTCTAGGACCCAGCGGCTACCTTCCTCTTGCTAATTAACACCCTGGCCTGGGTGTATAAATACCTTCACTTTGCAATAGAGTGGCACCGGTGATATTCACATTACCCCTTGTGAAGGCTTGGAGCAAGTGCAGTTCTTACTTCCTCTCTGTTGCAATCTTTCTGAAGTCGACTCAAGCTAAGCTACTTCCCCCGTGTCTGTCTCGCCTTGCTGTCTTTAGTGTTAGTGGGGACTGACTAGCGTTCATCCCCCTGTTCCCTAGCCAGGGCCTAGCTCTAGGGAGAGACAGAGTTTCAGGTTCCTGGTGATTGGCGATTGGTGAGCAACCAATATAGGGATGGTAGGGAAGAACAGGGTGATATCAGATCAGCCTAGGAGGTCTCCACCCCCTCTGTCCTTAGTGTCTGGGCTCCCTTCCCCTTATCCCTTCATGTTGCACTTTGTCTTTCCTACACCGTGCGTGACATTATCACCGGCCGTGCACATTTAGAGACAAAAAAAACTGACACTTGGGTTTAATTGTGTGGGGTTTTTTTTGGGCAAACTGTATTTTAAACTTCGTCCTCTGGAAATGAGAAGCAACGGGATGGAATTGTGATCTCTCTACTGCAGGGAGATCCTCAATCGTGGGCAGTACTGGTGGAAGTGGAGGAACCCATGCAGTTAGGGGGTGCCTTGACATCATACATTTCCCTGGAGATTTTCAAGAAAAAAGGTGTATGTTTTTTTGTGTGGGAAAAAGGGACATTTTATTGGGACCTGTCCTTCAATTACTAATCAAAAGGAGACTCTATTAACTCTTGGTAGTCTGGAGTTGGATAAAGAAGGGGTGCATTTGTTGCCAACCTGCAGTTCCCTGTTTGTCCTGACAGCAGAGGTGGTGCTAGAGAGCAAAGCCGAGAAAATGTCTGTGTTTGTTGACAGTGGAGCCGGAGTCAGCATGGTCGATGCTGAGTTTGTGAAGACTCATGGTCTTGTTTGCTGTACTTTAGCTAAACCTATTTCTATCTTCGCCTTCGACTTGGCGCCACTTGCACAGAAAGCATTTACTCAGATTGTACATAATGTAAAACTGAGGATGGGGTCATTTCATTGTGAAACAATTCCTTGCTATGTTCTGGACAATCTTCCCACCCCAATTGTTTTGGGTCTTCCCTGTCTGATGAAACATAATCCGTTGATGGATTGGCAAACCGAGGAGATTATTGAATGGAAAGATTACTGCTATGGGGAACTGTTTAGATATTTCCCTTGCTACTGTCTCTACGGAAATATTACCTGCTTTTCTGTCTGGTTTTGAGGACGTTTTTTCTGAGAGGGGGTGTCAGAATTTGCCTCCTCATCGTGCATGTGACTGTCTTTTTAACCTGACCCCCGGAGCTAAACTACCGAAGTCCAGACTGTATAATCTTTCTGGCCCTGAGAGACAAGCCAATTAAGATTATTCGCTGCCACCACCAATCAGTTTTAAATATTCAATTTTCATATATTTAAATATTCAAGATTGGATGCCTGCTTTCTGGTAGCGTGTATGGCTTCGGGGGAGGGAACGATTACAGAACAAAAGAAACAGGACTGTTACATTTTATATTTTATCCAAACGGAGGCCTTGTGTATGAAAAAATATACAAAAGATTTTACAAAGGGGGACAAGACAATACAGCGTATACAGTTACACAAAATAAAAAGGGATTAATAGAAGAACTTACTAGACCAATCACAGAGACAATTTGGTTTACCTGGAGCGAAGCACTCCAATGAACTGTTATGGAACAGGACCCCTGCCTACACAAATATGTATCCTCCAGCATGAGTATAGATCAATATTCAGCTTGATGTTTTATGACGAAGGGGGGACCTGCCCACACACTTCCTTGTGATGCACTCAGTTGGGCTGGGCTCCGCCCTTCATGGTTTTATTCAATTTCTAATTTCTGCGATAACTCCTCGCTCGATGATTGCAGAAGTTAGCAAGTGATGCCATCTTTTTATTGCGATTTTACCTTTACGTCGAGACCACACATGACATGGCTGCTGTCCGTTATTTTTGTGTTCTTGCGTTGCAGCTCACCGGCGGGGCGTACAGACAAGGAAAAATATGCATCTGTTCCCCAGTTAGTCCCACCGCTAAAAATATGTGTCCCATCACAATCGGAATTATAGAACTTCCAATATTTCTTGTCGGTGCCTACAAGACTGCAGATTCGACACATGTGCAAATGAAAATGACCCGGCTATTGTGAGGAGTGTGGTAGATTTCCTATGAACTTTAACGAGAAGTTTCTTGCCCATTCAGTCTCTGGCCCATATGCTCATAGATGTCTATTTTTCACCCATGTCTTTCCATTTGGTATGGTAATTAGCCTGAGTAATTGAGTTTGCCACCTCTTGTGTGTACGGCCATTTGCATAGAGACAGCTCCTTAGATTGCAAGCTCTTCTCCTGTGACAAATAGTATAGGGGAGGGGTGAAGAGGGGTTTGGAGGGAGAGATCTTCAGCATTTTCTATGACATCTCCCCCTTTTTGAGGTAGTGTAGAGGCCGATTTTCAGATTGCCCCTTAAGCCTACCTGGCGACCCACCCTTCCTGGATCCAGGGGCTGGCTGGTAAATTTTAGCCTGGGGAGCAAGCACACAACAGTGGCCCATGAGACGCAGCTCATCAGAATCATATTTACTTTTGGTATCAATAAATAAAAATAATCTTTGTTTTTATATAACGCAAACATATTCTGCAGTGCTTTACATACATTATCATCACTGTCCCCATTGGGGCTCACAATCCACATTCCCTATCAGTCTTAGGAGCATGGGAGGAAACCAGAGGAAACCCCAGCAAACACGGGGAGAACATACAGACTCCTTGCAGATGTTGTCCTTGGTGGGATTTGAACCCAGGACCCCAGCGCTGCAAGGCTGCAGTGCTAACCACTGAGCCACCATATACAGTGGTAACCACTGAGCCACCATACTGCCCCTATCAAGGCTTTAATAAGATGAAAATTGGTGTATTATTGGGATGGCACACACCTAGGCGATTACAGATACCTGGGAGGGTATGAAGGCTCTGTAGGAACCCAGTTTACACGCTTTTATAGGTGATGGGCAAGGTTTATACGGTATAAAACTGGTGATAGGTTCCTTTTGGTGCTAGGAACCCTCATTGATGATAATCAGCTCCTGTAACTGGACTATTATTAACCCCTTAACAACTTTGGATGTATATCTCCGTCATCAGTTATGTCCCTCCCTTTGGTGTGGGCCCCGTCGATGAGCCCTCATTTTTCCCGGCACATGACAGCTGATCTGACCATGTGTCTCTAACAGATGATCCACCCACGGCTGCTAACAAGTTAAATGTTGCTGTCAATCTGATAGCGGCATTTAACACACACGGGGCGGAAACACGTGACGAGACCCGCCCATTGGTGCCTCTGTCACGCGGCCGCGGGGCGCCGATGGCTTGTCATGATAATCAGGGGTCTGCAGAATATCCTGTGCCTGTCCTTGTAAATCTCCTATGAATGCTGGATCTGCGTTCTCATACTGACCTGGGAATCTTATTGCCATGGGAAATAAGAAACACAAGAAATAATTGTGGAATTGCACTTTTTTTTTTTTTTGCAATTTCACTGCACTTGGAATTTTTTTACCCGTTTTCCAGTACACGATATAGTAAAAATAATGGGTACAACGTGCCCTGCAAAAAACAAGGGAAGAAGGGGAGCCAAAAATGAAAGCGCAAGGTGGTGGCGGGGTTAAAGTTCTGTCATCTGCTGGGGCGTTGCTGGGGTCCTAAAAGATCAGGGGTCCAAGCCCCAAAGTAGGTATTTCCCCATACAACCCTCCCTGCCACGTAAAAGAGCATCTATACAGATATAATTACAGTATAGCACCGCTGCTAACCTAAAACACACAAAGACCAAAATCACCAAAACTACTACTATACAAGGCCAAAATAATACCGCCACACAACGTCCTCTACCACTACATAGCGAGTATATAGTGTTATCCTATGACCATTACTGCTCCATAACACCCACTGTACAAAGACCAATAATACCGCCATACAAGTACCACTGCATGACTGATATTACCACCATACAGTGCTAGATACCAGTCCTGCCAACCATATTACAGAGATTACAGTACAATTATATACAGTATAGTGACGGTCTTTCTGAAGGAGTCGTTTACTTTTCTCGTCTTTCATTTGGCCCAGACCACCATAACAATTTCTTCTCGCCAGGCCTCGTCTGCAGAGATTACAGCACAGACACATCTGATTTCTCACATTTCTAGCACCGTCCCCATCTATCCCCCCCCAACCTACAGAAACCCCTCATCCTGCCTGCTCTTCTGGAGTGGAACAGTGACCCCAATAATTCAAAATGATGTCATTACTATGATTACCCCTCCACAAATTAGTGCTACGAAGACTGTGTGCCAGATAAAGGGGAACAATAAAAATAATAGTGTCCCATAGGAAATAGTAAAGACCCCACTGTGCTACCTAGCAAGAAATAATGCCAGATATGCTCTTATGAAAGTTATAATATCTGAAGTGTCCCCTCCATGCAACAAATACCCCTGGGTATCCCTTTTAAGTAACACTGCCCCTCCCCCTCAAAGCCACAATCAAAACTAATAAAGCGCCAATTTAAAAGAAATAACGTCCTGAGTGCCCCCACAGGACCCCTGTATACTCTATGATAGTCCCACAGCTCCCTACACACTGCATGATAGTCCCCCCAACTCCCTACACACTATATATATAGCTCCCTGTATCCTATATAATGGTTCCCACAGCTCCCTATACCCTGTATGATGGTCCCCATAGCACCCTATACCCTGTATGATGGTCCCCACAGCTCCCTATATCCGATATGATGGTCCCCACAGCTCCCTATATCCGATATGATGGTCCCCACAGCTCCCTATAACTGGTATGATGGCCCCTACAACTCCCTATATCCATTATAATGGCCCCCGCATCCTCTTATATACTGTACGATGGCCCCGCAGTCCAATTTATACTGTACGATAGTTCCCACACACCCTTGTACACTATATTATGGCCCCCACATCTCCCTATATACTGTATGATGGTCCCACAACCCCTCATTCACTATATTATGGCACTCAATCCGCCTAATATTAAGTATGATGGCCCCACTGCCATCAAGACCACCATTATTCTCATCTCTCATTTTGGAATAGATAAGACATTTTGATCACTCCTTACTGTATTTTTTTGCAGCTTTTCGAGGACCAAAACATTTTTTTTACATTCACAATGTTTTCCTTCCAGGTTAGTTAAAGCGCCACTCCAGTATTTTTCTTTCTTTCTGGAGTGGGGCAAGTTCCCTGCCACTAGTCTTATTCTTACCAGCTGCCGTCTTCAGCTCTTCTCTGTGCCACTCCAGTCCTGCCCACTATCTTCTGACTGACCAGAAGTCAGAGGTCACGGTCACAAGCGGTTCCGTGTACGTCTGGGAGAGTCTCGCTCTGGCCTTCTTCTGCCTCTCATAAACTTACAATGAGCTGAGACCTCCGGATCGGCCAGCAAACACTGCAGCGATCCGGCAGGTCACAAACTGCTGGAGACCGACCGGAGCGGTGCTGGGAACAGATGAAGACAGCAGCTGGAAAGTAAGAATAGGGGCAGGGAACGTAGATTAGTGGCACCACTCCAGACTGCACTAAAAAGAAATGCTGGAGAGCTGCTTTATGTTCATACATTGATAGATTGGACTTTTATGGAAGCAGCGTTATTGCATATGTGTATTATTTTTTTCTATTTTGTAATATCTATATTTTTATTGGGGGATGATTTTAATTTTTTTCATGTTTTTTAAAGCTTTTTTTTTTTACTGTATTTATTAGCCCCCATAGGGGAACTGAACCTGCGTCTGTCTGATCGCTTGTGCTATATACTGTAATACCTCAGTCTTCTTTGAAGCCCAGACTCGGCTGAGTTTCAACAGAATTCTGTGATGGCAGGCATGGGGGTCTTCAACAGACTCCACGCTGTCATAGCAACCCATTAGAGCCCCGCGAGCACGTTGAAGGGCGGCCGATGGGTGTACATTGTTAAAGGGGTTGTCCGGTCTTTTTGTTAAAACTCTGCAGTCACTGTATGTGACTGCAAACTTCTGACGATAAGACGATAAGAGTGAACGATGTGACCACAAATATTTGATTTCCATACTTCCAGACATATTTTTGTTACACGCATGCCGCTAGGTTCAGATAGGGGCGAGACAGGTTACATGAATTCTTTAAGATCCTGGGGGAACCATTTTTCAGGGCGACCATAGACCATGTGCTGAAGCTCCTCTCAGGCACACAGGGGTATTGACCCTCATGCACAGACATGTAGGTTGTTTCACTTGCTGACCAGACACACTTGACAAGAGTCCTCATAAACAGTAGAACAGTAGCATTTAATAAGAAGCCGCACAGCCAGTGCAAGTTAAGTGTTATGAGCAACAGGCTCCAGTGACAAACAGTACAGTTTCCTTAGCAGCACAGCAGTTCACAGTCTTCCCAGTAGTACAGGACAGCACAGTTCTAATGAAAAGGCACATTAATGAACACAGCATTCTTTACAGCACAGTGAGATGAAGGACGGGGGGAGGGGTTGCTGAGGGAGATAATCTCTGTGACACCATTTCTTCCAGTCCTTATCTTTCTGCCTGACAATACTCTCCACTGTTAATTCAGGAACTCTACCTGATCTGTGCTTAGCTTCACTCCTGACTTGAATCCTTTTCACTTGCAGGGGCGCTTCTGTGAGATACAGAACACACACACCACCTTTCTCTTCGGCTCCTATTCCTACGACTTTTTTCTTGTAGGACGCCTGTATGAAATAAACAATTAACACAATTAAAACAATCAGCGCCTCTTCAGCTGGAGCTTTTCGTACGTCTTCAACCAGCTCTCTCTATCTATGCTTTAACAGTTCTTTGTTTCTACAAAGTCTTTTAAGAAAAATCAAAGCATGAAAGCATGAAAGCAAGTCTTTCCACCAGGCAACATCTTCCATACAGCCTCTCGGTGGTGAATACCACTCAAGTGGGCTTACCTGGTTCACAGGCAGAGATACCTATTTCCAGTCGACAGTCCTTGGCACTTGAATCGGTTCACCAAGTGTCTCTACGTCAGCATCACGGGCCTCCTCACTTCTCGAGTCGACATCGTCCTGGTGGATTGTTCCTCAGATACCACGGGTTCTTCGGTCACAGGAGTTTCATTCACCGTACTCATTTCCCGTGCTTCCTCTGATGCTCTTGGAGACACCTGCGGATGTTCTGG
The DNA here is from genome assembly GCF_046119375.1 of Phyllobates terribilis. Classification (NCBI taxonomy): domain Eukaryota; kingdom Metazoa; phylum Chordata; class Amphibia; order Anura; family Dendrobatidae; genus Phyllobates; species Phyllobates terribilis. Next base: position 345,665,088 of record NW_027362765.1, on the reverse strand, counting down.
GACAACTGCTTGTGTAATGCGGGGACAGCACACTGGGAGAAATAGTGGCGGCTGGGGACCGAGTACCGAGGGACGGCCACCACCATCAGGTTGCGGAAAGATTCTGCCTCCACGAGCCTAAAAGGCAACATTTCAAGTGCAAGCATTCGAGAAATGTGTGAGTTTTGGGTGGCCTGCGGAGTGTTGACTGCGTATTTGTGCTTGCGTTCAAAGGACTGGGGTACGGACAACTGAACACAGAGCTGGTACAAGGATGTGGACGCTGATGGTGATGGTTGCAAGTGTGCAACGACAGGTGCAGGGTGGGAGGCATCTTCACCTGCGCCATGGGCAGAGGATTGGTGTGCATGCACAACAGCGGAACAGGCAGTGGTGTCACCCACAGACACTGTTGCTGGACCCTGGCATTTGGCCCAACTAGTCGGGTGCTTTGCTGTCATGTGCCTGAGCATGCTGGTGGTGGTCAGGCTGGTAGTTTTGCTGCCCCTGCTGATCCTGACATGGCAGGGGGTGCAAATGGCCTTTTGGGGTTATCTGGATAGTCTTTAAAAAAGAGCCAGAATCTGGAAGCACTAACGGTTGGACTGGCAACTTCCCTCATGTTGGTGTTGCCCGTCTTGTGTCTGTGGCCACCCCACTGCTTGTTCCTGTTGTGGTGCTATGCCTCCCTCTCCCTCTGTGCTGCTGTCCTCGCTATGCGTTCACCTTGCCAGGTTGGGTCAGTGACTTCATCGTCCACCACCTCGTCTTCCATGTACGCACCCTGGGCCTACTCCTGACTTGCTGGCAATTGTGTCTCATCATCATCATCCACAGTGACAGTTTCCCACCCTCACCTTCGTGTGACCGTGGCTGCTCAGATATTTGGGCATCGCTACATGCGATCTCCTCTTGCCCCTCTTGAAGCGGACCGAGCGTGAGGCCAGAATCTATAAATGGAAAAGTGAACAGCTCTTCGGAGTGTCCAAGTGTGGGATCAGTTGTCTCCAGGCACTCGGCATGGTGGGAGGAAGGAGGATCAGGGTGAGGAATATGCGGTCCAGACTCACGGCTACTGAGACTTGACCGTGTGGAAGACAGGGTGGTGGTGGCTAATTGACTGGAAGTATTATCTGCTATCCAACCAGCAACCTTTTCACACTGCTCTGGCTTCAAGTGTGGTGTTCCACGGTCCCATAGTAATTGGGACAGGAAGGTAGTACGACATGATGTGGTTGTTTGTTGTGCTTCCTCAGCAGGCACAGTTTCATCTTGCCTGCGGCCTTGGCCTCTGCGTGAACCATCACCATCACATCCACTTCCCCGTCCCTTTCCACGTGACTTGCCCATTTGAAATGTAGCGTAATATTTGGCCCGCTCCAAAAAATGGCAGTAATATGCAATCACGTCTGATGACGAAATAATCAGGATTAAGAGCAATAAAAAAAATTATCCCTGATATCTAGGGCTAAGGATATCTGTAACAGCAGCAGACTGAACGAGCAATGGACCCTATTCTGCTGTATACACTCTCCACAAGCTCTGCCTGCCTAACTCCTGCTATCACCAGTAATATATGCAGCTGGATTACTCCTTAGAAGGACTGTTAGTTCAGATGGATATATATATAGCTGTGGAATACCTAATACCTCACTAATAAACCGCCAATTCTCTCCCTAGCTCAGCAACAGCTCTCCCTACACTGTCTGATCCGGAGTGACTGTGACGAGCATGGCGGCGCCAGGTCTGATATAGACCCGATGACGCTGTGCGGCCAGCCAATCACTGTAATGCCACAACCAACATGGCTACGGCATTACAGTGAGTGGCAGACAATCCCTGCATGTTCATTGGTTCTCTAAAGAGCGCCAAACATGCAGGGAGGAGACCCGAGCTCTCGCCAAGCAACCCCGGAAATACTCGCCGAACATGTCAAGCAGTGAGATGCTCGGGCGAGTACGGAGCAGTGGCGAGCATGCTCGTTCAGCACTAATAATCACACATCGGCTATCACACTGGCAACACCGCCTGTCATTTATTATCAGCTCTAGAGGCGGAGTCTCGGGAGATCTATGCTCCGCCCATTGTCCTGAACAGCTCATTTACATATGAGAAAAATTGTGGATTTCTCTGGAATGATACATTGGATCATGGATATCAAGGCATCACTTTATTCAGCTTCCTATAACATATATGCCCACGTAGATTGTGGGTCCTCTCTCCTCCTGTACCAGTCGCTGACTCGTTTTGTTACGATTACTATAAGTATATTTGCTATGTATACCCTGATCACATGTAAAGCGCCATGGAATAAATGGTGCTATAATAATAATAATGATAATAATATAGACGGCTCAGGAGGGTGGATCCTACTGACACATCCCCTTTAAATGATTCTTGAAGACTTTTGTCCCGACCGTTCACATTGTTAGTTTTAGTGAAGTTCAAATCATGATTAAATAGTGAGTATAACTTTTTAGTAGCTGATATTATATTGTTATTGAGGTTGGGAAATAATTTCAGGGTTGCTTTGGCTATCCGAAGGTTATATGCCAGATACTTATTGTACTTTAACTACATCAAGGTCTATTAATATAAATTAGTTTTCTATACTTTGGAAAACTTGGAAAAATCATTTTTAAACAAATTGCCTAAACTATGTCCCGTAATCCTTTTTTTATTCCATGTTTTCAATGTCATAGATTTTATCTACTGAAATTTTCTTTTTTTTTGTTTTGTATAAGTTTCCAAGTTGAAATTGTTCCTTCCATAGTGGGAGATAAGGTATATGTGCATTATTAGTGATTGTGGAGGGGATATATTTAATTAGGTCTTTTTCTAGACTAACCCAACTCCTATTATATCCAACCAATTGTCACTTTGTCTTATGATCTATATTATCAAAAATCCTTCTTAATGAAGCAAGAGGATAAAATAATGTCGGTAAAAGGCTTCTTCTACGTTATCGGCTATTAGCTTGAATTCCACGTGTTCTCCTTTAATCTAGTAATGTGATCAGTTTTGTGATTTGATCAGTTTTTGTGATGTGATCAATGTGATCACTTCCATTACGTGATCAGTTCTCTGATTACTTTGATTTATTGTAGTAATGTGATCAGTTCTGTAATTTGATCAATTCTATGATCTGGTCGGTTATGTGATGTGATTGGTTCTATCATTTGATCATCTCCTTCATATGATCAGTTCTATGATGTGATCGGTTTTGTAATCTGATCGGATCTGTAATCTTGTCATGGGTGTGTCAGGTTTGACCAATGCACCTGCGGTATTCCAGCATTTCATTAATGATATTTTTCATCATTTGGTGGGCAGGATTGTGGTGGTGTATCTGGACGATATTTTGGTTTACTCGCCTGATTGTGAGACCCATCGGGGGCATGTTAAGCAGATGCTCCAGATATTAAGGGATAACAAACTTTATGCCAAACTAGAGAAATGTGTTTTCGCTGTTCAGGAGGTGCAGTTTTTGGGGTACTTGTTGTCATCTCTGGGTTTTCAGATGGATCTGGAGAAGATCCGTGCTGTCCTTAACTGGGAACTTCCCGAGAACCTGAAGGCTCTACAACGTTTTCTGCGCTTTACTAATTTTTACCAAAAATTCATCCAAAATTACTGAGTAATTGTGAAACCCCTTACAGACATGACTAGGAAGGGGTCTGATTTTTCCAAATGGTCGGATGCCACCCTGCAGGCTTTTTCCTCCTTTAAAGAGTTGTTTTGCCACTGCACCTATACTCTGTCAACCCGATCTTTCCCAACCCTTTATTGTGGAGGTTGATGCATCGGAGGTGGGGGTTGGGGTTGTGTTGTCTCAGGGTTCGTCCCCTGGTAAATGGCGTCCATGCCCCTTCTTTTCCAAGAAATTATCTTCCGCTGAGAGAAATTATGACGTGGGTAATAGGGAACTTTTGGCGATAAAATTCGAGGAATGGCGACATTGGTTGGAGGGGGCTGTCCATCCTATTACTGTTATTACTGACCATAAGAACCTGTCATATCTTTGATCGGCTAAACATTTCAACCCTAGCCAAGCCAGATGGTCCCTGTTTTTTACTAGGTTCAATTTTGTTGTCACTTTCAATCCAGGGGTCAAAAACGTCAAGGTTGATGCTTTGTTCCAGAGCTTCCCTGGTGGTGGTGACCATTAGAACTCTGCCCCGATTTTGCAGAAGGGGGTAGTCATTTCGGCTTTAAATCCTGAACTGGAGGGTGAGGTGTTGGAGGCTCAGGGGGACGCCTCTGCCTCCTGCCCTTCAGGAAGGTTATTTGTACCATCTAATCTGCGCTGCAAAGTAATTAAGGAACATCACAACTCTGTGTTTGCTGGTCATCCAGGTGGTAAGGCAACCGCGCACCTCCTTTCTCGTCGTTTTTGGTGGCCGGGGTTGCATCGGGATGTGATTGAACATGTGTCTTCTTGTAGTGTTTGCTCGCATTCTAAAGTATCGCATACCCATCCGTCTGATCCTCTTCTTCCGCTACCTATCCCTAGTAGGACATGGACACTCTTGTCCATGGATTTTATTACTGACCTACTGGTATCTGCAGGCAAAACGGTGGTTGTGGTGGTTGTAGATAGGTTCAGTAAAATGGTTCACTTCATCGCATTACCTGCACTTCTGAATGCCAGGACTCTTGCTCAGGTGTTCATAAATGAGATTGTGAAGCTTCACGGGGTTCCTTCCGATGTGGTGTCAGATCGGGGGATGCAGTTTGTTTCCAAGTTCTGGAAGACATTCTGTTCTCGACTGGGGGTGCAGTTGTCCTTTTCCTCTGACTTCCATCCTCAGTCAAATGGACAGACCGAGCGTGTCAATCAGAATTTAGAGACCTACCTCAGGTGTTTTGTCTCTGAAAACCAGGAGGATTCGGCATGTTACTTACAGTTGGCAGAATTTGCTATTAATAATCATCGCCAAGAGTCTACTGGCAGGTCACCGTTCTTTGGTGCATACGGTTTCCATCCACAGTTTGGTACCTTCAGTGGGGGAGGGGCTTCAGGAGTTCCTGAGGAGGAACGGTTTGCTTTGTCGCTCTCCCCGGTATGGCAGGGTGTTCTGTGTAATTTGAAGACCATGGGAGACAGGTATAAACATATGGCTGACAAAAAACGCTTGCCAGGTCTGGACCTGAATGTGAATGACTTTGTGCGGTTGTCTACCAGGAATATCAAGTTGAAGGTTCCTTCCTGGAAGCTGGGACCTAGGTTTATTAGTCCCTATAAAATAACCGCCTTCATTAACTCATCAGCATTTCGTCTTGAGCTTCCTCAGGCCTTTAAGATCCACAATGGATTTCACAGGTCTCTGCTCAAGAAATATGTAGAACCTCTTGAGTCCTCACCCCTACCACCGCCTCCAGTAATGGTTGATGGTAATCTGGAGCTTCAGATTTCGAGGATTGTAGATTCTCACCTCCAGCGTCGTTCCCTACAGTACTTGGTGCACTGGAAGGGTTATGGTCCAGAGGAAAGGATGTGGGTTTCAGCATTAGAGGTGAACGCCCCCAGTCTGGTTTGTTCGTTCCACACCTCTTACTCTGAGAAACCTGGTACTGAGTGTCCAGAGGCCACTCAAAGAAGGAAGGGGTACTGTCAGGTGGATCTGGCTGTAGAAGGTCACTGCGCTTGGCATTGCAGGCGCCTTCTGGATTCCCTCATCACTGTAGTATAGGTATATCCTTCTTCCTTTAGGACCCAGCAGTGCCCTCCACCTTCTGCTGCTGATTGACACACCCTTGCTGGGTAATTATATAGTCTCATTTTCTCCAGAGAGTCACCAGTGATAGTTCTATGTACCTCTGTGTTGGCTTGGAGCACTAGCAGTTGGCTAGTTTCTTCTCTGGTGCCCTTGGAGGACAGTTGGAGTTATCGCTCTGGTGTCTGCTCAAGCAAAGTGTATCCCCTTTATTTGTCTATCTTGTTGTCTTTAGTTTGTAGTGGGGCTTGACTAGTGCTCATCCTGTCCCCTCCCTATCTAGGGCCAATCTATAGGGACATTCAGGGCTTAGGTTCCTGCTCGGCGATAGGTGAGGAACCAATATAGGGACAATAGGGTAGGCAGGGTGTTATTAGATCTGTCTAGGGGTCTCCACTCCCCCTCTTCCCTTCGTGTTGACACTTAGTCTTTCCCTCACCTTGCGTGACAGATTTGTTCTGTGTTGTGATCGGTTCTGTGATCTGATCAGTTCTATAATGTGATCAGTTCTGTGATTTTATCGGTTTTGTAATCTGATCGTATCTTGATCTGTTCTGTGATGTGATCGGTTCTGCGTAATGATCAGTTCTGTGATGTAATTGGTTCTGTGATCTGATCAGTTCTATGATGAGATCAATTCTGTGATAGGATCAGTTTTGTAATGTGATCGGTTCTATGATGTGATTGATTGTGTGTAATGATCAGTTCTGTGATCTGGTCAGTTCTGTGATGTGATCAGTTCTGTGATTTGGTCAGTTTTGTGATCTAGTCGATTCTTTCATCTGATCAGTTCTGTGATGTGATCTTTTCTGTGATGTAATTAGTTCTACGATGTAATCGGTTTTCTGATCTCATCTGTACTGTGATCTCTTTGATTCCATGATGTGATCAGTTCTATGATGAGATCAATTCTGTGATAGGATCAGTTTTGTAATGTGATCGGTTCTACAATGTGATTGATTCTGTATAATGATCAGTTCTGTGATGTGATCTGTTCTGTGATATGATTGGTTCTATGATGTAATCAGTTCTACGATGTGATTGGTTTTGTAATCTGATCGGATCTGTGATTTGTTCTGTGATGTGATCGGTTCTGCATAATGATCAGTTCTGTGATTTGATCAGTTCTGTGATTTTATTGGTTCTCTGATGTGATCAGTTCCGTTATGTCATCTGTTCTGTGATTGTTTCTTTAATGGGATCAGTTCTGTGATGTGATCTGTTCTGTGATGTGATAAATTCTTTGATGTGATCAGTTCTGTGATCTGGTCGGTTATGTGATCTGTTCTGTGATATGATCAGTTCTGTGATGTGATCGGTTCTGTGATGTGATCGGTTCTGTGATTTGGTCAGTTCTGTGATGTGATCTGTTCCGTGATATGATTGTTTTCATGATGTGATCTGTTCTGTGATCTGATCGGTTCCGTGATGTGATCGGTTCTGTGATGTGATCTGTTCTGTGATATAATCAGTTCTGTGCTATGATCAGGTCTGTGAAATGATCTGCTCTGTGATGTGATCTGCTCTGTGATATGATCGGTTCTGTGATCTGGTGGTTTCTGTGATCTGGTGGGTTCTGTGATCTGGTGGGTTCTGTGATGTGATCGGTTCTTGATGTGATCTGTTCTGTGATGTAGTCGGTCCTGTGATCTGGTGAGTTCTGTGATCTGGTGGGTTCTGTGATGTGATCGGTTCTGTAATGTGATCTGTTCTGTGATCTGGTCGGTCCTGTGATCTGGTGGGTTCTGTGATCTGGTGGGTTCTGTGATATTATCAGTTCTGTGATGTGATCGGTTCTGTGATGTGATCGGTTCTGTGATTTGGTCAGTTCTGTGATGTGATCTGTTCTGTGATGTGATCTGTTCTGTGATGTGATAAATTCTTTGATGTGATCAGTTCTGTGATCTGGTCGGTTATGTGATCGGTTCTGTGATGTGATCGGTTCTGTGATTTGGTCAGTTCTGTGATGTGATCTGTTCTGTGATATGATTGGTTTCATGATGTGATCTGTTCTGTGATCTGATCGGTTCCGTGATGTGATCGGTTCTGTGATGTGATCTGTTCTGTGATATAATCAGTTCTGTGCTATGATCAGGTCTGTGAAATGATCTGCTCTGTGATGTGATCTGCTCTGTGATATGATCGGTTCTGTGATCTGGTGGGTTCTGTGCTCTGGTGGGTTCTGTGATGTGATCGGTTCTGTGATGTGATCTGTTCTGTGATCTGGTGGGTTCTGTGATCTGGTGGGTTCTGTGATCTGGTGGGTCCTGTGATGTGATCGCAGTGGCTCTTATCCTAATGTTATCAGTGAGTATGGTGTCCTCCTTGTATTTGGGGGCAGGACTGCCGGTGTCTGCGGGCAGCGTGAGCCCCTTTGAAGTTGTGGAGATGATGGATGGTACGTGTGCGGATATGGAGGGAGCATATGTCTGACTCACGAGGCTTTCAGACAGAATAATTTGCTGTTTCTGCAAGTAATAATTTGCTGTTCCTTTAAGTGACAGCCGGCTTCTCCCCATATGTGTGAAGGGAGTGGCGGACGGTTGTATCATCTTGTCTTTGCCTGTGTTCTCCAGGTTGCGCTGAAGCCCAGGAAGGGGTTAAATTGATCACGTGCCAGCACGAGAGTTGGCAAACCCTGAATCGCGCTCTCCATCCACCCATTGCCTTATCATATAACCACATGCACAATATACAGAACTGATTTCCCTCCGCTCCTCTTTTGAAGTAAAGTGGGATCAGTGCGAGTCAACTCCAAACATCGACGTCGAGCGAAAAGGGAAAAAAAGACCAAAGACGAAAAAAACTCTTAGTAATGAGATTGAAACTTACAAAACACAGAAGCAAATGTGGCTTTAATACATTGTTATGACCCTTTATAGGGCTGGAAATTACTCTTCAAAACTGATTCTGGCTCGACTTCAGAGCAGAGGGGATTCTGGGATACCGCAGAGTGACTTTGACTAGTAAGTTGGTATTGCAGGAATTTTTTAATTTCCTGTAACACAACAATCCCACTGCAGCCCGGCTGGAAGAGTCCGTCCTGCTGCACTGCATTTGCTAAAGTGTTTGGAAGAGAAATTCTAGAACTTGCAGGAGAGAAGAGCCGCAGCCATGGGGTGGAGGTATCCCATGCATCCACCACCCGGGAGGGAGCAGGCCATGACTCGGCCGCCACCTGCTCCTTATCGCAGGTCACAGCAGCCGTCCCTGTCCAGGGTGCGACCGTAAAGGTGGCAGATATGGTGCTCAGTGGTCCCAGGGAGGTATCCCATGCATCCACCACCCGGGAGGGAGCAGGCCATGACTCGGCCGCCACCTGCTCCTTATCGCAGGTCACAGCAGTCGTCCCTGTCCAGGGTGCGACCGTAAAGGTGGTAGATATGGTGCTCAGTGGTCCCAGGGAGGTATCCCATGCATCCACCACCCGGGAGGGAGCAGGCCATGACTCGGCCGCCACCTGCTCCTTATCGCAGGTCACAGCAGCCGTTCCTGTCCAGGGTGCGACCGTAAAGGTGGCAGATATGGTGCTCAGTGGTCCCAGGGAGGTATCCCATGCATCCACCACCCGGGAGGGAGCAGGCCATGACTCGGCCGCCACCTGCTCCTTATCGCAGGTCACAGCAGTCGTCCCTGTCCAGGGTGCGACCGTAAAGGTGGTAGATATGGTGCTCAGTGGTCCCAGGGAGGTATCCCATGCATCCACCACCCGGGAGGGAGCAGGCCATGACTCGGCCGCCACCTGCTCCTTATCGCAGGTCACAGCAGCCGTCCCTGTCCAGGGTGCGACCGTAAAGGTGGCAGATATGGTGCTCAGTGGTCCCAGGGAGGTATCCCATGCATTCACCACCCGGGAGGGAGCAGGCCATGACTCGGCCGCCACCTGCTCCTTATCGCAGGTCACAGCAGCCGTCCCTGTCCAGGGTGCGACCGTAAAGGTGGCAGATATGGTGCTCAGTGGTCCCAGGGAGGTATCCCATGCATCCACCACCCGGGAGGGAGCAGGCCATGACTCGGCCGCCACCTGCTCCTTATCGCAGATCACAGCAGCCGTCCCTGTCCAGGGCACGACCGTAAAGGTGGCAGATATGGTGCTCAGTGGTCCCAGGGAGGTATCCCATGCATCCACCACCCGGGAGGGAGCAGGCCATGACTCGGCCGCCACCTGCTCCTTATCGCAGGTCACAGCAGCCGTCCCTGTCCAGGGTGCGACCGTAAAGGTGGCAGATATGGTGCTCAGTGGTCCCAGGGAGGTATCCCATGCATCCACCATCCGGGAGGGAGCAGGCCATGACTCGGCCGCCACCTGCTCCTTATCGCAGGTCACAGCAGCCGTCCCTGTCCAGGGTGCGACCGTAAAGGTGGCAGATATGGTGCTCAGTGGTCCCAGGGAGGTATCCCATGCATCCACCACCCGGGAGGGAGCAGGCCATGACTCGGCCGCCACCTGCTCCTTATCGCAGGTCACAGCAGCCGTCCCTGTCCAGGGCGCGACCGTAAAGGTAGCAGATATGGTGCTCAGTGGTCCCAGGGAGGTATCCCATGCATCCACCACCCAGGAGGGAGCAGGCCATGACTCGGCCGCCACCTGCTCCTTATCGCAGGTCACATCAGCCGTCCCTGTCCAGGGCACGACCGTAAAGTTGGCAGATATGGTGCTCAGTGGTCCCAGGGAGGTATCCCATGCATCCACCACCCGGGAGGGAGCTGGCCATGACTCGGCCGCCACCTGCTCCTTATCGCAGGTCACAGCAGTCATCCCTGTCCAGGGTGCGACCGTAAAGGTGGCAGATATGGTGCTCAGTGGTCCCAGGGAGGTATCCCATGCATCCACCACCCGGGAGGGAGCTGGCCATGACTCGGCAACTACCTGCTCCTTATCGCAGGTCACAGCAGTCATCCCTGTCCAGGGTGCGACCGTAAAGGTGGCAGATATGGTGCTCAGTGGTCCCAGGGAGGTATCCCATGCATCCACCACCCAGGAGGGAGCTGGCCATGACTCGGCCGCCACCTGCTCCTTATCGCAGGTCACAGCAGCCGTCCCTGTCCAGGGCACGACCGTAAAGGTGGCAGATATGGTGCTCAGTGGTCCCAGACCGGGTCCTGACCCCAATGGCAGTGTATGCAATCCATACTATGCAGAAATAATGCTATCATGGACCTAAGCCAAGACGGAGTCCTATGGCTTACGGGAAGCCATAGGACACATTGGAAGCTGGAGATTCTGTAATTACAAGCCCTAACGTGTTCTCCAGTGGGTCTATTAAATGTGGTTTAGGGGGATATGCGCCCCTAGAAGTGGGGAGCTGATAGACTTTTTTCCCTTGGGCTGGGTATTTAGAGACCAGGTTGGGACTGTGACCAAGAAGAAAGAAAGCGTGGGAGTAACTTTGTAAAGGCCGTGCCCTGGAGGAGTCTCACATTTATCCCAATAAATATTCCGTCCACTCCATTCGGGAGCCGCAGGAATGTTCTGGAAGGATCACAGTATCCAGCACTGGTTGAGGGGGGAGGGGGACGTCACTATAGTCATCACTTATAGGATTCAAGGGGACAAAAAATAAAGTAAACAAGACACTTATCAGCCATGATATGTTTGGACTTGTTGTAATGTTCTACATTGATGTATTGGGTCAGTATAAAGTGTTTGCAGCCCGCAGGTTCCTGGACATAGATGTCTCATTAGAGGTGAGCCTTAGACCATGAGTTGTGTTGATGGACAGAACATGTAGGCTCCAGTGTCACTCAGGCACAAGACTTCCCACTCGTGACATGTGGAATAATTCTGATGTCTAAGTTGCTTCAAATGTTTGGTTCATTCTGATGTTGGCCCGTTTTATGTTTTGATTTCTGAAGTTTGAATGGATTCGGATCTTTGATTGGTTCTGGTGTTTGCTTGTAATGTTGAACAGACTCTGATGCTTAGATAGTTTTGCTGCTTGGACCCGTTCTGATGGTTGGACAGACTCTGGTGTACTACTGATGAGTTTGGGGTTCTTGGACTCTGATGGTTCTGATGTTTAATAGGTTCTAATGTTGGCAGGTTCTGGTGTTTGTTTGGTTATTTGGACCGGTTCTTTTGTTTGGGTCGATACTGATGAAGATGAAGAACATTTCAGAAAGAACTCCATAACTTTTCTGCTTGTATCCGGGCCCTTAGATGTTGGTTGCGCACAGATGAAGGGTTATTGCGGGTTATTGTATTATACATCTGATGGCATCTTTGTCAGTCGGGGTTTTCAAAGGCCTCTGGTCAGCGGGTGATCTGGGAGCCACAGTGGGCTTACATTTCTGACATACCAGCTGTGCCAATTTCTGAATTCTTGTGTAATGCTCAGAAGAGGCCAAACATCTGCTAAGAATAATAAGGAAAGAAATAAAACAAGAAGCGTCTCCATGTCCTGAGAAATGGCGATAATGGCTGCAGAAACATTTCTATCCTTGCAGACGGTCTGGAGGAGGATGGAAATCATTGGGCGTCATGGTGCTGGTTCTACACGAGCAATGACACGGTGTTTGGCAGAGTGGCCTGGATGTTGTTACTGGTGGCCATTCCCCCCTGATATGGAGGAGAGGATCATATAAGGTTTTCAGCGTGGCATCATCAGGCTTCATTCGCGTCCCTGATATTACACATTGGACTCAACATCAAGGGAACGTCGTGCGCAGCTTGTGCTTTAAAGAGCCGCTGACACCTATATACAAGCTCACAATAAAGCACATGGATTTTACAGCTTGGTAGTGTTGTTAAATTCAGCATCTTAATGAAAAATGCCATGCCTGCCGCCTTATTAAATACACTGAGCCTCGGAGGTGCCTTTGTGGAGGTGGTGGGGCCCTACAGGCTCAGACCACCCCGAAAACAAAAGAGGAGGAAGAACCCGACATAAAAATACCCAGAATGTTGAGAAACTAGAAAAAGGGATCCATCTCCTGTGGTAAACATACCTGGCTCAGGATCTGGGGGTGTTTAAAGTGCTTGACCATGTGTGGTGGACCAGAAGACAGTTCAATTTTCCAGTTCCTGTGTAGTGAACCAGGATCCAGAATATGCATCCAGCCTGAGCATGTATGGTGGATCAGGAACCAAAGTGTTCAATCATCCCTGACATGTGTGGTCGACCAGGAACCAGTGTGTTCAGTCTCCCCGGACATGTGTGGTGGACCAGGAACCAGTGTGTTTAGTCTCCCCGGACATGTGTGGTGGACCAGGAACCAGTGTGTTCAGTCTCCCCGGACATGTGTGGTGGACCAGGAACCAGTGTGTTCAGTCTCCCCGGACATGTGTGGTGGACCAGGAACCAGTGTGTTTAGTCTCCCCGGACATGTGTTGTGGACCAGGAACCAGTGCGTTCAGTCTCCCCGGACATGTGTGGTGGACCAGGAACCAGTGTGTTCAGTCTCCCCGGACATGTGTGGTGGACCAGGAACCAGTGTGTTCAGTCTCCCCGGACATGTGTGGTGGACCAGGAACCAGTGTGTTCAGTCTCCCCGGACATGTGTGGTGTACCAGGAACCAGTGTGTTCAGTCTCCCCGGACATATGTGGTGGACCAGGGACCAGTGTGTTCAGTCTCCCCGGACATGTGTGGTGGACCAGGAACCAGTGTGTTTAGTCTCCCCGGACATGTGTGGTGGACCAGGAACCAGTGTGTTCAGTTTCCCCGGACATGTGTGGTGGACCAGGAAAAAGTGTGTTCAGTCTCCCCGGACATGTGTGGTGGACCAGGAATCAGTGTGTTCAGTCTCCCCGGACATGTGTGGTGGACCAGGGACCAGTGTGTTCAGTCTCCCCGGACATGTGTTGTGGACCAGGAATCAGTGCGTTCAGTCTCCCCGGACATGTGTGGTGGACCAGGAACCAGTGTGTTCAGTCTCCCTGGACATGTGTGGTGGACCAGGAACCAGTGTGTTTAGTCTCCCCGGACATGTGTGGTGGACCAGGAACCAGTGTGTTCAGTTTCCCCGGACATGTGTGGTGGACCAGGAAAAAGTGTGTTCAGTCTCCCCGGACATGTGTGGTGGACCAGGAACCAGTGTGTTCAGTCTCCCCGGACATGTGTGGTGGACCAGGGACCAGTGTGTTCAGTCTCCCCGGACATGTGTTGTGGACCAGGAACCAGTGCGTTCAGTCTCCCCGGACATGTGTGGTGGACCAGGAACCAGTGTGTTCAGTCTCCCCGGACATGTGTGGTGGACCAGGAACCAGTGTGTTCAGTCTCCCCGGACATGTGTGGTGGACCAGGAACCAGTGTGTTCAGTCTCCCCGGACATGTGTGGTGGACCAGGAACCAGTGTGTTCAGTCTCCCCGGACATGTGTGGTGGACCAGGAACCAGTGTGTTCAATCTCCCCAGACATGTGTGGTGGACCAGGAACCAGTGTGTTCAATCTCCCCGGACATGTGTGGTGGACCTGGAACCAGTGTGTTCAGTCTCCCCGGACATGTGTGGTGGACAAGGAACCAGTGTGTTCAGTCTCCCCGGACATGTGTGGTGGACCAGGGACCAGTGTGTTCAGTCTCCCTGGACATGTGTGGTGGACCAGGGACCAGTGTGTTCAGTTTCCCCAGACATGTGTGGTGGACCAGGAACCAGTGTGTTCAGTCTCCCCGGACATGTGTGGTGAACCAGGAACCAGTGTGTTCAGTCTCCCCGGACATGTGTGGTGGACCTGGAACCAGTGTGTTCAATCTCCCCTGACATGTGTCATGGACCGAGATCCAGTGGGTTTGATCAACTCAACCATTTGTAGTGTGCCAGATTCCAAAGTGCTCAATCATCCCAACTGCGTGTGGTGGACAAGGATCAAGTGTTTTCCATCATCTGGGACACAAAGACCAGGATATAATGTGTTCTATCAGACTGTGTCTGCTGGACCACGATCCAGTATGTTCAGTAAGCCCGATGGTGTGAAGTGGACTAGGATCGAGTCTGTTCAATCATCCCAGATAATCCTTCTAGACATGTGTGATGGATCAAGATCCAAATTGTTTAATCTCCCTGGACATGTGTTGTGGGCCAGGTTCCAGTATTTAATCAGCCTGACCATGTGGTGGACCAACACACTCCTCCCGGACATGTACGATGGAGCAGGATCTAGTGTGTTAAATGAACCAGGACAAATGTGAAGGACAAGGATCAAATGCAAACCTTCCAACTCTGAAGGACTAGGAGGAGGGACAGCTATTGAGACTGCATGTAGCCAGCAATTCTTATAGCAGCTATGCCTCACCGTTTCCTCACCCAGTTCTTTTTGTGTATCCACACAGAAATATTGGGTCTAGTGAATCCCCTTAGTGTTTCCACAAGTGTTCCATACCGCTTTTATAGCCTTCATGCAGTATGATGCTGAAGCACCCCCTAGGACCGTGGTCAGTTCCTTGGGATTGTCATGGGGCCGTGACTCGGTCCAGGGACCTAGGAGGTCAATAAAAAAGACAGTTTATTTAGGGGACAAATTTTGTGATGCCACCAGTGGTATGTGGCTATAGGTGGCCGCCGCTGCTGAAAGAAACCGCTGGGACTGTTGGTGATTCAGCTGGCATGGAATTGCTCCCCACTGGTAGAGCGGGGTCTCAGGGCTATCGGTACGGTTTATGTAGGGGATTGTGGATGTTGGGGTGCAGGACTGAGGGTGCAGATAATGACCAGATGACACAAGAATGGCGGTTTCCTCTTCCTTTACTTGACGTTTGATGGTGCAGACCGGGGCACCGGTAACAGAAGATAATGGAGATCCGGGCGGCCTAGAAGCAATTTGGGATCCACCTCGCCAGGTGGAGTTGTAGGCCTTCCTTCTGCGCTGTCCTCTTTTGCCCTGCTGCATAAAGCTATGCTGCGGCCCTCTTTCTTGAGTGATTATTAAATCCTCGAGCGTATGGCCGGCAGCTTGAGCCTTTTACGGGTGTCGCTCCTTCATGGCGGCTCCGGGCTCTAGTATGCTGCTGTGCCGCCAGGTGTTTGGTGGGGCCAGGAGACCTGCAGTCTCCTGCCCTCTGGATTTAGCTGCCGGGACTTCAGTACCTGAGCAACCATGGACTCAGGTGTCCGGTTTCTGGCGCTTTTCTCTGGGGCGAGCTTGGTTACAGCTCCCCTCCCCAGGTTCTCCCTCGTCTCTCCTCCGTCTCCAACTGACTTTTCTAACCCCCACCTCCGGGCTCCAATTTAAAGGGGAAGCTCCCCTGAAACCAGGTTAGAGCTCCCCCTTCTGGTCTGGAGCCAAGAAATGTGTTGGATGCTGGTGTTACCTGATTAGGGGACCCCTCCTTGCTTCCAGGCATGACATCACCCACTGTGAGGGAGGCAAAGCCAATGTGGCAACAGGACTCCTGGGGTGCCATAATGCACCATAGAAGCCCCACACACTGATGCCCACAAATTGTCCCTTATAAACATAGTGTGAGACCTTCAAAGAGCACCTCACGCAATGCTGACAGAGTACCCCACACAGAATATGATGTCCCAGGGTCAATAACAAAATATCACACCCATAAGCAATAATATGTCTCCATATGATGCCCCCACAAATTATCAGAGCATTAAGCACCAAAGAATTTTAGGATAAGCCTTGATCCAGTGGCATACCATGGTGGCCTCAGTCCTGTAGTTGGGGGTACACATTATATATTGGGGTCAGTGTGGTGTATAAGTCTTGTACACAGTGTCCTCAGTCCTGTAGTTGGGGTACACATTATATATTGGAGTCAGTGTGGTGTATAAGTCTTGTACACAGTGTCCTCAGTCCTGTAGTTGGGGGTGCACATTATATATTGGGGTCAGTGTGGTGTATAAGTCTTGTACACAGTGCTCTCAGTCCTGTAGTTGAGGGTACACATTATATATTGGGGTCAGTGTGGTGTATAAGTCTTGTACACAGTGCTCTCAGTCCTGTAGTTGAGGGTACACATTATATATTGGGGTCAGTGTGGTGTATAAGTCTTGTACACAGTGTCCTCAGTCCTGTAGTTGGGGGTGCACATTATATATTGGGGTCAGTGTGGTGTATAAGTCTTGTACACAGTGTCCTCAGTCCTGTAGTTGGGGGTACACATTATATATTGGGGTCAGTGTGGTGTATAAGACTTGTACACAGTGCCCTCAGTCCTGTAGTTGAGGGTACACATTATATATTGGGGTCAGTGTGGTGTATAAGTCTTGTACACAGTGCCCTCAGTCCTGTAGTTGGGGGTACACATTATATATTGGGGTCAGTGTGGTGTATAAGTCTTGTACACAGTGCCCTCAGTCCTGTAGTTGGGGGTACACATTATATATTGGGGTCAGTGTGGTGTATAAGTCTTGTACACAGTGCCCTCAGTCCTGTAGTTGGGGGTACACATTATATATTGGGGTCAGTGTGGTGTATAAGTCTTGTACACAGTGCCCTCAGTCCTGGAGTTGGGGGTGCACATTATATATTGGGGTCAGTGTGGTGTATAAGTCTTGTACACAGTGCCCTCAGTCCTGTAGTTGGGGTACACATTATATATTGGGGTCAGTGTGGTGTATAAGTCTTGTACACAGTGCCCTCAGTCCTGTAGTTGGGGGTACACATTATATATTGGGGTCAGTGTGGTATATAAGTCTTGTACACAGTGCCCTCAGTCCTGTAGTTGGGGGTACACATTATATATTGGGGTCAGTGTAGTGTATAAGTCTTGTACACAGTGCCCTCAGTCCTGGAGTTGGGGTACACTTTAAATATTGGAGTCAGTGTGGTGTATAAGTCTTTTACACAGTGCCCTCAGTCCTGTAGTTGGGGGTACACATTATATATTGGGGTCAGTGTGGTATATAAGTCTTGTACACAGTGCCCTCAGTCCTGTAGTTGAGGGTACACATTATATATTGGGGTCAGTGTAGTGTATAAGTCTTGTACACAGTGCCCTCAGTCCTGTAGTTGGGGTACACTTTAAATATTGGAGTCAGTGTGGTGTATAAGTCTTTTACACAGTGCCCTCAGTCCTGTAGTTGGGGGTACACATTATATATTGGGGTCAGTGTGGTATATAAGTCTTGTACACAGTGCCCTCAGTCCTGTAGTTGAGGGTACACATTATATATTGGGGTCAGTGTGGTGTATAAGTCTTGTACACAGTGCCCTCAGTCCTGTAGTTGGGGTACACATTATATATTGGGGTCAGTGTGGTGTATAAGTCTTGTACACAGTGCCCTCAGTCCTGTAGTTGAGGGTACACATTATATATTGGGGTCAGTGTGGTGTATAAGTCTTGTACACAGTGCCCTCAGTCCTGTAGTTGGGGTACACATTATATATTGGGGTCAGTGTGGTATATAAGTCTTGTACACAGTGCCATCAGTCCTGTAGTTGGGGGTACACATTATAAATTGGGGTCAGTGTGGTGTATTAGTCTTGTACACAGTGCCCTCAGTCCTGTAGTTGAGGGTACACATTATATATTGGGGTCAGTGTGGTGTATAAGTCTTGTACACAGTGCCCTCAGTCCTGTAGTTGGGGTACACATTATATATTGGGGTCAGTGTGGTGTATAAGTCTTGTACACAGTGCCCTCAGTCCTGTAGTTGGGGGTACACATTATATATTGGAGTCAGTGTGGTGTATAAGTCTTGTACACAGTGCCCTCAGTCCTGTAGTTGGGGGTACACATTATATATTGGAGTCAGTGTGATGTATTAGTCTTGTACACAGTGCCCTCAGTCCTGTAGTTGGGGGTACACATTATATATTGGGGTCAGTGTGGTGTATAAGTCTTGTACACAGTGCCCTCAGTCCTGTAGTTGGGGGTACACATTATATATTGGGGTCAGTGTGGTGTATAAGTCTTGTACACAGTGCCCTCAGTCCTGTAGTTGGGGGTACACATTATATATTGGGGTCAGTGTGGTGTATAAGTCTTGTACACAGTGTCCTCAGTCCTGTAGTTGGGGGTGCACATTATATATTGGGGTCAGTGTGGTGTATAAGTCTTGTACACAGTGTCCTCAGTCCTGTAGTTGGGGGTACACATTATATATTGGAGTCAGTGTGGTGTATAAGTCTTGTACACAGTGCCCTCAGTCCTGTAGTTGGGGTGCACATTATATATTGGGGTCAGTGTGGTGTATAAGTCTTGTACACAGTGCCCTCAGTCCTGTAGTTGGGGGTACACATTATATATTGGGGTCAGTGTGGTGTATAAGTCTTGTACACAGCGCCCTCAGTCCTGTAGTTGGGGTACACATTATATATTGGGGTCAGTGTGGTGTATAAGTCTTGTACACAGTGCCCTCAGTCCTGTAGTTGGGGGGTACACATTATATATTGGGGTCAGTGTGGTGTATAAGTCTTGTACACAGTGTCCTCAGTCCTGGAGTTGGGGGTACACATTATATATTGGGGTCAGTGTGGTGTATAAGTCTTGTACACAGTGCCCTCAGTCCTGTAGTTGGGGTACAGATTATATATTGGGGTCAGTGTGGTGTATAAGTCTTGTACACAGTGCCCTCAGTCCTGTAGTTGGGGGGTACACATTATATATTGGGGTCAGTGTGGTGTATAAGTCTTGTACACAGTGTCCTCAGTCCTGGAGTTGGGGGTACACATTATATATTGGGGTCAGTGTGGTGTATAAGTCTTGTACACAGAGCCCTCAGTCCTGTAGTTGGGGTACACATTATATATTGGGGTCAGTGTGATGTATAAGTCTTGTACACAGTGCCCTCAGTCCTGTAGTTGGGGTACACATTATATATTGGGGTCAGTGTGGTGTATAAGTCTTGTACACAGTGCTCTCAGTCCTGTAGTTGGGGTACACATTATATATTGGGGTCAGTGTGGTGTATAAGTCTTGTACACAGTGCCCTCAGTCCTGTAGTTGGGGGGGTACACATTATATATTGGGGTCAGTGTGGTGTATAAGTCTCGTACACAGTGCCCTCAGTCCTGTAGTTGAGGGTACACATTATATATTGGGGTCAGAGTGGTGTATAAGTCTTGTACACAGTGCCCTCAGTCCTGTAGTTGAGGTACACATTATATATTGGGGTCAGTGTAGTGTATAAGTCTTGTACACAGTGCCCTCAGTCCTGTAGTTGAGGGTACACATTATATATTGGGGTCAGTGTGGTGTATAAGTCTTGTACACAGTGTCCTCAGTCCTGTAGTTGGGGGTACACATTATATATTGGGGTCAGTGTGGTGTATAAGTCTTGTACACAGTGCCCTCTGTCCTGTAGTTGAGGGTACACATTATATATTGGGGTCAGTGTGGTGTATAAGTCTTGTACACAGTGCCCTCAGTCCTGTAGTTGGGGGTACACATTATATATTGGGGTCAGTGTGGTGTATAAGTCTTGTACACAGTGCCCTCAGTCCTGTAGTTGGGGGTACACATTATATATTGGGGTCAGTGTGGTGTATAAGTCTTGTACACAGTGCCCTCAGTCCTGTAGTTGGGGGGGTACACATTATATATTGGGGTCAGTGTGGTGTATAAGTCTTGTACACAGTGTCCTCAGTCCTGTAGTTGAGGGTACACATTATATATTGGGGTCAGTGTGGTGTATAAGTCTTGTACACAGTGCCCTCAGTCCTGTAGTTGGGGGTACACATTATATATTGGGGTCAGTGTGGTGTATAAGTCTTGTACACAGTGCCCTCAGTCCTGTAGTTGAGGGTACACATTATATATTGAGGTCAGTGTGGTGTATAAGTCTTGTACACACAGCCCTCAGTCCTGTAGTTGGGGGTACACATTATATATTGGGGTCAGTGTGGTGTATAAGTCTTGTACACAGTGTCCTCAGTCCTGTAGTTGAGGGTACACATTATATATTGGGGTCAGTGTGGTGTATAAGTCTTGTACACAGTGCCCTCAGTCCTGTAGTTGGGGGTACACATTATATATTGGGGTCAGTGTGGTGTATAAGTCTTGTACACAGTGCCCTCAGTCCTGTAGTTGGGGGTACACATTATATATTGGAGTCAGTGTGGTGTATAAGTCTTGTACACAGTGCCCTCAGTCCTGTAGTTGGGGTACACATTATATATTGGGGTCAGTGTGGTGTATAAGTCTTGTACACAGTGCCCTCAGTCCTGTAGTTGGGGTACACATTATATATTGGGGTCAGTGTGGTGTATAAGTCTTGTACACAGTGCCCTCAGTCCTGTAGTTGGGGTACACAATATATATTGGGGTCAGTGTGGTGTATAAGTCTTGTACACAGTGCCCTCAGTCCTGTAGTTGGGGTACACATTATATATTGGGGTCAGTGTGGTGTATAAGTCTTGTACACAGTGCCCTCAGTCCTGTAGTTGGGGGGTACACATTATATATTGGGGTCAGTGTGGTGTATAAGTCTTGTACACAGTGTCCTCAGTCCTGGAGTTGGGGGTACACATTATATATTGGGGTCAGTGTGGTGTATAAGTCTTGTACACAGTGCCCTCAGTCCTGTAGTTGGGGGTACACATTATATATTGGAGTCAGTGTGGTGTATAAGTCTTGTACACAGTGCCCTCAGTCCTGTAGTTGGGGGTACACATTATATATTGGGGTCAGTGTGGTGTATAAGTCTTGTACACAGTGCCCTCAGTCCTGTAGTTGAGGGTACACATTATATATTGGGGTCAGTGTGGTGTATAAGTCTTGTACACAGTGTCCTCAGTCCTGTAGTTGGGGGTACACATTATATATTGGGGTCAGTGTGGTGTATAAGTCTTGTACACAGTGCCCTCAGTCCTGTAGTTGGGGGTACACATTATATATTGGAGTCAGTGTGGTGTATAAGTCTTGTACACAGTGTCCTCAGTCCTGTAGTTGGGGGTACACATTATATATTGGGGTCAGTGTGGTGTATAAGTCTTGTACACAGTGCCCTCAGTCCTGTAGTTGAGGGTACACATTATATATTGGGGTCAGTGTGGTGTATAAGTCTTGTACACAGTGTCCTCAGTCCTGTAGTTGGGGGTACACATTATATATTGGGGTCAGTGTGGTGTATAAGTCTTGTACACAGTGCCCTCAGTCCTGTAGTTGAGGGTACACATTATATATTGGGGTCAGTGTGGTGTATAAGTCTTGTACACAGTGCCCTCAGTCCTGGAGTTGGGGGTACACATTATATATTGGGGTCGGTGTGGTGTATAAGTCTTGTACACAGTGCCCTCAGTCCTGTAGTTGAGGGTACACATTATATATTGGGGTCAGTGTGGTGTATAAGTCTTGTACACAGTGTCCTCAGTCCTGTAGTTGGGGGTACACATTATATATTGGGGTCAGTGTGGTGTATAAGTCTTGTACACAGTGCCCTCAGTCCTGTAGTTGGGGGTACACATTATATATTGGGGTCAGTGTGGTGTATAAGTCTTGTACACAGTGCCCTCAGTCCTGGAGTTGAGGGTACACATTATATATTGGGGTCAGTGTGGTGTATAAGTCTTGTACACAGTGCCCTCAGTCCTGTAGTTGGGGGTACACATTATATATTGGGATCAGTGTGGTGTATAAGTCTTGTACACAGTGCCCTCAGTCCTGTAGTTGGGGGTGCACATTATATATTGGGGTCAGTGTGGTGTATAAGTCTTGTACACAGTGTCCTCAGTCCTGTAGTTGGGGGTACACATTATATATTGGAGTCAGTGTGGTGTATAAGTCTTGTACACAGTGCCCTCAGTCCTGTAGTTGGGGGTACACATTATATATTGGGGTCAGTGTGGTGTATAAGACTTGTACACAGTGTCCTCAGTCCTGTAGTTGGGGGTACACATTATATATTGGAGTCAGTGTGGTGTATAAGTCTTGTACACAGTGCCCTCAGTCCTGTAGTTGGGGGTACACATTATATATTGGGGTCAGTGTGGTATATAAGTCTTGTACACAGTGCCCTCAGTCCTGTAGTTGGGGTACACATTATATATTGGGGTCAGTGTGGTGTATAAGTCTTGTACACAGTGTCCTCAGTCCTGTAGTTGGGGGTACACATTATATATTGGGGTCAGTGTGGTATATAAGTCTTGTACACAGTGCCCTCAGTCCTGTAGTTGGGGGTACACATTATATATTGGGGTCAGTGTGGTGTATAAGTCTTGTACACAGTGCCCTCAGTCCTGTAGTTGGGGTACACATTATATATTGGGGTCAGTGTGGTGTATAAGTCTTGTACACAGTGCCCTCAGTCCTGTAGTTGGGGGTACACATTATATATTGGGGTCAGTGTGGTGTATAAGTCTTGTACACAGTGCCCTCAGTCCTGGAGTTGAGGGTACACATTATATATTGGGGTCAGTGTGGTGTATAAGTCTTGAACACAGTGTCCTCAGTCCTGTAGTTGGGGGTACACATTATATATTGGGGTCAGTGTGGTGTATAAGTCTCGTACACAGTGCTCTCAGTCCTGTAGTTGAGGGTACACATTATATATTGGAGTCAGTGTGGTGTATAAGTCTTGTACACAGTGCCCTCAGTCCTGTAGTTGGGGGTACACATTATATATTGGGGTCAGTGTGGTATATAAGTCTTGTACACAGTGCCCTCAGTCCTGTAGTTGGGGTACACATTATATATTGGGGTCAGTGTGGTGTATAAGTCTTGTACACAGTGTCCTCAGTCCTGTAGTTGGGGGTACACATTATATATTGGGGTCAGTGTGGTATATAAGTCTTGTACACAGTGCCCTCAGTCCTGTAGTTGGGGGTACACATTATAAATTGGGGTCAGTGTGGTGTATAAGTCTTGTACACAGTGCCCTCAGTCCTGTAGTTGGGGTACACATTATATATTGGGGTCAGTGTGGTGTATAAGTCTTGTACACAGTGCCCTCAGTCCTGTAGTTGGGGTACACATTATATATTGGGGTCAGTGTGGTGTATAAGTCTTGTACACAGTGCCCTCAGTCCTGTAGTTGAGGGTACACATTATATATTGGAGTCAGTGTGGTGTATAAGTCTTGTACACAGTGCCCTCAGTCCTGTAGTTGGGGTACACATTATATATTGGGGTCAGTGTGGTGTATAAGTCTTTTACACAGTGCCCTCAGTCCTGTAGTTAGGGGTACACATTATATATTGGGGTCAGTGTGGTGTATAAGTCTTGTACACAGTGCCCTCAGTCCTGTAGTTGGGGTACACATTATATATTGGGGTCAGTGTGGTGTATAAGTCTTTTACACAGTGCCCTCAGTCCTGTAGTTAGGGGTACACATTATATATTGGGGTCAGTGTGGTGTATAAGTCTTGTACACAGTGCCCTCAGTCCTGTAGTTGGGGTACACATTATATATTGGGGTCAGTGTGGTGTATAAGTCTTGTACACAGTGTCCTCAGTCCTGTAGTTGGGGGTACACATTATATATTGGGGTCAGTGTGGTATATAAGTCTTGTACACAGTGCCCTCAGTCCTGTAGTTGGGGGTACACATTATATATTGGGGTCAGTGTGGTATATAAGTCTTGTACACAGTGCCCTCAGTCCTGTAGTTGGGGTACACATTATATATTGGGGTCAGTGTGGTGTATAAGTCTTGTACACAGTGTCCTCAGTCCTGTAGTTGGGGGTACACATTATATATTGGGGTCAGTGTGGTATATAAGTCTTGTACACAGTGCCCTCAGTCCTGTAGTTGGGGGTACACATTATAAATTGGGGTCAGTGTGGTGTATAAGTCTTGTACACAGTGCCCTCAGTCCTGTAGTTGGGGTACACATTATATATTGGGGTCAGTGTGGTGTATAAGTCTTGTACACAGTGCCCTCAGTCCTGTAGTTGGGGTACACATTATATATTGGGGTCAGTGTGGTGTATAAGTCTTGTACACAGTGCCCTCAGTCCTGTAGTTGAGGGTACACATTATATATTGGAGTCAGTGTGGTGTATAAGTCTTGTACACAGTGCCCTCAGTCCTGTAGTTGGGGTACACATTATATATTGGGGTCAGTGTGGTGTATAAGTCTTTTACACAGTGCCCTCAGTCCTGTAGTTAGGGGTACACATTATATATTGGGGTCAGTGTGGTGTATAAGTCTTGTACACAGTGCCCTCAGTCCTGTAGTTGGGGTACACATTATATATTGGGGTCAGTGTGGTGTATAAGTCTTTTACACAGTGCCCTCAGTCCTGTAGTTAGGGGTACACATTATATATTGGGGTCAGTGTGGTGTATAAGTCTTGTACACAGTGCCCTCAGTCCTGTAGTTGGGGTACACATTATATATTGGGGTCAGTGTGGTGTATAAGTCTTGTACACAGTGCCATCAGTCCTGTAGTTGGGGGTACACATTATATATTGGGGTCAGTGTGGTGTATAAGTCTTGTACACAGTGCCCTCAGTCCTGTAGTTGGGGGTACACATTATATATTGGGGTCAGTGTGGTGTATAAGTTTTGTACACAGTGCCCTCAGTCCTGTAGTTGGGGGTACACATTATATATTGGGGTCAGTGTGGTGTATAAGTCTTGTACACAGTGCCCTCAGTCCTGTAGTTGGGGTACACATTATATATTGGGGTCAGTGTGGTGTATAAGTCTTGTACACAGTGCCCTCAGTCCTGTAGTTGGGGGGGTACACATTATATATTGGGGTCAGTGTGGTGTATAAGTCTCGTACACAGTGCCCTCAGTCCTGTAGTTGAGGGTACACATTATATATTGGGGTCAGAGTGGTGTATAAGTCTTGTACACAGTGCCCTCTGTCCTGTAGTTGAGGGTACACATTATATATTGGGGTCAGTGTGGTGTATAAGTCTTGTACACAGTGTCCTCAGTCCTGTAGTTGGGGGTACACATTATATATTGGGGTCAGAGTGGTGTATAAGTCTTGTACACAGTGTCCTCAGTCCTGTAGTTGGGGGTACACATTATATATTGGGGTCAGTGTGGTGTATAAGTCTTGTACACAGTGCCCTCAGTCCTGTAGTTGGGGTACACATTATATATTGGGGTCAGTGTGGTGTATAAGTCTTGTACACAGTGCTCTCAGTCCTGTAGTTGGGGTACACATTATATATTGGGGTCAGTGTGGTGTATAAGTCTTGTACACAGTGTCCTCAGTCCTGTAGTTGGGGGTACACATTATATATTGGGGTCAGTGTGGTGTATAAGTCTTGTACACAGTGCCCTCAGTCCTGTAGTTGGGGGTACACATTATATATTGGGGTCAGTGTGGTGTATAAGTCTTGTACACAGTGCCCTCAGTCCTGTAGTTGGGGGTACACATTATATATTGGAGTCAGTGTGGTGTATAAGTCTTGTACACAGTGCCCTCAGTCCTGTAGTTGGGGGTACACATTATATATTGGGGTCAGTGTGGTGTATAAGTCTTGTACACAGGGCCCTCAGTCCTGTAGTTGGGGGTACACATTATATATTGGGGTCAGTGTGGTGTATAAGTCTTGTACACAGTGCCCTCAGTCCTGTAGTTGGGGGTACACATTATATATTGGGGTCAGTGTGGTGTATAAGTCTTGTACACAGTGCCCTCAGTACTGTAGTTAGGGGTACACATTATATATTGGGGTCAGTGTGGTGTATAAGTCTTGTACACAGTGCCCTCAGTCCTGTAGTTGGGGGTACACATTATATATTGGGGTCAGTGTGGTGTATAAGTCTTGTACACAGTGCCCTCAGTACTGTAGTTAGGGGTACACATTATATATTGGGGTCAGTGTGGTGTATAAGTCTTGTACACAGTGCCCTCAGTCCTGTAGTTGGGGGTACACATTATATATTGGGGTCAGTGTGGTGTATAAGTCTTGTACACAGTGTCCTCAGTCCTGTAGTTGGGGGTACACATTATATATTGGGGTCAGTGTGGTATATAAGTCTAGTACACAGTGCCCTCAGTCCTGTAGTTGGGGTACACATTATATATTGGGGTCAGTGTGGTGTATAAGTCTTGTACACAGTGCCCTCAGTCCTGGAGTTGGGGGTACACATTATATATTGGGGTCAGTGTGGTATATAAGTCTAGTACACAGTGCCCTCAGTCCTGTAGTTGGGGTACACATTATATATTGGGGTCAGTGTGGTGTATAAGTCTTGTACACAGTGCCCTCAGTCCTGTAGTTGGGGGTACACATTATATATTGGGGTCAGTGTGGTGTATAAGTCTTGTACACAGTGCCCTCAGTCCTGTAGTTGAGGTACACATTATATATTGGGGTCAGTGTGGTGTATAAGTCTTGTACACAGTGCCCTCAGTCCTGTAGTTGGGGTACACATTATATATTGAGGTCAGTGTGGTGTATAAGTCTTGTACACAGTGCCCTCAGTCCTGTAGTTGGGGGTACACATTATATATTGGGGTCAGTGTGGTGTATAAGTCTTGTACACAGTGCCCTCAGTCCTGTAGTTGAGGGTACACATTATATATTGGGGTCAGTGTGGTGTATAAGTCTTGTACACAGTGCCCTCAGTCCTGTAGTTGGGGGGGTACACATTATATATTGGGGTCAGTGTGGTGTATAAGTCTCGTACACAGTGCTCTCAGTCCTGTAGTTGGGGTACACATTATATTTTGGGGTCAGTGTGGTGTATAAGTCTTGTACACAGTGCTCTCAGTCCTGTAGTTGGGGGTACACATTATATATTGGGGTCAGTGTGGTGTATAAGTCTTGTACACAGTGCCCTCAGTCCTGTAGTTGGGGGTACACATTATATATTGGGGTCAGTGTGGTGTATAAGTCTTGTACACAGTGCCCTCAGTCCTGTAGTTGGGGTACACATTATATATTGGGGTCAGTGTGGTGTATAAGTCTTGTACACAGTGCTCTCAGTCCTGTAGTTGGGGTACACATTATATATTGGGGTCAGTGTGGTGTATAAGTCTTGTACACAGTGTCCTCAGTCCTGTAGTTGGGGGTACACATTATATATTGGGGTCAGTGTGGTGTATAAGTCTTGTACACAGTGCCCTCAGTCCTGTAGTTGGGGGTACACATTATATATTGGGGTCAGTGTGGTGTATAAGTCTTGTACACAGTGCCCTCAGTCCTGTAGTTGGGGGTACACATTATATATTGGGGTCAGTGTGGTGTATAAGTCTTGTACACAGGGCCCTCAGTCCTGTAGTTGGGGGTACACATTATATATTGGGGTCAGTGTGGTGTATAAGTCTTGTACACAGTGCCCTCAGTACTGTAGTTAGGGGTACACATTATATATTGGGGTCAGTGTGGTGTATAAGTCTTGTACACAGTGCCCTCAGTCCTGTAGTTGGGGGTACACATTATATATTGGGGTCAGTGTGGTGTATAAGTCTTGTACACAGTGCCCTCAGTACTGTAGTTAGGGGTACACATTATATATTGGGGTCAGTGTGGTGTATAAGTCTTGTACACAGTGCCCTCAGTCCTGTAGTTGGGGGTACACATTATATATTGGGGTCAGTGTGGTGTATAAGTCTTGTACACAGTGTCCTCAGTCCTGGAGTTGGGGGTACACATTATATATTGGGGTCAGTGTGGTGTATAAGTCTTGTACACAGTGCCCTCAGTCCTGTAGTTGAGGGTACACATTATATATTGGGGTCAGTGTGGTGTATAAGTCTTGTACACAGTGCCCTCAGTCCTGTAGTTGGGGTACACATTATATATTGGGGTCAGTGTGGTGTATAAGTCTTGTACACAGTGCCCTCAGTCCTGTAGTTGGGGGTACACATTATATATTGGGGTCAGTGTGGTGTATAAGTCTTGTACACAGTGCCCTCAGTCCTGTAGTTGAGGGTACACATTATATATTGGGGTCAGTGTGGTATATAAGTCTTGTACACAGTGCCCTCAGTCCTGTAGTTGGGGGTACACATTATATATTGGGGTCAGTGTGGTGTATAAGTCTTGTACACAGTGCCCTCAGTCCTGTAGTTGGGGGTACACATTATATATTGGGGTCAGTGTGGTGTATAAGTCTTGTACACAGTGCCCTCAGTCCTGTAGTTGGGGTACACATTATATATTGGGGTCAGTGTGGTGTGTAAGTCTTGTACACAGTGCCATCAGTCCTGTAGTTGAGGGTACACATTATATATTGGGGTCAGTGTGGTGTATAAGTCTTGTACACAGTGCCCTCAGTCCTGTAGTTGGGGTACACATTATATATTGGGGTCAGTGTGGTGTATAAGTCTTGTACACAGTGCCCTCAGTCCTGTAGTTGGGGGTACACATTATATATTGGGGTCAGTGTGGTGTATAAGTCTTGTACACAGTGCCCTCAGTCCTGTAGTTGAGGGTACACATTATATATTGGGGTCAGTGTGGTGTATAAGTCTTGTACACAGTGTCCTCAGTCCTGTACTTGGGGGTACACATTATATATTGGGGTCAGTGTGGTGTATAAGTCTTGTACACAGTGCCCTCAGTCCTGTAGTTGGGGGTACACATTATATATTGGGGTCAGTGTGGTGTATAAGTCTTGTACACAGTGCCCTCAGTACTGTAGTTAGGGGTACACATTATATATTGGGGTCAGTGTGGTGTATAAGTCTTGTACACAGTGTCCTCAGTCCTGTAGTTGGGGGTACACATTATATATTGGGGTCAGTGTGGTATATAAGTCTTGTACACAGTGCCCTCAGTCCTGTAGTTGAGGGTACACATTATATATTGGAGTCAGTGTGGTGTATAAGTCTTGTACACAGTGCCCTCAGTCCTGTAGTTGGGGGGGTACACATTATATATTGGGGTCAGTGTGGTGTATAAGTCTTGTACACAGTGCCCTCAGTCCTGTAGTTGAGGGTACACATTATATATTGGGGTCAGAGTGGTGTATAAGTCTTGTACACAGTGCCCTCAGTCCTGTAGTTGAGGGTACACATTATATATTGGGGTCAGTGTGGTGTATAAGTCTTGTACACAGTGCCCTCAGTCCTGTAGTTGAGGGTACACATTATATATTGGGGTCAGTGTGGTGTATAAGTCTTGTACACAGTGCCCTCAGTCCTGTAGTTGGGGGTACACATTATATATTGGGGTCAGTGTGGTGTATAAGTCTTGTACACAGGGCCCTCAGTCCTGTAGTTGGGGGTACACATTATATATTGGGGTCAGTGTGGTGTATAAGTCTTGTACACAGTGCCCTCAGTCCTGTAGTTGGGGGTACACATTATATATTGAGGTCAGTGTGGTGTATAAGTCTTGTACACAGGGCCCTCAGTCCTGTAGTTGGGGGTACACATTATATATTGGGGTCAGTGTGGTGTATAAGTCTTGTACACAGTGCCCTCAGTCCTGTAGTTGGGGTACACATTATATATTGGGGTCAGTGTGGTGTATAAGTCTTGTACACAGTGCCCTCAGTCCTGTAGTTGGGGTACACATTATATATTGGGGTCAGTGTGGGGTATAAGTCTTGTACACAGTGCCCTCAGTCCTGTAGTTGGGGGTACACATTATATATTGGGGTCAGTGTGGTGTATAAGTCTTGTACACAGTGCCCTCAGTACTGTAGTTAGGGGTACACATTATATATTGGGGTCAGTGTGGTGTATAAGTCTTGTACACAGTGCCCTCAGTCCTGTAGTTGGGGGTACACATTATATATTGGGGTCAGTGTGGTGTATAAGTCTTGTACACAGTGCCCTCAGTCCTGTAGTTGAGGGTACACATTATATATTGGGGTCAGTGTGGTGTATAAGTCTTGTACACAGTGTCCTCAGTCCTGTAGTTGGGGGTACACATTATATATTGGGGTCAGTGTGGTGTATAAGTCTTGTACACAGTGCCCTCAGTCCTGTAGTTGGGGGTACACATTATATATTGGAGTCAGTGTGGTGTATAAGTCTTGTACACAGTGTCCTCAGTCCTGTAGTTGGGGGTACACATTATATATTGGGGTCAGTGTGGTGTATAAGTCTTGTACACAGTGCCCTCAGTCCTGTAGTTGAGGGTACACATTATATATTGGGGTCAGTGTGGTGTATAAGTCTTGTACACAGTGCCCTCAGTCCTGTAGTTGAGGGTACACATTATATATTGGGGTCAGTGTGGTGTATAAGTCTTGTACACAGTGTCCTCAGTCCTGTAGTTGGGGGTACACATTATATATTGGGGTCAGTGTGGTGTATAAGTCTTGTACACAGTGCCCTCAGTCCTGTAGTTGGGGTACACATTATATATTGGGGTCAGTGTGGTGTATAAGTCTTGTACACAGTGTCCTCAGTCCTGTAGTTGGGGGTACACATTATATATTGGGGTCAGTGTGGTGTATAAGTCTTGTAC
This sequence comes from Phyllobates terribilis, assembly GCF_046119375.1. Lineage (NCBI taxonomy): Eukaryota > Metazoa > Chordata > Amphibia > Anura > Dendrobatidae > Phyllobates > Phyllobates terribilis. The sequence goes on along the minus strand of NW_027362765.1, from coordinate 345,634,226 downwards.
ACAGTGTCCTCAGTCCTGTAGTTGGGGGTACACATTATACATTGGGGTCAGTGTGGTGTATAAGTCTTGTACACAGTGCCCTCAGTCCTGTAGTTGAGGGTACACATTATATATTGGGGTCAGTGTGGTGTATAAGTCTTGTACACATTGCCCTCAGTCCTGGAGTTGGGGGTACACATTATATATTGGGGTCGGTGTGGTGTATAAGTCTTGTACACAGTGCCCTCAGTCCTGTAGTTGAGGGTACACATTATATATTGGGGTCAGTGTGGTGTATAAGTCTTGTACACAGTGCCCTCAGTCCTGGAGTTGGGGGTACACATTATATATTGGGGTCGGTGTGGTGTATAAGTCTTGTACACAGTGCCCTCAGTCCTGGAGTTGAGGGTACACATTATATATTGGGGTCAGTGTGGTGTATAAGTCTTGTACACAGTGTCCTCAGTCCTGTAGTTGGGGGTACACATTATATATTGGGGTCAGTGTGGTGTATAAGTCTTGTACACAGTGTCCTCAGTCCTGTAGTTGGGGGTACACATTATATATTGGGGTCAGTGTGGTGTATAAGTCTTGTACACAGTGTCCTCAGTCCTGTAGTTGGGGGTACACATTATATATTGGAGTCAGTGTGGTGTATAAGTCTTGTACACAGTGCCCTCAGTCCTGTAGTTGGGGGTACACATTATATATTGGGGTCAGTGTGGTGTATAAGTCTTGTACACAGTGCCCTCAGTCCTGTAGTTGGGGGTACACATTATATATTGGAGTCAGTGTGGTGTATAAGTCTTGTACACAGTGCCCTCAGTCCTGTAGTTGGGGGTACACATTATATATTGGGGTCAGTGTGGTGTATAAGTCTTGTACACAGTGCCCTCAGTCCTGTAGTTGGGGGTACACATTATATATTGGAGTCAGTGTGGTGTATAAGTCTTGTACACAGTGCCCTCAGTCCTGTAGTTGGGGGTACACATTATATATTGGGGTCAGTGTGGTATATAAGTCTTGTACACAGTGCCCTCAGTCCTGTAGTTGGGGTACACATTATATATTGGGGTCAGTGTGGTGTATAAGTCTTGTACACAGTGCCCTCAGTCCTGTAGTTGGGGGTACACATTATATATTGGGGTCAGTGTGGTGTATAAGTCTTGTACACAGTGCCCTCAGTCCTGTAGTTGGGGTACACATTATATATTGGGGTCAGTGTGGTGTATAAGTCTTTTACACATTGCCCTCAGTCCTGTAGTTGAGGGTACACATTATATATTGGGGTCAGTGTGATCTATAAGTCTTGTACACAGTGCCCTCAGTCCTGTAGTTGGGGGTACACATTATATATTGGGGTCAGTGTGGTATATAAGTCTTGTACACAGTGCCCTCAGTCCTGTAGTTGAGGGTACACATTATATATTGGGGTCAGTGTTGTGTATAAGTCTTGTACACAGTGTCCTCAGTCCTGTAGTTGAGGGTACACATTATATATTGGGGTCAGTGTGGTGTATAAGTCTTGTACACAGTGCCCTCAGTCCTGTAGTTGGGGGTACACATTATATATTGGGGTCAGTGTGGTGTATAAGTCTTGTACACAGTGCCCTCAGTCCTGTAGTTGGGGGTACACATTATATATTGGGGTCAGTGTGGTGTATAAGTCTTGTACACAGTGTCCTCAGTCCTGTAGTTGGGGTACACATTATATATTGGGGTCAGTGTGGTGTATAAGTCTTGTACACAGTGCCCTCAGTCCTGTAGTTGGGGAACACATTATATATTGAGGCCAGTGTGGTGTATAAGTCTTGTACACAGGGCCCTCAGTCCTGTAGTTGGGGGTACACATTATATATTGGGGTCAGTGTGGTGTATAAGTCTTGTACACAGTGCCCTCAGTACTGTAGTTAGGGGTACACATTATATATTGGGGTCAGTGTGGTGTATAAGTCTTGTACACAGTGCCCTCAGTCCTGTAGTTGGGGGTACACATTATATATTGGGGTCAGTGTGGTGTATAAGTCTTGTACACAGTGCCCTCAGTCGTGTAGTTGGGGGTACACATTATATATTGGGGTCAGTGTGGTGTATAAGTCTTGTACACAGTGCCCTCAGTCCTGTAGTTGGGGGTACACATTATATATTGGGGTCAGTGTGGTGTATAAGTCTTGTACACAGTGCCCTCAGTCGTGTAGTTGAGGGTACACATTATATATTGGGGTCAGTGTGGTGTATAAGTCTTGTACACAGTGCCCTCAGTCCTGTAGTTGGGGGTACACATTATATATTGGGGTCAGTGTGGTGTATAAGTCTTGTAAACAGTGCCCTCAGTACTGTAGTTAGGGGTACACATTATATATTGGGGTCAGTGTGGTGTATAAGTCTTGTACACAGAGCCCTCAGTCCTGTAGTTGGGGGTACACATTATATATTGGGGTCAGTGTGGTGTATAAGTCTTGTACACAGTGCCCTCAGTCGTGTAGTTGGGGGTACACATTATATATTGGGGTCAGTGTGGTGTATAAGTCTTGTACACAGTGTCCTCAGTCCTGGCGTTGGGGGTACACATTATATATTGGGGTCAGTGTGGTGTATAAGTCTTGTACACAGTGCCCTCAGTCCTGTAGTTGAGGGTACACATTATATATTGGGGTCAGTGTGGTGTATAAGTCTTGTACACAGTGCCCTCAGTCCTGTAGTTGGGGGTACACATTATATATTGGGGTCAGTGTGGTGTATAAGTCTTGTACACAGTGCCCTCAGTCCTGGAGTTAGGGGTACACATTATATATTGGGGTCAGTGTTGTGTATAAGTCTTGTACACAGTGCCCTCAGTCCTGTAGTTGGGGGTACACATTATATATTGGGGTCAGAGTGGTGTATAAGTCTTGTACACAGTGTCCTCAGTCCTGTAGTTGGGGGTACACATTATATATTGGGGTCAGTGTGGTGTATAAGTCTTGTACACAGTGCCCTCAGTCCTGGAGTTGAGGGTACACATTATATATTGGGGTCAGTGTGGTGTATAAGTCTTGTACACAGTGCCCTCAGTCCTGTAGTTAGGGGTACACATTATATATTGGGGTCAGTGTGGTGTATAAGTCTTGTACACAGTGCCCTCAGTCCTGTAGTTGGGGGTACACATTATATATTGGGGTCAGTGTGGTGTATAAGTCTTGTACACAGTGCCCTCAGTCCTGTAGTTGGGGGTACACATTATATATTGGGGTCAGTGTGGTATATAAGTCTTGTACACAGTGCCCTCAGTCCTGTAGTTGAGGGTACACATTATATATTGGGGTCAGAGTGGTGTATAAGACTTGTACACAGTGCCCTCAGTCCTGTAGTTGGGGGTACACATTATATATTGGGGTCAGTGTGGTGTATAAGACTTGTACACAGTGCCCTCAGTCCTGTAGTTGGGGGTACACATTATATATTGGGGTCAGTGTGGTGTATAAGTCTTGTACACAGTGCCCTCAGTCCTGGAGTTGGGGTACACATTATATATTGGGGTCAGTGTGGTGTATAAGTCTTGTACACAGTGCCCTCAGTCCTGTAGTTGGGGGTACACATTATATATTGGGGTCAGTGTGGTGTATAAGTCTTGTACACAGTGCCCTCAGTCCTGTAGTTGAGGGTACACTTTAAATATTGGAGTCAGTGTGGAGTATAAGTCTTTTACACAGTGCCCTCAGTCCTGTAGTTGGGGTACACATTATATATTGGGGTCAGTGTGGTGTATAAGTCTTGTACACAGTGTCCTCAGTCCTGTAGTTGAGGGTACACTTTAAATATTGGAGTCAGTGTGGAGTATAAGTCTTTTACACAGTGCCCTCAGTCCTGTAGTTGGGGGTACACATTATATATTGGGGTCAGTGTGGTGTATAAATCTTGTACACAGTGCCCTCAGTCCTGTAGTTGGGGGTACACATTATATATTGGGGTCAGTGTGGTGTATAAGTCTTGTACACAGTGTCCTCAGTCCTGGAGTTGGGGGTACACATTATATATTGGGGTCAGTGTGGTGTATAAGTCTTGTACACAGTGCCCTCAGTCCTGTAGTTGAGGGTACGCATTATATATTGGAGTCAGTGTGGTATATAAGTCTTGTACACAGTGTCCTCAGTCCTGGAGTTGGGGGTACACATTATATATTAGGGTCAGTGTGGTGTATAAGTCTTGTACACAGTGTCCTCAGTCCTGTAGTTGAGGGTACACTTTAAATATTGGAGTCAGTGTGGAGTATAAGTCTTTTACACAGTGCCCTCAGTCCTGTAGTTGGGGGTACACATTATATATTGGGGTCAGTGTGGTGTATAAATCTTGTACACAGTGCCCTCAGTCCTGTAGTTGGGGGTACACATTATATATTGGGGTCAGTGTGGTGTATAAGTCTTGTACACAGTGTCCTCAGTCCTGGAGTTGGGGGTACACATTATATATTGGGGTCAGTGTGGTGTATAAGTCTTGTACACAGTGTCCTCAGTCCTGTAGTTGAGGGTACACATTATATATTGGAGTCAGTGTGGTATATAAGTCTTGTACACAGTGCCCTCAGTCCTGTAGTTGGGGGTACACATTATATATTGGGGTCAGTGTGGTGTATAAGTCTTGTACACAGTGCCCTCAGTCCTGTAGTTGGGGGTACACATTATATATTGGGGTCAGTGTGGTGTATAAGTCTTGTACACAGTGTCCTCAGTCCTGTAGTTGGGGGTACACATTATATATTGGGGTCAGTGTGGTGTATAAGTCTAGTACACAGTGCCCTCAGTCCTGTAGTTGAGGGTACACATTATATATTGGGGTCAGTGTGGTGTATAAGTCTTGTACACAATGTCCTCAGTCCTGGAGTTGGGGGTACACATTATATATTGGGGTCAGTGTGGTGTATAAGACTTGTACACAGTGCCCTCAGTCCTGTAGTTGGGGGTACACATTATATATTGGGGTCAGTGTGGTGTATAAGTCTTGTACACACTGTCCTCAGTCCTGTAGTTGGGGGTACACATTATATATTGGGGTCAGTGTGGTGTATAAGTCTTGTACACAGTGTCCTCAGTCCTGGAGTTGGGGGTACACATTATATATTGGGGTCAGTGTGGTGTATAAGTCTTGTACACAGTGCCCTCAGTCCTGTAGTTGGGGGTACACATTGTATATTGGGGTCAGTGTGGTGTATAAGTCTTGTACACAGTGCCCTCAGTCCTGTAGTTGGGGTACACATTATATATTGGGGTAAGTGTGGTGTGTAAGTCTTGTACACAGTGTCCTCAGTCCTGTAGTTGAGGTACACATTATATATTGGGGTCAGTGTGGTGTATAAGTCTAGTACACAGTGCCCTCAGTCCTGTAGTTGGGGGTACACATTATATATTGGGGTCAGGGTGGTGTATAAGTCTTGTACACAGTGCCCTCAGTCCTGTAGTTGGGGGTACACATTATATATTGGGGTCAGTGTGGTGTATAAGTCTTGTACACAGTGCCCTCAGTCCTGTAGTTGGGGGTACACATTATATATTGGGGTCAGTGTGGTGTATAAGTCTTGTACACAGTGTCCTCAGTCCTGGAGTTGGGGGTACACATTATATATTGGGGTCAGTGTGGTGTATAAGTCTTGTACACAGTGCCCTCAGTCCTGTAGTTGGGGGTACACATTATATATTGGGGTCAGTGTGGTGTATAAGTCTTGTACACAGTGCCTTCAGTCCTGTAGTTGGGGGTACACATTATATATTGGGGTCAGTGTGGTGTATAAGTCTTGTACACAGTGTCCTCAGTCCTGTAGTTGAGGGTACACATTATATATTGGGGTCAGTGTGGTGTATAAGTCTTGTACACAGTGTCCTCAGTCCTGGAGTTGGGGGTACACATTATATATTGGGGTCAGTGTGGTGTATAAGTCTTGTACACAGTGCCCTCAGTCCTGTAGTTGGGGGTACACATTATATATTGGGGTCAGTGTGGTGTATAAGTCTTGTACACAGTGCCTTCAGTCCTGTAGTTGGGGGTACACATTATATATTGGGGTCAGTGTGGTGTATAAGTCTTGTACACAGTGTCCTCAGTCCTGTAGTTGAGGGTACACATTATATATTGGGGTCAGTGTGGTGTATAAGTCTTGTACACAGTGCCCTCAGTCCTGTAGTTGGGGGTACACATTATATATTGGGGTCAGTGTGGTGTGTAAGTCTTGTACACAGTGCCCTCAGTCCTGTAGTTGGGGTACACATTATATATTGGGGTCAGTGTGGTGTATAAGTCTTGTACACAGTGCCCTCAGTCCTGTAGTTGGGGGTACACATTATATATTGGGGTCAGTGTGGTGTATAAGTCTTGTACACAGTGCCCTCAGTCCTGTAGTTGGGGGTACACATTATATATTGGGGTCAGTGTGGTGTATAAGTCTTGTACACAGTGCCCTCAGTCCTGTAGTTGGGGTACACATTATATATTGGGGTCAGTGTGGTGTATAAATCTTGTACACAGTGCCCTCAGTCCTGTAGTTGGGGGTACACATTATATATTGGGGTCAGTGTGGTGTATAAATCTTGTACACAGTGCCCTCAGTCCTGTAGTTGGGGGTACACATTATATATTGGGGTCAGTGTGGTGTATAAGTCTTGTACACAGTGCCCTCAGTCCTGTAGTTGGGGGTACACATTATATATTGGGGTCAGTGTGGTGTATAAGACTTGTACACAGTGCCCTCAGTCCTGTAGTTGGGGGTACACATTATATATTGGGGTCAGTGTGGTGTATAAGTCTTGTACACAGTGCCCTCAGTCCTGTAGTTGGGGGTACACATTATATATTGGGGTCAGTGTGGTGTAAAAGTCTTGTACACAGTGTCCTCAGTCCTGTAGTTGGGGGTACACATTATATATTGGGGTCAGTGTGGTGTATAAGTCTTGTACACAGTGCTCTCAGTCCTGTAGTTGGGGTACACATTATATATTGGGGTCAGTGTGGTGTATAAGTCTTGTACACAGTGCTCTCAGTCCTGTAGTTGGGGTACACATTATATATTGGGGTCAGTGTGGTGTATAAGTCTTGTACACAGTGCCCTCAGTCCTGTAGTTGGGGGTACACATTATATATTGGGGTCAGTGTGGTGTATAAGTCTTGTACACAGTGCCCTCAGTCCTGTAGTTGGGGGTACACATTATATATTGGGGTCAGTGTGGTGTATAAGTCTTGTACACAGTGCCCTCAGTCCTGTAGTTGGGGGTACACATTATATATTGGGGTCAGTGTGGTGTATAAGTCTTGTACACAGTGCCCTCAGTCCTGTAGTTGGGGTACACTTTAAATATTGGAGTCAGTGTGGAGTATAAGTCTTGTACACAGTGTCCTCAGTCCTGTAGTTGGGGGTACACATTATATATTGGGGTCAGTGTGGTGTATAAGACTTGTACACAGTGCCCTCAGTCCTGTAGTTGGGGGTACACATTATATATTGGGGTCAGTGTGGTGTATAAGTCTTGTACACAGTGTCCTCAGTCCTGGAGTTGGGGGTACACATTATATATTGGGGTCAGTGTGGTGTATAAGACTTGTACACAGTGCCCTCAGTCCTGTAGTTGGGGGTACACATTATATATTGGGGTCAGTGTGGTGTATAAGTCTTGTACACAGTGTCCTCAGTCCTGTAGTTGGGGGTACACATCATATATTGGGGTCAGTGTGGTGTATAAGTCTTGTACACAGTGTCCTCAGTCCTGTAGTTGGGGGTACACATTATATATTGGGGTCGGTGTGGTGTATAAGTCTTGTACACAGTGCCCTCAGTCCTGTAGTTGGGGGTACACATTATATATTGGGGTCAGTGTGGTGTATAAGTCTTGTACACAGTGTCCTCAGTCCTGTAGTTGAGGGTACACATTATATATTGGGGTCAGTGTGGTGTATAAGTCTTGTACACAGTGTCCTCAGTCCTGTGGTTGAGGGTACACATTATATATTGGGGTCAGTGTGGTGTATAAGTCTTGTACACAGTGCCCTCAGTCCTGTAGTTGGGGTACACATTATATATTGGGGTCAGTGTGGTGTATAAGTCTTGTACACAGTGCCCTCAGTCCTGTAGTTGGGGGTACACATTATATATTGGGGTCAGTGTGGTGTATAAGTCTTGTACACAGTGTCCTCAGTCCTGTAGTTGGGGGTACACATTATATATTGGGGTCAGTGTGGTGTATAAGACTTGTACACAGTGCCCTCAGTCCTGTAGTTGGGGGTACACATTATATATTGGGGTCAGTGTGGTGTATAAGTCTTGTACACAGTGCCCTCAGTCCTGTAGTTGGGGGTACACATTATATATTGGGGTCAGTGTGGTGTATAAGACTTGTACACAGTGCCCTCAGTCCTGTAGTTGGGGGTACACATTATATATTGGGGTCAGTGTGGTGTATAAGTCTTGTACACAGTGTCCTCAGTCCTGTAGTTGGGGGTACACATTATATATTGGGGTCAGTGTGGTGTATAAGTCTTGTACACAGTGCCCTCAGTCCTGTAGTTGGGGGTACACATTATATATTGGGGTCAGTGTGGTGTATAAGTCTTGTACACAGTGTCCTCAGTCCTGTAGTTGGGGGTACACATTATATATTGGGGTCAGTGTGGTGTATAAGTCTTGTACACAGTGTCCTCAGTCCTGTAGTTGGGGGTACACATTATATATTGGGGTCAGTGTGGTGTATAAGACTTGTACACAGTGCCCTCAGTCCTGTAGTTGGGGGTACACATTATATATTGGGGTCAGTGTGGTGTATAAGTCTTGTACACAGTGCCCTCAGTCCTGTAGTTGGGGTACACATTATATATTGGGGTCAGTGTGGTATATAAGTCTAGTACACAGTGCCCTCAGTCCTGTAGTTGGGGGTACACATTATATATTGGGGTCAGTGTGGTGTATAAGTCTTGTACACAGTGTCTTCAGTCCTGTAGTTGGGGGTACACATTATATATTGGGGTCAGTGTGGTGTGTAAGTCTTGTACACAGTGCCCTCAGTCCTGTAGTTGAGGGTACACATTATATATTGGGGTCAGTGTGGTGTATAAGTCTTGTACACAGTGCCCTCAGTCCTTTAGTTGGGGTACACATTATATATTGGGGTCAGTGTGATGTATTAGTCTTGTACACAGTGCCCTCAGTCCTGTAGTTGGGGGTACACATTATATATTGGGGTCAGTGTGGTGTATAAGTCTTGTACACAGTGCCCTCAGTCCTGTAGTTGGGGGTACACATTATATATTGGGGTCAGTGTGGTGTATAAGTCTTGTACACAGTGCCCTCAGTCCTGTAGTTGGGGGTACACATTATATATTGGGGTCAGTGTGGTGTATAAGACTTGTACACAGTGCCCTCAGTCCTGTAGTTGGGGGTACACATTATATATTGGGGTCAGTGTGGTGTATAAGTCTTGTACACAGTGTCCTCAGTCCTGCAGTTGGGGGTACACATTATATATTGGGGTCAGTGTGGTGTGTAAGTCTTGTACACAGTGCCCTCAGTCCTGTAGTTGGGGGTACACATTATATATTGGGGTCAGTGTGGTGTGTAAGTCTTGTACACAGTGTCCTCAGTCCTGTAGTTGGGGGTACACATTATATATTGGGGTCAGTGTGGTGTATAAATCTTGTACACAGTGCCCTCAGTCGTGTAGTTGGGGGTACACATTATATATTGGGGTCAGTGTAGTGTATAAGTCTTGTACACAGTGCCCTCAGTCCTGTAGTTGGGGGTACACATTATATATTGGGGTCAGTGTGGTGTATAAGTCTTGTACACAGTGCCCTCAGTCCTGTAGTTGGGGGTACACATTATATATTGGGGTCAGTGTGGTGTATAAGTCTTGTACACAGTGTCCTCAGTCCTGGAGTTGGGGGTACACATTATATATTGGGGTCAGTGTGGTGTATAAGTCTTGTACACAGTGCCTTCAGTCCTGTAGTTGAGGTACACATTATATATTGGGGTCAGTGTGGTGTATAAGTCTTGTACACAGTGCCCTCAGTCCTGTAGTTGGGGGTACACATTATATATTGGGGTCAGTGTGGTGTATAAGTCTTGTACACAGTGTCCTCAGTCCTGTAGTTGGGGGTACACATTATATATTGGGGTCAGTGTGGTGTATAAGTCTTGTACACAGTGCCCTCAGTCCTGTAGTTGGGGGTACACATTATATATTGGGGTCAGTGTGGTGTATAAGTCTTGTACACAGTGCCCTCAGTCCTGTAGTTGGGGGTACACATTATATATTGGGGTCAGTGTGGTGTATAAGTCTTGTACACAGTGTCCTCAGTCCTGGAGTTGGGGGTACACATTATATATTGGGGTCAGTGTGGTGTATAAGTCTTGTACACAGTGCCTTCAGTCCTGTAGTTGAGGTACACATTATATATTGGGGTCAGTGTGGTGTATAAGTCTTGTACACAGTGCCCTCAGTCCTGTAGTTGGGGGTACACATTATATATTGGGGTCAGTGTGGTGTATAAGTCTTGTACACAGTGCCCTCAGTCCTGTAGTTGGGGGTACACATTATATATTGGGGTCAGTGTGGTGTATAAGTCTTGTACACAGTGTCCTCAGTCCTGGAGTTGGGGGTACACATTATATATTGGAGTCAGTGTGGTGTATAAGTCTTGTACACAGTGCCCTCAGTCCTGTAGTTGGGGGTACACATTATATATTGGGGTCAGTGTGGTGTATAAGTCTTGTACACAGTGCCCTCAGTCCTGTAGTTGGGGGTACACATTATATATTGGGGTCAGTGTGGTGTATAAGTCTTGTACACAGTGCCCTCAGTCCTGTAGTTGGGGGTACACATTATATATTGGGGTCAGTGTGGTGTGTAAGTCTTGTACACACAGCCCTCAGTCCTGTAGTTGGGGGTACACATTATATATTGGGGTCAGTGTGGTGTATAAGTCTTGTACACAGTGCCCTCAGTAATGTAGTTGGGGGTACACATTATATATTGGGGTCAGTGTGGTGTATAAGTCTTGTACACAGTGTCCTCAGTACTGTAGTTGGGGGTACACATTATATATTGGGGTCAGTGTGGTATATAAGTCTTGTACACAGTGCCCTCAGTCCTGTAGTTGAGGGTACACATTATATATTGGGGTCAGTGTGGTGTATAAGTCTTGTACACAGTGTCCTCAGTCCTGGAGTTGGGGGTACACATTATATATTGGGGTCAGTGTGGTGTATAAGTCTTGTACACAGTGCCCTCAGTCCTGTAGTTGGGGGTACACATTATATATTGGGGTCAGTGTGGTGTATAAGTCTTGTACACAGTGCCCTCAGTCCTGTAGTTGGGGGTACACATTATATATTGGGGTCAGTGTGGTGTATAAGTCTTGTACACAGTGCCCTCAGTCCTGTAGTTGGGGGTACACATTATATATTGGGGTCAGTGTGGTGTATAAGTCTTGTACACAGTGCCCTCAGTCCTGTAGTTGGGGGTACACATTATATATTGGGGTCAGTGTGGTGTATAAGTCTTGTACACAGTGCCCTCAGTCCTGTAGTTGGGGGTACACATTATATATTGGGGTCAGTGTGGTGTATAAGTCTTGTACACAGTGCCCTCAGTCCTGTAGTTGGGGTACACATTATATATTGGGGTCAGTGTGGTGTATAAGTCTTGTACACAGTGCCCTCAGTCCTGTAGTTGGGGGTACACATTATATATTGGGTCAGTGTGGTATATAAGTCTTGTACACAGTGCCCTCAGTCCTGTAGTTGAGGGTACACATTATATATTGGGGTCAGTGTGGTGTATAAATCTTGTACACAGTGCTCTCAGTCCTGTAGTTGAGGGTACACATTATATATTGGGGTCAGTGTGGTGTATAAGTCTTGTACACAGTGCCCTCAGTCCTGTAGTTGAGGGTACACATTATATATTGGGGTCAGTGTGGTGTATAAGTCTTGTACACAGTGCCCTCAGTCCTGTAGTTGGGGGTACACATTATATATTGGGTCAGTGTGGTATATAAGTCTTGTACACAGTGCCCTCAGTCCTGTAGTTGAGGGTACACATTATATATTGGGGTCAGTGTGGTGTATAAATCTTGAACACAGTGCCCTCAGTCCTGGAGTTGAGGGTACACTTTAAATATTGGAGTCAGTGTGGAGTATAAGTCTTGTACACAGTGCCCTCAGTCCTGTAGTTGGGGGTACACATTATATATTGGGTCAGTGTGGTATATAAGTCTTGTACACAGTGCCCTCAGTCCTGTAGTTGAGGGTACACATTATATATTGGGGTCAGTGTGGTGTATAAGTCTTGTACACAGTGTCCTCAGTCCTGGAGTTGGGGGTACACATTATATATTGGGGTCAGTGTGGTGTATAAGACTTGTACACAGTGCCCTCAGTCCTGTAGTTGGGGGTACACATTATATATTGGGGTCAGTGTGGTGTATAAGTCTTGTACACAGTGCCCTCAGTCCTGTAGTTGGGGGTACAAATTATATATTGGGGTCAGTGTGGTGTATAAATCTTGTACACAGTGCCCTCAGTCCTGTAGTTGGGGGTACACATTATATATTGGGGTCAGTGTGGTGTATAAGTCTTGTACACAGTGTCCTCAGTCCTGGAGTTGGGGGTACACATTATATATTGGAGTCAGTGTGGTATATAAGTCTTGTACACAGTGCCCTCAGTCCTGTAGTTGGGGGTACACATTATATATTGGGGTCAGTGTGGTGTATAAGTCTTGTACACAGTGCCCTCAGTCCTGTAGTTGGGGGTACACATTATATATTGGGGTCAGTGTGGTGTATAAGTCTTGTACACAGTGTCCTCAGTCCTGGAGTTGGGGGTACACATTATATATTGGGGTCAGTGTGGTGTATAAGTCTTGTACACAGTGTCCTCAGTCCTGGAGTTGGGGGTACACATTATATATTGGGGTCAGTGTGGTGTATAAATCTTGTACACAGTGCCCTCAGTCCTGTAGTTGGGGGTACACATTATATATTGGGGTCAGTGTGGTGTATAAGTCTTGTACACAGTGTCCTCAGTCCTGGAGTTGGGGGTACACATTATATATTGGAGTCAGTGTGGTATATAAGTCTTGTACACAGTGCCCTCAGTCCTGTAGTTGGGGGTACACATTATATATTGGGGTCAGTGTGGTGTATAAGTCTTGTACACAGTGTCCTCAGTCCTGTAGTTGGGGGTACACATTATATATTGGGGTCAGTGTGGTGTATAAGTCTTGTACACAGTGCCCTCAGTCCTGTAGTTGAGGGTACACATTATATATTGGGGTCAGTGTGGTGTATAAGTCTTGTACACAGTGTCCTCAGTCCTGGAGTTGGGGGTACACATTATATATTGGGGTCAGTGTGGTGTATAAGACTTGTACACAGTGCCCTCAGTCCTGTAGTTGGGGGTACACATTATATATTGGGGTCAGTGTGGTGTATAAGTCTTGTACACAGTGTCCTCAGTCCTGGAGTTGGGGGTACACATTATATATTGGGGTCAGTGTGGTGTATAAGTCTTGTACACAGTGTCCTCAGTCCTGGAGTTGGGGGTACACATTATATATTGGGGTCAGTGTGGTGTATAAGTCTTGTACACAGTGCCCTCAGTCCTGTAGTTGGGGGTACACATTGTATATTGGGGTCAGTGTGGTGTATAAGTCTTGTACACAGTGCCCTCAGTCCTGTAGTTGGGGTACACATTATATATTGGGGTAAGTGTGGTGTGTAAGTCTTGTACACAGTGCCCTCAGTCCTGTAGTTGAGGTACACATTGTATATTGGGGTCAGTGTGGTGTATAAGTCTAGTACACAGTGCCCTCAGTCCTGTAGTTGGGGGTACACATTATATATTGGGGTCAGTGTGGTGTATAAGTCTAGTACACAGTGCCCTCAGTCCTGTAGTTGGGGGTACACATTATATATTGGGGTCAGGGTGGTGTATAAGTCTTGTACACAGTGCCCTCAGTCCTGTAGTTGGGGGTACACATTATATATTGGGGTCAGTGTGGTGTATAAGTCTTGTACACAGTGCCCTCAGTCCTGTAGTTGGGGGTACACATTATATATTGGGGTCAGTGTGGTGTATAAGTCTTGTACACAGTGTCCTCAGTCCTGGAGTTGGGGGTACACATTATATATTGGGGTCAGTGTGGTGTATAAGTCTTGTACACAGAGCCCTCAGTCCTGTAGTTGGGGTACACATTATATATTGGGGTCAGTGTGGTGTATAAGTCTTGTACACAGTGCCCTCAGTCCTGTAGTTGGGGTACACAATATATATTGGGGTCAGTGTGATGTATAAGTCTTGTACACAGTGCCCTCAGTCCTGTAGTTGGGGTACACATTATATATTGGGGTCAGTGTGGTGTATAAGTCTTGTACACAGTGCCATCAGTCCTGTAGTTGGGGGTACACATTATATATTGGGGTCAGTGTGGTGTATAAGTCTTGTACACAGTGCCTTCAGTCCTGTAGTTGAGGTACACATTATATATTGGGGTCAGTGTGGTGTATAAGTCTTGTACACAGTGCCCTCAGTCCTGTAGTTGGGGGTACACATTATATATTGGGGTCAGTGTGGTGTATAAATCTTGTACACAGTGCCCTCAGTCCTGTAGTTGGGGGTACACATTATATATTGGGGTCAGTGTGGTGTATAAGTCTTGTACACAGTGCCCTCAGTCCTGTAGTTGGCGGTACACATTATATATTGGGGTCAGTGTGGTATATAAGTCTTGTACACAGTGCCCTCAGTCCTGTAGTTGGGGTACACATTATGTATTGGGGTCAGTGTGGTGTATAAGTCTTGTACACAGTGTCCTCAGTCCTGTAGTTGGGGGTACACATTATATATTGGGGTCAGTGTGATGTATTAGTCTTGTACACAGTGCCCTCAGTCCTGTAGTTGGCGGTACACATTATATATTGGGGTCAGTGTGGTATATAAGTCTTGTACACAGTGCCCTCAGTCCTGTAGTTGGGGTACACATTATATATTGGGGTCAGTGTGGTGTATAAGTCTTGTACACAGTGTCCTCAGTCCTGTAGTTGGCGGTACACATTATATATTGGGGTCAGTGTGGTATATAAGTCTTGTACACAGTGCCCTCAGTCCTGTAGTTGGGGTACACATTATGTATTGGGGTCAGTGTGGTGTATAAGTCTTGTACACAGTGCCCTCAGTCCTGTAGTTGAGGGTACACATTATATATTGGGGTCAGTGTGGTGTATAAGTCTTGTACACAGTGCCCTCAGTCCTGTAGTTGGGGGTACACATTATATATTGGGGTCAGTGTGGTGTATAAATCTTGTACACAGTGCCCTCAGTCCTGTAGTTGGGGGTACACATTATATATTGGGGTCAGTGTGGTGTATAAGTCTTGTACACAGTGCCCTCAGTCCTGTAGTTGGGGGTACACATTATATATTGGGGTCAGTGTGGTGTATAAGACTTGTACACAGTGCCCTCAGTCCTGTAGTTGGGGGTACACATTATATATTGGGGTCAGTGTGGTGTATAAGTCTTGTACACAGTGCCCTCAGTCCTGTAGTTGGGGGTACACATTATATATTGGGGTCAGTGTGGTGTATAAGTCTTGTACACAGTGTCCTCAGTCCTGTAGTTGGGGGTACACATTATATATTGGGGTCAGTGTGGTGTATAAGTCTTGTACACAGTGCTCTCAGTCCTGTAGTTGGGGTACACATTATATATTGGGGTCAGTGTGGTGTATAAGTCTTGTACACAGTGCTCTCAGTCCTGTAGTTGGGGTACACATTATATATTGGGGTCAGTGTGGTGTATAAGTCTTGTACACAGTGCCCTCAGTCCTGTAGTTGGGGGTACACATTATATATTGGGGTCAGTGTGGTGTATAAGTCTAGTACACAGTGCCCTCAGTCCTGTAGTTGGGGTACACTTTAAATATTGGAGTCAGTGTGGAGTATAAGTCTTGTACACAGTGCCCTCAGTCCTGTAGTTGGGGGTACACTTTAAATATTGGAGTCAGTGTGGTGTATAAGTCTTGTACACAGTGCCCTCAGTTCTGTAGTTGGGGGTACACATTATATATTGGGGTCAGTGTGGTGTATAAGTCTTGTACACAGTGCCCTCAGTCCTGTAGTTGGGGGTACACATTATATATTGGGGTCAGTGTGGTGTATAAGTCTTGTACACAGTGCCCTCAGTCCTGTAGTTGGGGGTACACATTATATATTGGGGTCAGTGTGGTGTATAAGTCTTGTACACAGTGTCCTCAGTCCTGGAGTTGGGGGTACACATTATATATTGGGGTCAGTGTGGTGTATAAGTCTTGTACACAGTGCCTTCAGTCCTGTAGTTGAGGTACACATTATATATTGGGGTCAGTGTGGTGTATAAGTCTTGTACACAGTGCCCTCAGTCCTGTAGTTGGGGGTACACATTATATATTGGGGTCAGTGTGGTGTATAAGTCTTGTACACAGTGCCCTCAGTCCTGTAGTTGGGGGTACACATTATATATTGGGGTCAGTGTGGTGTATAAGTCTTGTACACAGTGTCCTCAGTCCTGGAGTTGGGGGTACACATTATATATTGGAGTCAGTGTGGTGTATAAGTCTTGTACACAGTGCCCTCAGTCCTGTAGTTGGGGGTACACATTATATATTGGGGTCAGTGTGGTGTATAAGTCTTGTACACAGTGCCCTCAGTCCTGTAGTTGGGGGTACACATTATATATTGGGGTCAGTGTGGTGTATAAGTCTTGTACACAGTGCCCTCAGTCCTGTAGTTGGGGGTACACATTATATATTGGGGTCAGTGTGGTGTGTAAGTCTTGTACACACAGCCCTCAGTCCTGTAGTTGGGGGTACACATTATATATTGGGGTCAGTGTGGTGTATAAGTCTTGTACACAGTGCCCTCAGTCCTGTAGTTGGGGGTACACATTATATATTGGGGTCAGTGTGGTGTATAAGTCTTGTACACAGTGCCCTCAGTAATGTAGTTGGGGGTACACATTATATATTGGGGTCAGTGTGGTGTATAAGTCTTGTACACAGTGCCCTCAGTCCTGTAGTTGAGGGTACACATTATATATTGGGGTCAGTGTGGTGTATAAGTCTTGTACACAGTGCCCTCAGTAATGTAGTTGGGGGTACACATTATATATTGGGGTCAGTGTGGTGTATAAGTCTTGTACACAGTGTCCTCAGTACTGTAGTTGGGGGTACACATTATATATTGGGGTCAGTGTGGTATATAAGTCTTGTACACAGTGCCCTCAGTCCTGTAGTTGAGGGTACACATTATATATTGGGGTCAGTGTGGTGTATAAGTCTTGTACACAGTGTCCTCAGTCCTGGAGTTGGGGGTACACATTATATATTGGGGTCAGTGTGGTGTATAAGTCTTGTACACAGTGCCCTCAGTCCTGTAGTTGGGGGTACACATTATATATTGGGGTCAGTGTGGTGTATAAGTCTTGTACACAGTGCCCTCAGTCCTGTAGTTGGGGGTACACATTATATATTGGGGTCAGTGTGGTGTATAAGTCTTGTACACAGTGCCCTCAGTCCTGTAGTTGGGGGTACACATTATATATTGGGGTCAGTGTGGTGTATAAGTCTTGTACACAGTGCCCTCAGTCCTGTAGTTGGGGGTACACATTATATATTGGGGTCAGTGTGGTGTATAAGTCTTGTACACAGTGCCCTCAGTCCTGTAGTTGGGGGTACACATTATATATTGGGGTCAGTGTGGTGTATAAGTCTTGTACACAGTGCCCTCAGTCCTGTAGTTGGGGTACACATTATATATTGGGGTCAGTGTGGTGTATAAGTCTTGTACACAGTGCCCTCAGTCCTGTAGTTGGGGGTACACATTATATATTGGGTCAGTGTGGTATATAAGTCTTGTACACAGTGCCCTCAGTCCTGTAGTTGAGGGTACACATTATATATTGGGGTCAGTGTGGTGTATAAATCTTGTACACAGTGCTCTCAGTCCTGTAGTTGAGGGTACACATTATATATTGGGGTCAGTGTGGTGTATAAGTCTTGTACACAGTGCCCTCAGTCCTGTAGTTGGGGGTACACATTATATATTGGGTCAGTGTGGTATATAAGTCTTGTACACAGTGCCCTCAGTCCTGTAGTTGAGGGTACACATTATATATTGGGGTCAGTGTGGTGTATAAATCTTGAACACAGTGCCCTCAGTCCTGGAGTTGAGGGTACACTTTAAATATTGGAGTCAGTGTGGAGTATAAGTCTTGTACACAGTGCCCTCAGTCCTGTAGTTGGGGGTACACATTATATATTGGGTCAGTGTGGTATATAAGTCTTGTACACAGTGCCCTCAGTCCTGTAGTTGAGGGTACACATTATATATTGGGGTCAGTGTGGTGTATAAGTCTTGTACACAGTGTCCTCAGTCCTGGAGTTGGGGGTACACATTATATATTGGGGTCAGTGTGGTGTATAAGACTTGTACACAGTGCCCTCAGTCCTGTAGTTGGGGGTACACATTATATATTGGGGTCAGTGTGGTGTATAAGTCTTGTACACAGTGCCCTCAGTCCTGTAGTTGGGGGTACAAATTATATATTGGGGTCAGTGTGGTGTATAAATCTTGTACACAGTGCCCTCAGTCCTGTAGTTGGGGGTACACATTATATATTGGGGTCAGTGTGGTGTATAAGTCTTGTACACAGTGTCCTCAGTCCTGGAGTTGGGGGTACACATTATATATTGGAGTCAGTGTGGTATATAAGTCTTGTACACAGTGCCCTCAGTCCTGTAGTTGGGGGTACACATTATATATTGGGGTCAGTGTGGTGTATAAGTCTTGTACACAGTGCCCTCAGTCCTGTAGTTGGGGGTACACATTATATATTGGGGTCAGTGTGGTGTATAAGTCTTGTACACAGTGCCCTCAGTCCTGTAGTTGAGGGTACACATTATATATTGGGGTCAGTGTGGTGTATAAGTCTTGTACACAGTGCCCTCAGTCCTGTAGTTGGGGTACACATTATATATTGGGGTCAGTGTGGTGTATAAATCTTGTACACAGTGCCCTCAGTCCTGTAGTTGGGGGTACACATTATATATTGGGGTCAGTGTGGTGTATAAATCTTGTACACAGTGCCCTCAGTCCTGTAGTTGGGGGTACACATTATATATTGGGGTCAGTGTGGTGTATAAGTCTTGTACACAGTGCCCTCAGTCCTGTAGTTGGGGGTACACATTATATATTGGGGTCAGTGTGGTGTATAAGACTTGTACACAGTGCCCTCAGTCCTGTAGTTGGGGGTACACATTATATATTGGGGTCAGTGTGGTGTATAAGTCTTGTACACAGTGCCCTCAGTCCTGTAGTTGGGGGTACACATTATATATTGGGGTCAGTGTGGTGTATAAGTCTTGTACACAGTGTCCTCAGTCCTGTAGTTGGGGGTACACATTATATATTGGGGTCAGTGTGGTGTATAAGTCTTGTACACAGTGCTCTCAGTCCTGTAGTTGGGGTACACATTATATATTGGGGTCAGTGTGGTGTATAAGTCTTGTACACAGTGCTCTCAGTCCTGTAGTTGGGGTACACATTATATATTGGGGTCAGTGTGGTGTATAAGTCTTGTACACAGTGCCCTCAGTCCTGTAGTTGGGGGTACACATTATATATTGGGGTCAGTGTGGTGTATAAGTCTAGTACACAGTGCCCTCAGTCCTGTAGTTGGGGTACACTTTAAATATTGGAGTCAGTGTGGAGTATAAGTCTTGTACACAGTGCCCTCAGTCCTGTAGTTGGGGGTACACTTTAAATATTGGAGTCAGTGTGGTGTATAAGTCTTGTACACAGTGCCCTCAGTTCTGTAGTTGGGGGTACACATTATATATTGGGGTCAGTGTGGTGTATAAGTCTTGTACACAGTGCCCTCAGTCCTGTAGATGGGGGTACACATTATATATTGGGGTCAGTGTGGTGTATAAGTCTTGTACACAGTGCCCTCAGTCCTGTAGTTGGGGGTACACATTATATATTGGAGTCAGTGTGGTGTATAAGTCTTGTACACAGTACCCTCAGTCCTGTAGTTGGGGTACACATTATATATTGGGGTCAGTGTGGTGTATAAGTCTTGTACACAGTGTCCTCAGTCCTGGAGTTGGGGGTACACATTACATATTGGGGTCAGTGTGATGTATAAGTCTTGTACACAGTGCCCTCAGTCCTGTAGTTGGGGGTACACATTATATATTGGGGTCAGTGTGGTGTATAAGTCTTGTACACAGTGTCCTCAGTCCTGTAGTTGGGGGTACACATTATATATTGGGTTCAGTGTGGTGTATAAGTCTTGTACACAGTGTCCTCAGTCCTGTAGTTGAGGGTACACATTATATATTGGGGTCAGTGTGGTGTATAAATCTTGTACACAGTGTCCTCAGTCCTGTAGTTGGGGGTACACATTATATATTGGGGTCAGTGTGGTGTATAAGTCTTGTACACAGTGTCCTCAGTCCTGTGGTTGAGGGTACACATTATATATTGGGGTCAGTGTGGTGTATAAGTCTTGTACACAGTGTCCTCAGTCCTGTAGTTGGGGGTACACATTATATATTGGGGTCAGTGTGGTGTATAAGTCTAGTACACAGTGTCCTCAGTCCTGTAGTTGGGGGTACACATTATATATTGGGGTCAGTGTGGTGTATAAGTCTTGTACACAGTGTCCTCAGTCCTGTAGTTGGGGGTACACATTATATATTGGGGTCAGTGTGGTGTATAAGTCTAGTACACAGTGCCCTCAGTCCTGTAGTTGGGGGTACACATTATATATTGGGGTCAGTGTGGGGTATAAGTCTTGTACACAGTGTCCTCAGTCCTGTAGTTGGGGGTACACATTATATATTGGGGTCAGTGTGGTGTATAAGTCTTGTACACAGTGCCCTCAGTCCTGTAGTTGGGGGTACACATTATATATTGGGGTCAGTGTGGTGTATAAGTCTTGTACACAGTGCCCTCAGTCCTGTAGTTGGGGGTACACATTATATATTGGGGTCAGTGTGGTGTATAAGTCTTGTACACAGTGTCCTCAGTCCTGTAGTTGAGGGTATACATTATATATTGGGGTCAGTGTGGTGTATAAGTCTTGTACACAGTGTCCTCAGTCCTGTAGTTGGGGTACACATTATATATTGGGGTCAGTGTGGTGTATAAGTCTTGTACACAGTGTCCTCAGTCCTGTAGTTGGGGGTACACATTATATATTGGGGTCAGTGTGGTGTATAAGTCTTGTACACAGTGCCCTCAGTCCTGTAGTTGAGGTACACATTATATATTGGGGTCAGTGTGGTGTATAAGTCTTGTACACAGTGTCCTCAGTCCTGTAGTTGGGGTACACATTATATATTGGGGTCAGTGTGGTGTATAAGTCTTGTACACAGTGTCCTCAGTCCTGTAGTTGGGGTACACATTATATATTGGGGTCAGTGTGGTGTATAAGTCTTGTACACAGTGTCCTCAGTCCTGTAGTTGAGGTACACATTATATATTGGGGTCAGTGTGGTGTATAAGACTTGTACACAGTGCCCTCAGTCCTGTAGTTGGGGGTACACATTATATATTGGGGTCAGTGTGGTGTATAAGTCTTGTACACAGTGCCCTCAGTCCTGTAGTTGGGGTACACATTATATATTGGGGTCAGTGTGGTATATAAGTCTAGTACACAGTGCCCTCAGTCCTGTAGTTGGGGGTACACATTATATATTGGGGTCAGTGTGGTGTATAAGTCTTGTACACAGTGTCTTCAGTCCTGTAGTTGGGGGTACACATTATATATTGGGGTCAGTGTGGTGTATAAGACTTGTACACAGTGCCCTCAGTCCTGTAGTTGGGGGTACACATTATATATTGGGGTCAGTGTGGTGTATAAGTCTTGTACACAGTGCCCTCAGTCCTGTAGTTGGGGGTACACATTATATATTGGGGTCAGTGTGGTGTGTAAGTCTTGTACACAGTGCTCTCAGTCCTGTAGTTGGGGGTACACATTATATATTGGGGTCAGTGTGGTGTGTAAGTCTTGTACACAGTGCCCTCAGTCCTGTAGTTGGGGGTACACATTATATATTGGGGTCAGTGTGGTGTGTAAGTCTTGTACACAGTGCCCTCAGTCCTGTAGTTGGGGGTACACATTATATATTGGGGTCAGTGTGGTGTGTAAGTCTTGTACACAGTGCCCTCACTCCTGTAGTTGAGGGTACACATTATATATTGGGGTCAGTGTGGTGTATAAGTCTTGTACACAGTGCCCTCAGTCCTGTAGTTGAGGGTACACATTATATATTGGGGTCAGTGTGGTGTATAAGTCTTGTACACAGTGTCCTCAGTCCTGTAGTTGGGGGTACACATTATATATTGGGGTCAGGGTGGTGTATAAGTCTTGTACACAGTGCCCTCAGTCCTGGAGTTGGGGGTACACATTATATATTGGGGTCAGTGTGGTGTATAAGTCTTGTACACAGTGTCCTCAGTCCTGTAGTTGAGGGTACACATTATATATTGGGGTCAGTGTGGTGTATAAGTCTTGTACACAGTGTCCTCAGTCCTGTAGTTGGGGGTACACATTATATATTGGGGTCAGGGTGGTGTATAAGTCTTGTACACAGTGTCCTCAGTCCTGTAGTTGGGGGTACACATTATATATTGGGGTCAGTGTGGTGTATAAGTCTTGTACACAGTGCCCTCAGTCCTGTAGTTGGGGTACACATTATATATTGGGGTCAGTGTGGTATATAAGTCTAGTACACAGTGCCCTCAGTCCTGTAGTTGGGGGTACACATTATATATTGGGGTCAGTGTGGTGTATAAGTCTTGTACACAGTGTCTTCAGTCCTGTAGTTGGGGGTACACATTATATATTGGGGTCAGTGTGGTGTGTAAGTCTTGTACACAGTGCTCTCAGTCCTGTAGTTGGGGGTACACATTATATATTGGGGTCAGTGTGGTGTGTAAGTCTTGTACACAGTGCCCTCAGTCCTGTAGTTGGGGTACACATTATATATTGGGGTCAGTGTGGTGTATAAGTCTTGTACACAGTGCCCTCAGTCCTGGAGTTGGGGGTACACATTATATATTGGGGTCAGTGTGGTGTATAAGACTTGTACACAGTGCCCTCAGTCCTGTAGTTGGGGGTACACATTATATATTGGGGTCAGTGTGGTGTATAAGACTTGTACACAGTGCCCTCAGTCCTGTAGTTGGGGGTACACATTATATATTGGGGTCAGTGTGGTGTATAAGTCTTGTACACAGTGTCCTCAGTCCTGTAGTTGGGGGTACACATTATATATTGGGGTCAGTGTGGTGTGTAAGTCTTGTACACAGTGCCCTCAGTCCTGTAGTTGGGGGTACACATTATATATTGGGGTCAGTGTGGTGTGTAAGTCTTGTACACAGTGTCCTCAGTCCTGTAGTTGGGGGTACACATTATATATTGGGGTCAGTGTGGTGTATAAATCTTGTACACAGTGCCCTCAGTCGTGTAGTTGGGGGTACACATTATATATTGGGGTCAGTGTAGTGTATAAGTCTTGTACACAGTGCCCTCAGTCCTGTAGTTGGGGGTACACATTATATATTGGGGTCAGTGTGGTGTATAAGTCTTGTACACAGTGCCCTCAGTCCTGTAGTTGAGGGTACACATTATATATTGGGGTCAGTGTAGTGTATAAGTCTTGTACACAGTGCCCTCAGTCCTGTAGTTGGGGGTACACATTATATATTGGGGTCAGTGTAGTGTATAAGTCTTGTACACAGTGCCCTCAGTCCTGTAGTTGAGGGTACACATTATATATTGGGGTCAGTGTGGTGTATAAGTCTTGTACACAGTGCCCTCAGTCCTGTAGTTGGGGGTACACATTATATATTGGGGTCAGTGTGGTGTATAAGTCTTGTACACAGTGCCCTCAGTCCTGTAGTTGGGGGTACACATTATATATTGGGGTCAGTGTGGTGTATAAGTCTTGTACACAGTGCCTTCAGTCCTGTAGTTGAGGTACACATTATATATTGGGGTCAGTGTGGTGTATAAGTCTTGTACACAGTGCCCTCAGTCCTGTAGTTGGGGGTACACATTATATATTGGGGTCGGTGTGGTGTATAAGTCTTGTACACAGTGCCCTCAGTCCTGTAGTTGAGGTACACATTATATATTGGGGTCAGTGTGGTGTATAAGTCTTGTACACAGTGCCCTCAGTCCTGTAGTTGGGGGTACACATTATATATTGGGGTCAGTGTAGTGTATAAGTCTTGTACACAGTGCCCTCAGTCCTGTAGTTGAGGGTACACATTATATATTGGGGTCAGTGTGGTGTATAAGTCTTGTACACAGTGCCCTCAGTCCTGTAGTTGGGGGTACACATTATATATTGGGGTCGGTGTGGTGTATAAGTCTTGTACACAGTGCCTTCAGTCCTGTAGTTGAGGTACACATTATATATTGGGGTCAGTGTGGTGTATAAGTCTTGTACACAGTGTCCTCAGTCCTGTAGTTGGGGGTACACATTATATATTGGGGTCAGTGTGGTGTATAAGTCTCGTACACAGTGCCCTCAGTCCTGTAGTTGGGGGTACACATTATATATTGGGGTCAGTGTAGTGTATAAGTCTTGTACACAGTGCCCTCAGTCCTGTAGTTGAGGGTACACATTATATATTGGGGTCAGTGTGGTGTATAAGTCTTGTACACAGTGCCCTCAGTCCTGTAGTTGGGGGTACACATTATATATTGGGGTCAGTGTGGTGTATAAGTCTTGTACACAGTGCCTTTAGTCCTGTAGTTGAGGTACACATTATATATTGGGGTCAGTGTGGTGTATAAGTCTTGTACACAGTGTCCTCAGTCCTGTAGTTGGGGGTACACATTATATATTGGGGTCGGTGTGGTGTATAAGTCTTGTACACAGTGCCCTCAGTCCTGTAGTTGGGGGTACACATTATATATTGGGGTCAGTGTGGTGTATAAGTCTTGTACACACAGCCCTCAGTCCTGTAGTTGGGGGTACACATTATATATTGGGGTCAGTGTGGTGTATAAGTCTTGTACACAGTGCCCTCAGTAATGTAGTTGGGGGTACACATTATATATTGGGGTCAGTGTGGTGTATAAGTCTTGTACACAGTGTCCTCAGTACTGTAGTTGGGGGTACACATTATATATTGGGGTCAGTGTGGTATATAAGTCTTGTACACAGTGCCCTCAGTCCTGTAGTTGAGGGTACACATTATATATTGGGGTCAGTGTGGTGTATAAGTCTTGTACACAGTGTCCTCAGTCCTGGAGTTGGGGGTACACATTATATATTGGGGTCAGTGTGGTGTATAAGTCTTGTACACAGTGCCCTCAGTCCTGTAGTTGGGGGTACACATTATATATTGGGGTCAGTGTGGTGTATAAGTCTTGTACACAGTGCCCTCAGTCCTGTAGTTGGGGGTACACATTATATATTGGGGTCAGTGTGGTGTATAAGTCTTGTACACAGTGCCCTCAGTCCTGTAGTTGGGGGTACACATTATATATTGGGGTCAGTGTGGTGTATAAGTCTTGTACACAGTGCCCTCAGTCCTGTAGTTGGGGTACACATTATATATTGGGGTCAGTGTGGTGTATAAGTCTTGTACACAGTGCCCTCAGTCCTGTAGTTGGGGGTACACATTATATATTGGGTCAGTGTGGTATATAAGTCTTGTACACAGTGCCCTCAGTCCTGTAGTTGAGGGTACACATTATATATTCGGGTCAGTGTGGTGTATAAGTCTTGTACACAGTGCCCTCAGTCCTGTAGTTGGGGTACACATTATATATTGGGGTCAGTGTGGTATATAAGTCTAGTACACAGTGCCCTCAGTCCTGTAGTTGGGGTACACATTATATATTGGGGTCAGTGTGGTGTATAAGTCTTGTACACAGTGCCCTCAGTCCTGTAGTTGGGGGTACACATTATATATTGGGGTCAGTGTGGTGTATAAGTCTTGTACACAGTGCCCTCAGTCCTGTAGTTGGGGGTACACATTATATATTGGGGTCAGTGTGGTGTATAAGTCTTGTACACAGTGTCCTCAGTCCTGGAGTTGGGGGTACACATTATATATTGGGGTCAGTGTGGTGTATAAGACTTGTACACAGTGCCCTCAGTCCTGTAGTTGGGGGTACACATTATATATTGGGGTCAGTGTGGTGTATAAGTCTTGTACACAGTGCCCTCAGTCCTGTAGTTGAGGGTACACATTATATATTGGAGTCAGTGTGGTGTATAAGTCTTGTACACAGTGCCCTCAGTCCTGTAGTTGGGGGTACACATTATATATTGGGGTCAGTGTGGTGTATAAGTCTTGTACACAGTGCCCTCAGTCCTGTAGTTGGGGGTACACATTATATATTGGAGTCAGTGTGGTGTATAAGTCTTGTACACAGTGCCCTCAGTCCTGTAGTTGGGGGTACACATTATATATTGAGGTCAGTGTGGTGTATAAGTCTTGTACACAGTGCCCTCAGTCCTGTAGTTGGGGGTACACATTATATATTGGGGTCAGTGTGGTGTATAAGTCTTGTACACAGTGCCCTCAGTCCTGTAGTTGGGGGTACACATTATATATTGGGGTCAGTGTGGTGTATAAGTCTTGTACACAGTGCCCTCAGTCCTGTAGTTGGGGGTACACATTGTATATTGGGGTCAGTGTGGTGTATAAGTCTTGTACCCAGTGCCCTCAGTCCTGTAGTTGGGGGTACACATTATATATTGGGGTCAGTGTGGTGTATAAGTCTTGTACACAATGCCCTCAGTCCTGTAGTTGAGGGTACACATTATATATTGGGGTCAGTGTGGTGTATAAGTCTTGTACACAGTGCCCTCAGTCCTGTAGTTGGGGGTACACATTATATATTGGGGTCAGTGTGGTGTATAAGTCTTGTACACAGTGCCCTCAGTCCTGTAGTTGGGGTACACATTATATATTGGGGTCAGTGTGGAGTATAAGTCTTTTACACAGTGCCCTCAGTCCTGTAGTTGGGGTACACATTATATATTGGGGTCAGTGTGGTGTATAAGTCTTGTACACAGTGCCCTCAGTCCTGTAGTTGAGGGTACACATTATATATTGGGGTCAATGTGGTGTATAAGTCTTGTACACAGTGTCCTCAGTCCTGGAGTTGGGGGTACACATTATATATTGGGGTCAGTGTGGTGTATAAAACTTGTACACAGTGCCCTCAGTCCTGTAGTTGGGGTACACATTATATATTGGGGTCAGTGTGGTGTATAAGTCTTGTACACAGTGCCCTCAGTCCTGTAGTTGGGGGTACACATTATATATTGGGGTCAGTGTGGTGTATAAGTCTTGTACACAGTGCCCTCAGTCCTGTAGTTGGGGTACACATTATATATTGGAGTCAGTGTGGTGTATAAGTCTTGTACACAGTGCCCTCAGTCCTGTAGTTGGGGGTACACATTATATATTGGGGTCAGTGTGGGGTATAAGTCTTGGACACAGTGCCCTCAGTCCTGTAGTTGGGGTACACATTATATATTGGGGTCAGTGTGGGGTATAAGTCTTGGACACAGTGCCCTCAGTCCTGTAGTTGGGGGTACACATTATATATTGGGGTCAGTGTGGGGTATAAGTCTTGTACACAGTGCCCTCAGTCCTGTAGTTGGGGGTACACATTATATATTGGAGTCAGTGTGGTGTATAAGTCTTGTACACAGTGCCCTCAGTCCTGTAGTTGGGGGTACACATTATATATTGGGGTCAGTGTGGTGTATAAGTCTTGTACACAGTGTCCTCAGTCCTGTAGTTGGGGTACACATTATATATTGGGGTCAGTGTGGTGTATAAGTCTTGTACACAGTGCCCTCAGTCCTGTAGTTGGGGGTACACATTATATATTGGGGTCAGTGTGGAGTATAAGTCTTTTACACAGTGCCCTCAGTCCTGTAGTTGGGGAACACATTATATATTGGGGTCAGTGTGGAGTATAAGTCTTTTACACAGTGTCCTCAGTCCTGTAGTTGAGGGTACACATTATATATTGGGGTCAGTGTGGTGTATAAGACTTGTACACAGTGCCCTCAGTCCTGTAGTTGAGGGTACACATTATATATTGGGGTCAGTGTGGTGTATAAGTCTTGTACACAGTGTCCTCAGTCCTGGAGTTGGGGGTACACATTATATATTGGGGTCAGTGTGGTGTATAAGACTTGTACACAGTGCCCTCAGTCCTGTAGTTGGGGTACACATTATATATTGGGGTCAGTGTCGTGTGTAAGTCTTGTACACAGTGTCCTCAGTCCTGTAGTTGGGGGTACACATTATATATTGGGGTCATTGTGGTGTATAAATCTTGTACACAGTGCCCTCAGTCCTGTAGTTGGGGGTACACATTATATATTGGGGTCAGTGTGGTGTATAAGTCTTGTACACAGTGTCCTCAGTCCTGTAGTTGGGGGTACACATTATATATTGGGGTCAGTGTGGTGTATAAGTCTTGTACACAGTGCCCTCAGTCCTGTAGTTGGGGGTACACATTATATATTGGGGTCAGTGTGGTGTATAAGTCTTGTACACAGTGCCCTCAGTCCTGTAGTTGGGGGTACACATTATATATTGGGGTCAGTGTGGTGTATAAGTCTTGTACACAGTGCCCTCAGTCCTGTAGTTGAGGGTACACATTATATATTGGGGTCAGTGTGGTGTATAAGTCTTGTACACAGTGCCCTCAGTCCTGTAGTTGAGGGTACACATTATATATTGGGGTCAGTGTTGTGTATAAATCTTGTACACAGTGCCCTCAGTCCTGTAGTTGGGGGTACACATTATATATTGGGGTCAGTGTGGTGTATAAATCTTGTACACAGTGCCCTCAGTCCTGTAGTTGGGGGTACACATTATATATTGGGGTCAGTGTGGTGTATAAGTCTTGTACACAGTGTCCTCAGTCCTGGAGTTGGGGGTACACATTATATATTGGGGTCAGTGTGGTGTATAAGTCTTGTACACAGTGCCCTCAGTCCTGTAGTTGAGGGTACACATTATATATTGGGGTCAGTGTGGTGTATAAGTCTTGTACACAGTGCCCTCAGTTCTGTAGTTGGGGGTACACATTATATATTGGGGTCAGTGTGGTGTATAAGTCTTGTACACAGTACCCTCAGTCCTGTAGTTGGGGGTACACATTATATATTGGGGTCAGTGTGGTGTATAAGTCTTGTACACAGTGCCCTCAGTCCTGTAGTTGGGGGTACACATTATATATTGGGGTCAGTGTGGTGTATAAGTCTTGTACACAGTGCCCTCAGTCCTGTAGTTGGGGGTACACATTATATATTGGGGTCAGTGTGGTGTATAAGTCTTGTACACAGTGCCCTCAGTCCTGTAGTTGGGGGTACACATTATATATTGGGGTCAGTGTGGTGTATAAGTCTTGTACACAGTGCCCTCAGTCCTGTAGTTGGGGGTACACATTATATATTGGGGTCAGTGTGGTGTATAAGTCTTGTACACAGTGCCCTCAGTCCTGTAGTTGGGGGTACACATTATATATTGGGGTCAGTGTGGTGTATAAGTCTTGTACACAGTGCCCTCAGTCCTGTAGTTGGGGGTACACATTATATATTGGAGTCAGTGTGGTGTATAAGTCTTGTACACAGTGCCCTCAGTCCTGTAGTTGGGGGTACACATTATATATTGGGGTCAGTGTGGAGTATAAGTCTTTTACACAGTGCCCTCAGTCCTGTAGTTGGGGTACACATTATATATTGGGGTCAGTGTGGAGTATAAGTCTTTTACACAGTGCCCTCAGTCCTGTAGTTGAGGGTACACATTATATATTGGGGTCAGTGTGGTGTATAAGTCTTGTACACAGTGTCCTCAGTCCTGGAGTTGGGGGTACACATTATATATTGGGGTCAGTGTGGTGTATAAGACTTGTACACAGTGCCCTCAGTCCTGTAGTTGGGGTACACATTATATATTGGGGTCAGTGTGGTGTGTAAGTCTTGTACACAGTGTCCTCAGTCCTGTAGTTGGGGGTACACATTATATATTGGGGTCATTGTGGTGTATAAATCTTGTACACAGTGCCCTCAGTCCTGTAGTTGGGGGTACACATTATATATTGGGGTCAGTGTGGTGTATAAGTCTTGTACACAGTGTCCTCAGTCCTGTAGTTGGGGGTACACATTATATATTGGGGTCAGTGTGGTGTATAAGTCTTGTACACAGTGCCCTCAGTCCTGTAGTTGAGGGTACACATTATATATTGGGGTCAGTGTGGTGTATAAGTCTTGTACACAGTGTCCTCAGTCCTGTAGTTGGGGGTACACATTATATATTGGGGTCAGTGTGGTGTATAAGTCTTGTACACAGTGCCCTCAGTCCTGTAGTTGGGGGTACACATTTTATATTGGGGTCAGTGTGGTGTATAAGTCTTGTACACAGTGCCCTCAGTCCTGTAGTTGGGGGTACACATTATATATTGGGGTCAGTGTGGTGTATAAGTCTTGTACACAGTGCCATCAGTCCTGTAGTTGGGGGTACACATTATATATTGGGGTCAGTGTGGTGTATAAGTCTTGTACACAGTGCCCTCAGTCCTGTAGTTGGGGGTACACATTATATATTGGGGTCAGTGTGGTGTATAAGTCTTGTACACAGTGCCCTCAGTCCTGTAGTTGAGGGTACACATTATATATTGGGGTCAGTGTGGTGTATAAGTCTTGTACACAGTGCCCTCAGTCCTGTAGTTGAGGGTACACATTATATATTGGGGTCAGTGTTGTGTATAAATCTTGTACACAGTGCCCTCAGTCCTGTAGTTGGGGGTACACATTATATATTGGGGTCAGTGTGGTGTATAAATCTTGTACACAGTGCCCTCAGTCCTGTAGTTGGGGGTACACATTATATATTGGGGTCAGTGTGGTGTATAAGTCTTGTACACAGTGTCCTCAGTCCTGGAGTTGGGGGTACACATTATATATTGGGGTCAGTGTGGTGTATAAGTCTTGTACACAGTGCCCTCAGTCCTGTAGTTGAGGGTACACATTATATATTGGGGTCAGTGTGGTGTATAAATCTTGTACACAGTGCCCTCAGTCCTGTAGTTGGGGGTACACATTATATATTGGGGTCAGTGTGGTGTATAAATCTTGTACACAGTGCCCTCAGTCCTGTAGTTGGGGGTACACATTATATATTGGGGTCAGTGTGGTGTATAAGTCTTGTACACAGTGTCCTCAGTCCTGGAGTTGGGGGTACACATTATATATTGGGGTCAGTGTGGTGTATAAGTCTTGTACACAGTGCCCTCAGTTCTGTAGTTGGGGGTACACATTATATATTGGGGTCAGTGTGGTGTATAAGTCTTGTACACAGTACCCTCAGTCCTGTAGTTGGGGGTACACATTATATATTGGGGTCAGTGTGGTGTATAAGTCTTGTACACAGTGCCCTCAGTCCTGTAGTTGGGGTACACATTATATATTGGGGTCAGTGTGGTGTATAAGTCTTGTACACAGTGCCCTCAGTCCTGTAGTTGGGGGTACACATTATATATTGGGGTCAGTGTGGTGTATAAGTCTTGTACACAGTGCCCTCAGTCCTGTAGTTGGGGTACACATTATATATTGGAGTCAGTGTGGTGTATAAGTCTTGTACACAGTGTCCTCAGTCCTGTAGTTGGGGGTACACATTATATATTGGGGTCAGTGTGGTGTATAAGTCTTGTACACAGTGCCCTCAGTCATGTAGTTGGGGTACACATTATATATTGGAGTCAGTGTGGTGTATAAGTCTTGTACACAGTGCCCTCAGTCCTGTAGTTGGGGTACACATTATATATTGGAGTCAGTGTGGTGTATAAGTCTTGTACACAGTGCTCTCAGTCCTGTAGTTGGGGTACACATTATATATTGGGGTCAGTGTGGTGTATAAGTCTTGTACACAGTGCCCTCAGTCCTGTAGTTGGGGGTACACATTATATATTGGGGTCAGTGTGGTGTATAAGTCTTGTACACAGTGCCCTCAGTCCTGTAGTTGGGGTACACATTATATATTGGGGTCAGTGTGGTGTATAAGTCTTGTACACAGTGCCCTCAGTTCTGTAGTTGGGGGTACACATTATATATTGGAGTCAGTGTAGTGTATAAGTCTTGTACACAGTGCCCTCAGTCCTGTAGTTGGGGGTACACATTATATATTGGAGTCAGTGTGGTGTATAAGTCTTGTACACAGTGCCCTCAGTCCTGTAGTTGAGGGTACACATTATATATTGGGGTCAGTGTGGTATATAAGTCTTGTACACAGTGCCCTCAGTCCTGTAGTTGGGGGTACACATTATATATTGGGGTCAGTGTGGTGTATAAGTCTTGTACACAGTGCCCTCAGTCCTGTAGTTGAGGGTACACATTATATATTGGGGTCAGTGTGGTGTATAAGTCTTGTACACAGTGCCCTCAGTTCTGTAGTTGGGGGTACACATTATATATTGGGGTCAGTGTGGTGTATAAGTCTTGTACACAGTGCCCTCAGTCCTGTAGTTGGGGGTACACATTATATATTGGGGTCAGTGTGGTGTATAAGTCTTGTACACAGTGCCCTCAGTCCTGTAGTTGGGGTACACATTATATATTGGGGTCAGTGTGGTGTATAAGTCTTGTACACAGTGCCCTCAGTCCTGTAGTTGGGGGTACACATTATATATTGGGGTCAGTGTGGTGTATAAGTCTTGTACACAGTGTCCTCAGTCCTGTAGTTGGGGTACACATTATATATTGGGGTCAGTGTGGTGTATAAGTCTTGTACACAGTGCCCTCAGTCCTGTAGTTGAGGGTACACATTATATATTGGGGTCAGTGTGGTGTATTAGTCTTGTACACAGTGCCCTCAGTCCTGTAGTTGGGGGTACACATTATATATTGGGGTCAGTGTGGTGTATAAGTCTTGTACACAGTGCCCTCAGTCCTGTAGTTGAGGGTACACATTATATATTGGGGTCAGTGTGGTGTATAAGTCTTGTACACAGTGCCCTCAGTCCTGTAGTTGGGGGTACACATTATATATTGGGGTCAGTGTGGTGTATAAGTCTTGTACACAGTGCCCTCAGTCCTGTAGTTGGGGGTACACATTATATATTGGGGTCAGTGTGGTGTATAAGTCTTGTACACAGTGCCCTCAGTCCTGTAGTTGAGGGTACACATTATATATTGGGGTCAGTGTGGTGTATAAGTCTTGTACACAGTGCCCTCAGTCCTGTAGTTGGGGGTACACATTATATATTGGGGTCAGTGTGGTGTATAAGTCTTGTACACAGTGCCCTCAGTCCTGTAGTTGGGGGTACACATTATATATTGGGGTCAGTGTGGTGTATAAGTCTTGTACACAGTGCCCTCAGTCCTGTAGTTGAGGGTACACATTATATATTGGGGTCAGTGTGGTGTATAAGTCTTGTACACAGTGCCCTCAGTCCTGTAGTTGGGGGTACACATTATATATTGGGGTCAGTGTGGTGTATAAGTCTTGTACACAGTGCCCTCAGTCCTGTAGTTGAGGGTACACATTATATATTGGGGTCAGTGTGGTGTATAAGTCTTGTACACAGTGCTCTCAGTCCTGTAGTTGGGGGTACACATTATATATTGGGGTCAGTGTGGTGTATAAGTCTTGTACACAGTGCTCTCAGTCCTGTAGTTGGGGTACACATTATATATTGGGGTCAGTGTGGTGTATAAGTCTTGTACACAGTGCCCTCAGTCCTGTAGTTGAGGGTACACATTATATATTGGGGTCAGTGTGGTGTATAAGTCTTGTACACAGTGCCCTCAATCCTGGAGTTGGGGTACACATTATATATTGGGGTCAGTGTGGTGTATAAGTCTTGTACACAGTGCCCTCAGTCCTGTAGTTGGGGTACACATTATATATTGGGGTCAGTGTGGTGTATAAGTCTTGTACACAGTGCCCTCAGTCCTGTAGTTGAGGGTACACATTATATATTGGGGTCAGTGTGGTGTATAAGTCTTGTACACAGTGCCCTCAATCCTGGAGTTGGGGTACACATTATATATTGGGGTCAGTGTGGTGTATAAGTCTTGTACACAGTGCCCTCAGTCCTGTAGTTGGGGTACACATTATATATTGGGGTCAGTGTGGTGTATAAGTCTTGTACACAGTGCCCTCAGTCCTGTAGTTGAGGGTACACATTATATATTGGGGTCAGTGTTGTGTATAAGTCTTGTACACAGTGTCCTCAGTCCTGGAGTTGGGGGTACACATTATATATTGGGGTCAGTGTTGTGTATAAGTCTTGTACACAGTGTCCTCAGTCCTGGAGTTGGGGGTACACATTATATATTGGGGTCAGTGTGGTGTATAAGTCTTGTACACAGTGCCCTCAGTCCTGTAGTTGAGGGTACACATTATATATTGGGGTCAGTGTTGTGTATAAGTCTTGTACACAGTGCCCTCAGTCCTGTAGTTGGAGTACACATTATATATTGGGGTCAGTGTGGTATATAAGTCTAGTACACACAGCCCTCAGTCCTGTAGTTGGGGGTACACATTATATATTGGGGTCAATGTTGTGTATAAGTCTTGTACACAGTGTCCTCAGTCCTGTAGTTGAGGGTACACATTATATATTGGGGTCAGAGTGGTGTATAAGTCTTGTACACAGTGCCCTCTGTCCTGTAGTTGGGGGTACACATTATATATTGGGGTCAGTGTAGTGTATAAGTCTAGTACACAGTGCCCTCAGTCCTGTAGTTGGGGGTACACATTATATATTGGGGTCAGTGTGGTATATAAGTCTTGTACACAGTGTCCTCAGTCCTGTAGTTGGGGGTACACATTATATATTGGGGTCAGTGTGGTGTATAAGTCTTGTACACAGTGCCCTCAGTTCTGTAGTTGGTGGTACACATTATATATTGGGGTCAGTGTGGTGTATAAGTCTTGTACACAGTGCTCTCAGTCCTGTAGTTGGGGTACACATTATATATTGGAATCAGTGTGGTGTATAAGTCTTGTACACAGTGCCCTCAGTCCTGTAGTTGGGGGTACACATTATATATTGGGGTCAGTGTGGTGTATAAGTCTTGTACACAGTGCCTTCAGTCCTGTAGTTGGGGGTACACATTATATATTGGGGTCAGTGTGGTGTATAAGTCTTGTACACAGTGCCCTCAGTCCTGTAGTTGGGGGTACACATTATATATTGGGGTCAGTGTGGTGTATAAGTCTTTTACACAGTGCCCTCAGTCCTGTAGTTGGGGGTACACATTATATATTGGGGTCAGTGTGGTGTATAAGTCTTGTACACAGTGCTCTCAGTCCTGTAGTTGGGGTACACATTATATATTGGGGTCAGTGTGGTGTATAAGTCTTGTACACAGTGCCCTCAGTCCTGGAGTTGGGGGTACACATTATATATTGGGGTCAGTGTGGTGTATAAGTCTTGTACACAGTGCCCTCAGTCCTGTAGTTGGGATACACATTATATATTGGGGTCAGTGTGGTGTATAAGTCTTGTACACAGTGCCCTCAGTCCTGTAGTTGGGGGTACACATTATATATTGGGGTCAGTGTGGTGTATAAGTCTTGTACACAGTGCCCTCAGTCCTGTAGTTGGGGGTACACATTATATATTGGGGTCAGTGTGGTATATAAGTCTTGTACACAGTGCCCTCAGTCCTGTAGTTGGGGTACACATTATATATTGGGGTCAGTGTGGTGTATAAGTCTTTTACACAGTGCCCTCAGTCCTGTAGTTGGGGGTACACATTATATATTGGGGTCAGTGTGGTGTATAAGTCTTGTACACAGTGCCCTCAGTCCTGTAGTTGGGGTACACATTATATATTGGGGTCAGTGTGGTGTATAAGTCTTGTACACAGTGCCCTCAGTCCTGTAGTTGGGGTACACATTATATATTGGGGTCAGTGTGGTGTATAAGTCTTTTACACAGTGCCCTCAGTCCTGTAGTTGGGGGTACACATTATATATTGGGGTCAGTGTGGTGTATAAGTCTTGTACACAATGCCCTCAGTCCTGTAGTTGAGGGTACACATTATATATTGGGGTCAGTGTGGTGTATAAGTTTTGTACACAGTGCCCTCAGTCCTGTAGTTTAGGGTACACATTATATATTGGGGTCAGTGTGATGTATTAGTCTTGTACACAGTGCCCTCAGTCCTGTAGTTGGGGTACACATTATATATTGGGGTCAGTGTGGTGTATAAGTCTTGTACACAGTGCCCTCAGTCCTGTAGTTGAGGGTACACATTATATATTGGGGTCAGTGTGGTGTATAAGTCTTGTACACAGTGCCCTCAGTCCTGTAGTTGGGGGTACACATTATATATTGGGGTCAGTGTGGTGTATAAGTCTTTTACACAGTGCCCTCAGTCCTGTAGTTGGGGGTACACATTATATATTGGGGTCAGTGTGGTGTATAAGTCTTGTACACAGTGCTCTCAGTCCTGTAGTTGGGGTACACATTATATATTGGGGTCAGTGTGGTGTATAAGTCTTGTACACAGTGCCCTCAGTCCTGGAGTTGGGGGTACACATTATATATTGGGGTCAGTGTGGTGTATAAGTCTTGTACACAGTGCCCTCAGTCCTGTAGTTGGGATACACATTATATATTGGGGTCAGTGTGGTGTATAAGTCTTGTACACAGTGCCCTCAGTCCTGTAGTTGGGGGTACACATTATATATTGGGGTCAGTGTGGTGTATAAGTCTTGTACACAGTGCCCTCAGTCCTGTAGTTGGGGGTACACATTATATATTGGGGTCAGTGTGGTGTATAAGTCTTGTACACAGTGCCCTCAGTCCTGTAGTTGGGGTACACATTATATATTGGGGTCAGTGTGGTGTATAAGTCTTTTACACAGTGCCCTCAGTCCTGTAGTTGGGGGTACACATTATATATTGGGGTCAGTGTGGTGTATAAGTCTTGTACACAATGCCCTCAGTCCTGTAGTTGAGGGTACACATTATATATTGGGGTCAGTGTGGTGTATAAGTTTTGTACACAGTGCCCTCAGTCCTGTAGTTTAGGGTACACATTATATATTGGGGTCAGTGTGATGTATTAGTCTTGTACACAGTGCCCTCAGTCCTGTAGTTGGGGTACACATTATATATTGGGGTCAGTGTGGTGTATAAGTCTTGTACACAGTGCCCTCAGTCCTGTAGTTGAGGGTACACATTATATATTGGGGTCAGTGTGGTGTATAAGTCTTGTACACAGTGCCCTCAATCCTGGAGTTGGGGTACACATTATATATTGGGGTCAGTGTGGTGTATAAGTCTTGTACACAGTGCCCTCAGTCCTGTAGTTGGGGTACACATTATATTTTGGGGTCAGTGTGGTGTATAAGTCTTGTACACAGTGCTCTCAGTCCTGTAGTTGGGGGTACATATTATATATTGGGGTCAGTGTGGTGTATAAGTCTTGTACACAGTGCCATCAGTCCTGTAGTTGGGGGTACACATTATATATTGGGGTCAGGTTGGTGTGTAAGTCTTGTACACAGTGCCCTCAGTCCTGTAGTTGAGGGTACACATTATATATTGGGGTCAGTGTGATGTATTAGTCTTGTACACAGTGCCCTCAGTCCTGTAGTTGGGGGTACACATTATATATTGGGGTCGGTGTGGTGTATAAGTCTTGTACACAGTGCCCTCAGTCCTGTAGTTGAGGGTACACATTATATATTGGGGTCAGTGTGGTGTATAAGTCTTGTACACAGTGCCCTCAGTCCTGTAGTTGAGGGTACACATTATATATTGGGGTCAGTGTGGTGTATAAGTCTTGTACACAGTGCCCTCAGTCCTGTAGTTGGGGTACACATTATATATTGGGGTCAGTGTGGTGTATAAGTCTTGTACACAGTGCCATCAGTCCTGTAGTTGGGGGTACACATTATATATTGGGGTCAGTGTGGTGTATAAGTCTTGTACACAGTGCCCTCAGTCCTGTAGTTGGGGGTACACATTATATATTGGGGTCAGTGTGGTGTATAAGTCTTGTACACAGTGCCCTCAGTCCTGTAGTTGGGGGTACACATTATATATTGGGGTCAGTGTGGTGTATAAGTCTTGTACACAGTGCCCTCAGTCCTGTAGTTGAGGGTACACATTATATATTGGGGTCAGTGTGGTGTATAAGTCTTGTACACAGTGCCCTCAGTCCTGTAGTTGAGGGTACACATTATATATTGAGGTCAGTGTGGTGTATAAGTCTTGTACACAGTGTCCTCAGTCCTGTAGTTGGGGGTACACATTATATATTGGGGTCAGTGTGGTGTATAAGTCTTGTACACAGTGCCCTCAGTCCTGTAGTTGGGGGTACACATTATATATTGGGGTCAGTGTGGTGTATAAGTCTTGTACACAGTGCCCTCAGTCCTGTAGTTGAGGGTACACATTATATATTGGGGTCAGTGTGGTGTATAAGTCTTGTACACAGTGCCCTCAGTCCTGTAGTTGGGGGTACACATTATATATTGGGGTCAGTGTGGTGTATAAGTCTTGTACACAGTGCCATCAGTCCTGTAGTTGGGGGTACACATTATATATTGGGGTCAGTGTGGTGTATAAGTCTTGTACACAGTGCCCTCAGTCCTGGAGTTGGGGGTACACATTATATATTGGGGTCAGTGTGATGTATAAGTCTTGTACACAGTGCCATCAGTCCTGTAGTTGGGGGTACACATTATATATTGGGGTCAGTGTGGTGTATAAGTCTTGTACACAGTGCCCTCAGTCCTGGAGTTGGGGGTGCACATTATATATTGGGGTCAGTGTGATGTATAAGTCTTGTACACAGTGCTCTCAGTCCTGTAGTTGGGGGTACACATTATATATTGGGGTCAGTGTGATGTATAAGTCTTGTACACATTGCTCTCAGTCCTGTAGTTGGGGGTACACATTATATATTGGGGTCAGTGTGGTGTATAAGTCTTGTACACAGTGCCCTCAGTCCTGTAGTTGAGGGTACACATTATATATTGGGGTCAGTGTGATGTATTAGTCTTGTACACAGTGCCCTCAGTCCTGTAGTTGGGGGTACACATTATATATTGGGGTCAGTGTGATGTATAAGTCTTGTACACATTGCTCTCAGTCCTGTAGTTGGGGGTACACATTATATATTGGGGTCAGTGTGGTGTATAAGTCTTGTACACATTGCTCTCAGTCCTGTAGTTGGGGGTACACATTATATATTGGGGTCAGTGTGGTGTATAAGTCTTGTACACAGTGCCCTCAGTCCTGTAGTTGGGGGTACACATTATATATTGGGGTCAGTGTGGTGTATAAGTCTTGTACACAGTGCCCTCAGTCCTGTAGTTGAGGGTACACATTATATATTGGGGTCAGTGTGATGTATTAGTCTTGTACACAGTGCCCTCAGTCCTGTAGTTGGGGGTACACATTATATATTGGGGTCAGTGTGGTGTATAAGTCTTGTACACAGTGCCCTCAGTCCTGTAGTTGAGGGTACCCATTATATATTGGGGTCAGTGTGGTGTATAAGTCTTGTACACAGAGCCCTCAGTCCTGTAGTTGGGGTACACATTATATATTGGGGTCAGTGTGGTGTATAAGTCTTGTACACAGTGCCATCAGTCCTGTAGTTGGGGGTACACATTATATATTGGGGTCAGTGTGGTGTATAAGTCTTGTACACAGTGTCCTCAGTCCTGTAGTTGGGGGTACACATTATATATTGGGGTCAGTGTGGTGTATAAGTCTTGTACACAGTGTCCTCAGTCCTGTAGTTGGGGGTACACATTATATATTGGGGTCAGTGTGGTGTATAAGTCTTGTACACAGTGCCCTCAGTCCTGTAGTTGGGGTACACATTATATATTGGGGTCAGTGTGGTGTATAAGTCTTGTACACAGTGCCCTCAGTCCTGTAGTTGGGGGTACACATTATATATTGGGGTCAGTGTGGTGTATAAGTCTTGTACACAGTGCCCTCAGTCCTGTAGTTGGGGGTACACATTATATATTGGGGTCAGTGTGGTGTATAAGTCTTGTACACAGTGCCCTCAGTCCTGTAGTTGAGGGTACACATTATATATTGAGGTCAGTGTGGTGTATAAGTCTTGTGCACAGTGTCCTCAGTCCTGGAGTTGGGGGTGCACATTATATATTGGGGTCATTGTGGTGTATAAGACTTGTACACAGTGCCATCAGTCCTGTAGTTGGGGGTACACATTATATATTGGGGTCAGTGTGGTGTATAAGTCTTGTACACAGTGCTCTCAGTCCTGTAGTTGGGGGTACACATTATATATTGGGGTCAGTGTGATGTATAAGTCTTGTACACATTGCTCTCAGTCCTGTAGTTGGGGTACACATTATATATTGGGGTCAGTGTGGTGTATAAGTCTTGTACACAGTGCCCTCAGTCCTGTAGTTGAGGGTACACATTATATATTGGGGTCAGTGTGGTGTATAAGTCTTGTACACAGTGCCCTCAGTCCTGTAGTTGGGGTACACATTATATATTGGGGTCAGTGTGGTGTATAAGTCTTGTACACAGTGCCCTCTGTCCTGTAGTTGAGGGTACACATTATATATTGGGGTCAGTGTGGTGTATAAGTCTTGTACACAGTGCCCTCAGTCCTGTAGTTGGGGGTACACATTATATATTGGGGTCAGTGTGGTATATAAGTCTTGTACACAGTGCCCTCAGTCCTGTAGTTGGGGTACACATTATATATTGGGGTCAGTGTGGTGTATAAGTCTTGTACACAGTGCCCTCAGTCCTGGAGTTGGGGTACACATTATATATTGGGGTCAGTGTGGTGTATAAGTCTTGTACACAGTGCCCTCAGTCCTGTAGTTGGGGTACACATTATATATTGGGGTCAGTGTGGTGTATAAGTCTTGTACACAGTGCCCTCAGTCCTGGAGTTGGGGGTGCACATTATATATTGGGGTCAGTGTGGTGTATAAGTCTTGTACACAGTGCTCTCAGTCCTGTAGTTGGGGGTACACATTATATATTGGGGTCAGTGTGATGTATAAGTCTTGTACACATTGCTCTCAGTCCTGTAGTTGGGGGTACACATTATATATTGGGGTCAGTGTGGTGTATAAGTCTTGTACACAGTGCCCTCAGTCCTGTAGTTGAGGGTACACATTATATATTGGGGTCAGTGTGGTGTATAAGTCTTGTACACAGTGCCCTCAGTCCTGTAGTTGAGGGTACACATTATATATTGAGGTCAGTGTGGTGTATAAGTTTTGTACACATTGCCCTCAGTCCTGTAGTTGAGGGTACACATTATATATTGGGGTCAGTGTGGTGTATAAGTCTTGTGCACAGTGCCCTCAGTCCTGTAGTTGGGGGTACACATTATATATTGGGGTCAGTGTGGTGTATAAGTCTTGTACACAGTGCCCTCAGTCCTGTAGTTGGGGTACACATTATATATTGGGGTCAGTGTGGTGTATAAGTCTTGTACACAGTGCCCTCAGTCCTGTAGTTGGGGTACACATTATATATTGGGGTCAGTGTGGTGTATAAGTCTTGTACACAGTGCCCTCAGTCCTGTAGTTGGGGGTACACA
This sequence comes from Phyllobates terribilis, assembly GCF_046119375.1. NCBI lineage: Eukaryota > Metazoa > Chordata > Amphibia > Anura > Dendrobatidae > Phyllobates > Phyllobates terribilis. The sequence continues at coordinate 345,592,611 of NW_027362765.1, read as the reverse complement.
TTATATATTGGGGTCAGTGTGGTATATAAGTCTTGTACACAGTGCTCTCAGTCCTGTAGTTGGGGGTACACATTATATATTGGGGTCAGTGTGGTGTATAAGTCTTGTACACAGTGCCCTCAGTTCTGTAGTTGGGGGTGCACATTATATATTGGGGTCAGTGTGGTGTATAAGTCTTGTACACAGTGCTCTCAGTCCTGTAGTTGGGGTACACATTATATATTGGGGTCAGTGTGGTGTATAAGTCTTGTACACAGTGCCCTCAGTCCTGTAGTTGAGGGTACACATTATATATTGGCGTCAGTGTGGTGTATAAGTCTTGTACACAGTGCCCTCAGTCCTGTAGTTGGGGGTACACATTATATATTGGGGTCAGTGTGGTGTATAAGTCTTGTACACAGTGCTCTCAGTCCTGTAGTTGGGGTACACATTATATATTGGGGTCAGTGTGGTGTATAAGTCTTGTACACAGTGCCCTCAGTCCTGTAGTTGAGGGTACACATTATATATTGGCGTCAGTGTGGTGTATAAGTCTTGTACACAGTGCCCTCAGTCCTGTAGTTGAGGGTACACATTATATATTGGGGTCAGTGTGATGTATTAGTCTTGTACACAGTGCCCTCAGTCCTGTAGTTGGGGTACACATTATATATTGGGGTCAGTGTGGTGTATAAGTCTTGTACACAGTGCCCTCAGTCCTGTAGTTGAGGGTACACATTATATATTGGGGTCAGTGTGATGTATTAGTCTTGTACACAGTGCCCTCAGTCCTGTAGTTGGGGTACACATTATATATTGGGGTCAGTGTGGTGTATAAGTCTTGTACACAGTGTCCTCAGTCCTGGAGTTGGGGGTACACATTATATATTGGGGTCAGTGTGGTGTATAAGTCTTGTACACAGTGCCCTCAGTCCTGTAGTTGGGGGTACACATTATATATTGGGGTCAGTGTGGTGTATAAGTCTTGTACACAGTGCCCTCAATCCTGGAGTTGGGGTACACATTATATATTGGGGTCAGTGTGGTGTATAAGTCTTGTACACAGTGCCCTCAGTCCTGTAGTTGGGGTACACATTATATATTGGGGTCAGTGTGGTGTATAAGTCTTGTACACAGTGCTCTCAGTCCTGTAGTTGGGGGTACACATTATATATTGGGGTCAGTGTGGTGTATAAATCTTGTACACAGTGCCCTCAGTCCTGTAGTTGGGGGTACACATTATATATTGGGGTCAGTGTGGTGTATAAGTCTTGTACACAGTGTCCTCAGTCCTGTAGTTGGGGGTACACATTATATATTGGGGTCAGTGTGGTGTATAAGTCTTGTACACAGTGTCCTCAGTCCTGGAGTTGGGGGTACACATTATATATTGGGGTCAGTGTGGTGTATAAGTCTTGTACACAGTGCCCTCAGTCCTGTAGTTGGGGGTACACATTATATATTGGGGTCAGTGTGGTGTATAAGTCTTGTACACAGTGCTCTCAGTCCTGTAGTTGGGGTACACATTATATATTGGGGTCAGTGTGGTGTATAAGTCTTGTACACAGTGCCCTCAGTCCTGTAGTTGAGGGTACACATTATATATTGGGGTCAGTGTGGTGTATAAGTCTTGTACACAGTGCCCTCAGTCCTGTAGTTGAGGGTACACATTATATATTGGGGTCAGTGTGGTGTATAAGTCTTGTACACAGTGCCCTCAGTCCTGTAGTTGAGGGTACACATTATATATTGGGGTCAGTGTGGTGTATAAGTCTTGAACACAGTGCCCTCAGTCCTGTAGTTGGGGTACACATTATATATTGGGGTCAGTGTGGTGTATAAGTCTTGTACACAGTGCCCTCAGTCCTGTAGTTGAGGGTACACATTATATATTGGGGTCAGTGTGGTGTATAAGTCTTGTACACATTGCCCTCAATCCTGGAGTTGGGGTACACATTATATATTGGGGTCAGTGTGGTGTATAAGTCTTGTACACAGTGCCCTCAGTCCTGTAGTTGGGGTACACATTATATATTGGGGTCAGTGTGGTGTATAAGTCTTGTACACAGTGCTCTCAGTCCTGTAGTTGGGGGTACACATTATATATTGGGGTCAGTGTGGTGTATAAGTCTTGTACACAGTGCCCTCAGTCCTGTAGTTGAGGGTACACATTATATATTGGGGTCAGTGTTGTGTATAAGTCTTGTACACAGTGTCCTCAGTCCTGGAGTTGGGGGTACACATTATATATTGGGGTCAGTGTTGTGTATAAGTCTTGTACACAGTGCCCTCAGTCCTGTAGTTGGGGGTACACATTATATATTGGGGTCAGTGTGGTGTATAAGTCTTGTACACAGTGCCCTCAGTCCTGTAGTTGGGGGTACACATTATATATTGGGGTCAGTGTGGTGTATAAGTCTTGTACACAGTGCCCTCAGTCCTGTAGTTGAGGGTACACATTATATATTGGGGTCAGTGTTGTGTATAAGTCTTGTACACAGTGTCCTCAGTCCTGGAGTTGGGGGTACACATTATATATTGGGGTCAGTGTGGTGTATAAGTCTTGTACACAGTGCCCTCAGTCCTGTAGTTGGGGGTACACATTATATATTGGGGTCAGTGTGGTGTATAAGTCTTGTACACAGTGCCCTCAGTCCTGTAGTTGGGGGTGCACATTATATATTGGGGTCAGTGTGTTATATAAGTCTTGTACACAGTGTCCTCAGTCCTGTAGTTGGGGGTACACATTATATATTGGGGTCAGTGTGGTGTATAAGTCTTGTACACAGTGCCCTCAGTCCTGTAGTTGGGGTACACATTATATATTGGGGTCAGTGTGGTATATAAGTCTAGTACACACAGCCCTCAGTCCTGTAGTTGGGGGTACACATTATATATTGGGGTCAGTGTTTTGTATAAGTCTTGTACACAGTGTCCTCAGTCCTGGAGTTGGGGGTACACATTATATATTGGGGTCAGTGTGGTGTATAAGTCTTGTACACAGTGTCCTCAGTCCTGGAGTTGGGGGTACACATTATATATTGGGGTCAGTGTGGTGTATAAGTCTTGTACACAGTGCCCTCAGTCCTGTAGTTGGGGGTACACATTATATATTGGGGTCAGTGTGGTGTATAAGTCTTGTACACAGTGCCCTCAGTCCTGTAGTTGAGGGTACACATTATATATTGGGGTCAGTGTGGTGTATAAGTCTTGTACACAGTGCCCTCAGTCCTGTAGTTGAGGGTACACATTATATATTGGGGTCAGTGTGGTGTATAAGTCTTGTACACAGTGCCCTCAGTCCTGTAGTTGGGGGTACACATTATATATTCGGGTCAGTGTGGTGTATAAGTCTTGTACACAGTGCTCTCAGTCCTGTAGTTGGGGTACACATTATATATTGGGGTCAGTGTGGTGTATAAGTCTTGTACACAGTGCCCTCAGTCCTGTAGTTGAGGGTACACATTATATATTGGGGTCAGTGTGGTGTATAAGTCTTGTACACAGTGCCCTCAGTCCTGTAGTTGAGGGTACACATTATATATTGGGGTCAGTGTGGTGTATAAGTCTTGTACACAGTGCCCTCAGTCCTGTAGTTGGGGGTACACATTATATATTGGGGTCAGTGTGGTGTATAAGTCTTGTACACAGTGCCCTCAGTCCTGTAGTTGGGGGTACACATTATATATTGGGGTCAGTGTGGTGTATAAGTCTTGTACACAGTGTCCTCAGTCCTGTAGTTGGGGGTACACATTATATATTGGGGTCAGTGTGGTGTATAAGTCTTGTACACAGTGCCCTCAATCCTGGAGTTGGGGGTACACATTATATATTGGGGTCAGTGTGGTGTATAAGTCTTGTACACAGTGCCCTCAGTCCTGTAGTTGGGGGTACACATTATATATTGGGGTCAGTGTGGTGTATAAGTCTTGTACACAGTGCCCTCAGTCCTGTAGTTGAGGGTACACATTATATATTGGAGTCAGTGTGGTGTATAAGTCTTGTACACAGTGCCCTCAGTCCTGTAGTTGGGGGTACACATTATATATTGGGGTCAGTGTGGTGTATAAGTCTTGTACACAGTGCCCTCAATCCTGGAGTTGGGGGTACACATTATATATTGGGGTCAGTGTGGTGTATAAGTCTTGTACACAGTGCCCTCAGTCCTGTAGTTGGGGGTACACATTATATATTGGGGTCAGTGTGGTGTATAAGTCTTGTACACAGTGCCCTCAGTCCTGTAGTTGAGGGTACACATTATATATTGGAGTCAGTGTGGTGTATAAGTCTTGTACACAGTGCCCTCAGTCCTGTAGTTGAGGGTACACATTATATATTGGGGTCAGTGTGGTGTATAAGTCTTGTACACAGTGCCCTCAGTCCTGTAGTTGGGGGTACACATTATATATTGGGGTCAGTGTGGTGTATAAGTCTTGTACACAGTGTCCTCAGTCCTGTAGTTGGGGGTACACATTATATATTGAGGTCAGTGTGGTGTATAAGTCTTGTACACAGTGCCCTCAGTCCTGTAGTTGAGGGTACACATTATATATTGGGGTCAGTGTGGTGTATAAGTCTTGTACACAGTGCCCTCAGTCCTGTAGTTGAGGGTACACATTATATATTGGGGTCAGTGTGGTGTATAAGTCTTGTACACAGTGCCCTCAGTCCTGTAGTTGGGGGTACACATTATATATTGGGGTCAGTGTGGTGTATAAGTCTTGTACACAGTGTCCTCAGTCCTGTAGTTGGGGGTACACATTATATATTGGGGTCAGTGTGGTGTATAAGTCTTGTACACAGTGCCCTCAATCCTGGAGTTGGGGGTACACATTATATATTGGGGTCAGTGTGGTGTATAAGTCTTGTACACAGTGCCCTCAGTCCTGTAGTTGGGGGTACACATTATATATTGGGGTCAGTGTGGTGTATAAGTCTTGTACACAGTGCCCTCAGTCCTGTAGTTGAGGGTACACATTATATATTGGAGTCAGTGTGGTGTATAAGTCTTGTACACAGTGCCCTCAGTCCTGTAGTTGGGGGTACACATTATATATTGGGGTCAGTGTGGTGTATAAGTCTTGTACACAGTGCCCTCAGTCCTGTAGTTGGGGTACACATTATATATTGGGGTCAGTGTGGTGTATAAGTCTTGTACACAGTGCTCTCAGTCCTGTAGTTGGGGGTACACATTATAAATTGGGGTCAGTGTGGTGTATAAGTCTTGTACACAGTGCCCTCAGTCCTGTAGTTGAGGGTACACATTATATATTGGGGTCAGTGTTGTGTATAAGTCTTGTACACAGTGTCCTCAGTCCTGGAGTTGGGGGTACACATTATATATTGGGGTCAGTGTTGTGTATAAGTCTTGTACACAGTGTCCTCAGTCCTGGAGTTGGGGGTACACATTATATATTGGGGTCAGTGTGGTGTATAAGTCTTGTACACAGTGCCCTCAGTCCTGTAGTTGAGGGTACACATTATATATTGGGGTCAGTGTTGTGTATAAGTCTTGTACACAGTGTCCTCAGTCCTGGAGTTGGGGGTACACATTATATATTGGGGTCAGTGTGGTGTATAAGTCTTGTACACAGTGCCCTCAGTCCTGTAGTTGGGGGTACACATTATATATTGGGGTCAGTGTGGTGTATAAGTCTTGTACACAGTGCCCTCAGTCCTGTAGTTGGGGGTGCACATTATATATTGGGGTCAGTGTGTTATATAAGTCTTGTACACAGTGTCCTCAGTCCTGTAGTTGGGGGTACACATTATATATTGGGGTCAGTGTGGTGTATAAGTCTTGTACACAGTGCCCTCAGTCCTGTAGTTGAGGGTACACATTATATATTGGGGTCAGTGTTGTGTATAAGTCTTGTACACAGTGTCCTCAGTCCTGGAGTTGGGGGTACACATTATATATTGGGGTCAGTGTGGTGTATAAGTCTTGTACACAGTGCCCTCAGTCCTGTAGTTGGGGGTACACATTATATATTGGGGTCAGTGTGGTGTATAAGTCTTGTACACAGTGCCCTCAGTCCTGTAGTTGGGGGTGCACATTATATATTGGGGTCAGTGTGTTATATAAGTCTTGTACACAGTGCCCTCAGTCCTGTAGTTGGGGGTGCACATTATATATTGGGGTCAGTGTATTATATAAGTCTTGTACACAGTGCCCTCAGTCCTGTAGTTGGGGGTACACATTATATATTGAGGTCAGTGTGGTGTATAAGTCTTGTACACAGTGCCCTCAGTCCTGTAGTTGGGGTACACATTATATATTGGGGTCAGTGTGGTATATAAGTCTAGTACACACAGCCCTCAGTCCTGTAGTTGGGGGTACACATTATATATTGGGGTCAGTGTTGTGTATAAGTCTTGTACACAGTGTCCTCAGTCCTGGAGTTGGGGGTACACATTATATATTGGGGTCAGTGTGGTGTATAAGTCTTGTACACAGTGCACTCAGTCCTGTAGTTGGGGGTACACATTATATATTGGGGTCAGTGTGGTGTATAAGTCTTGTACACAGTGCCCTCAGTTCTGTAGTTGGGGGTACACATTATATATTGGGGTCAGTGTGGTGTATAAGTCTTGTACACAGTGCTCTCAGTCCTGTAGTTGGGGTACACATTATATATTGGGGTCAGTGTGGTGTATAAGTCTTGTACACAGTGCCCTCAGTCCTGTAGTTGGGGTACACATTATATATTGGGGTCAGTGTGGTGTATAAGTCTTTTACACAGTGCCCTCAGTCCTGTAGTTGGGGGTACACATTATATATTGGGGTCAGTGTGGTGTATAAGTCTTGTACACAGTGCTCTCAGTCCTGTAGTTGGGGTACACATTATATATTGGGGTCAGTGTGGTGTATAAGTCTTGTACACAGTGCCCTCAGTCCTGTAGTTGGGGTACACATTATATATTGGGGTCAGTGTGGTGTATAAGTCTTTTACACAGTGCCCTCAGTCCTGTAGTTGGGGGTTCACATTATATATTGGGGTCAGTGTGGTGTATAAGTCTTGTACACAATGCCCTCAGTCCTGTAGTTGAGGGTACACATTATATATTGGGGTCAGTGTGGTGTATAAGTTTTGTACACAGTGCCCTCAGTCCTGTAGTTGAGGGTACACATTATATATTGGGGTCAGTGTGATGTATTAGTCTTGTACACAGTGCCCTCAGTCCTGTAGTTGGGGTACACATTATATATTGGGGTCAGTGTGGTGTATAAGTCTTGTACACAGTACCCTCAGTCCTGTAGTTGAGGGTACACATTATATATTGGGGTCAGTGTGGTGTATAAGTCTTGTACACAGTGCCCTCAATCCTGGAGTTGGGGTACACATTATATATTGGGGTCAGTGTGGTGTATAAGTCTTGTACACAGTGCCCTCAGTCCTGTAGTTGGGGGTACACATTATATATTGGGGTCAGTGTGGTGTATAAGTCTTGTACACAGTGCTCTCAGTCCTGTAGTTGGGGTACACATTATATTTTGGGGTCAGTGTGGTGTATAAGTCTTGTACACAGTGCTCTCAGTCCTGTAGTTGGGGGTACACATTATATATTGGGGTCAGTGTGGTGTATAAGTCTTGTACACAGTGCCCTCAGTCCTGTAGTTGGGGGTACACATTATATATTGGGGTCAGTGTGGTGTATAAGTCTTGTACACAGTGCTCTCAGTCCTGTAGTTGGGGTACACATTATATTTTGGGGTCAGTGTGGTGTATAAGTCTTGTACACAGTGCTCTCAGTCCTGTAGTTGGGGGTACACATTATATATTGGGGTCAGGTTGGTGTGTAAGTCTTGTACACAGTGCCCTCAGTCCTGTAGTTGAGGGTACACATTATATATTGGGGTCAGTGTGGTGTATAAGTCTTGTACACAGTGCCCTCAGTCCTGTAGTTGAGGGTACACATTATATATTGGGGTCAGTGTGGTGTATAAGTCTTGTACACAGTGCCCTCAGTCCTGTAGTTGGGGGGGTACACATTATATATTGGGGTCAGTGTGGTGTATAAGTCTTGTACACAGTGCCCTCAGTCCTGTAGTTGAGGGTACACATTATATATTGGGGTCAGTGTGGTGTATAAGTCTTGTACACAGTGCCCTCAGTCCTGTAGTTGGGGTACACATTATATATTGGGGTCAGTGTGGTGTATAAGTCTTGTACACAGTGCCATCAGTCCTGTAGTTGGGGGTACACATTATATATTGGGGTCAGTGTGGTGTATAAGTCTTGTACACAGTGCCCTCAGTCCTGTAGTTGGGGGTACACATTATATATTGGGGTCAGTGTAGTGTATAAGTCTTGTACACAGTGTCCTCAGTCCTGTAGTTGGGGGTACACATTATATATTGGGGTCAGTGTGGTGTATAAGTCTTGTACACAGTGCCCTCAGTTCTGTAGTTGGGGGTACACATTATATATTGGGGTCAGTGTGGTGTATAAGTCTTGTACACAGTGCCCTCAGTCCTGTAGTTGGGGTACACATTATATATTGGGGTCAGTGTGGTGTATAAGTCTTGTACACAGTGCCCTCAGTCCTGTAGTTGAGGGTACACATTATATATTGGGGTCAGTGTTGTGTATAAGTCTTGTACACAGTGTCCTCAGTCCTGTAGTTGGGGGTACACATTATATATTGGGGTCAGTGTGGTGTATAAGTCTTGTACACAATGCCCTCAGTCCTGTAGTTGGGGGTACACGTTATATATTGGGGTCAGTGTGGTGTATAAGTCTAGTACACACAGCCCTCAGTCCTGTAGTTGGGGGTACACATTATATATTGGGGTCAGTGTTGTGTATAAGTCTTGTACACAGTGTCCTCAGTCCTGGAGTTGGGGGTACACATTATATATTGGGGTCAGTGTGGTGTATAAGTCTTGTACACAGTGCCCTCAGTTCTGTAGTTGGGGGTACACATTATATATTGGGGTCAGTGTGGTGTATAAGTCTTGTACACAGTGCCCTCAGTCCTGTAGTTGGGGTACACATTATATATTGGGGTCAGTGTGGTGTATAAGTCTTTTACACAGTGCCCTCAGTCCTGTAGTTGGGGGTACACATTATATATTGGGGTCAGTGTGGTGTATTAGTCTTGTACACAGTGCCCTCAGTCCTGTAGTTGGGGGTACACATTATATATTGGGGTCAGTGTGGTGTATAAGTCTTGTACACAGTGTCCTCAGTCCTGTAGTTGAGGGTACACATTATATATTGGGGTCAGTGTGGTGTATAAGTCTTGTACACAGTGTCCTCAGTCCTGTAGTTGAGGGTACACATTATATATTGGGGTCAGTGTGGTGTATAAGTCTTGTACACAGTGCCCTCTGTCCTGTAGTTGAGGGTACACATTATATATTGGGGTCAGTGTGGTGTATAAGTCTTGTACACAGTGTCCTCAGTCCTGTAGTTGGGGGTACACATTATATATTGGGGTCAGTGTGGTGTATAAGTCTTGTACACAGTGCCCTCAGTCCTGTAGTTGGGGGTACACATTATATATTGGGGTCAGTGTGGTGTATAAGTCTTGTACACAGTGTCCTCAGTCCTGGAGTTGGGGGTACACATTATATATTGGGGTCAGTGTGGTGTATAAGTCTTGTACACAGTGCCCTCAGTCCTGTAGTTGAGGGTACACATTATATATTGGGGTCAGTGTGGTGTATAAGTCTTGTACACAGTGTCCTCAGTCCTGTAGTTGGGGGTACACATTATATATTGGGGTCAGTGTGGTGTATAAGTCTTGTACACAGTGCCCTCAGTTCTGTAGTTGGGGGTACACATTATATATTGGGGTCAGTGTGGTGTATAAGTCTTGTACACAGTGCTCTCAGTCCTGTAGTTGGGGTACACATTATATATTGGGGTCAGTGTTGTGTATAAGTCTTGTACACAGTGTCCTCAGTCCTGGAGTTGGGGGTACACATTATATATTGGGGTCAGTGTGGTGTATAAGTCTTGTACACAGTGCCCTCAGTCCTGTAGTTGAGGGTACACATTATATATTGGGGTCAGTGTTGTGTATAAGTCTTGTACACAGTGTCCTCAGTCCTGTAGTTGGGGGTACACATTATATATTGGGGTCAGTGTGGTGTATAAGTCTTGTACACAATGCCCTCAGTCCTGTAGTTGGGGGTACACGTTATATATTGGGGTCAGTGTGGTATATAAGTCTAGTACACACAGCCCTCAGTCCTGTAGTTGGGGGTACACATTATATATTGGGGTCAGTGTTGTGTATAAGTCTTGTACACAGTGTCCTCAGTCCTGGAGTTGGGGGTACACATTATATATTGGGGTCAGTGTGGTGTATAAGTCTTGTACACAGTGCCCTCAGTCCTGTAGTTGGGGTACACATTATATATTGGGGTCAGTGTGGTGTATAAGTCTTTTACACAGTGCCCTCAGTCCTGTAGTTGGGGGTACACATTATATATTGGGGTCAGTGTGGTGTATAAGTCTTGTACACAGTGCTCTCAGTCCTGTAGTTGGGGTACACATTAAATATTGGGGTCAGTGTGGTGTATAAGTCTAGTACACACAGCCCTCAGTCCTGTAGTTGGGGGTACACATTATATATTGGGGTCAGTGTTGTGTATAAGTCTTGTACACAGTGTCCTCAGTCCTGGAGTTGGGGGTACACATTATATATTGGGGTCAGTGTGGTGTATAAGTCTTGTACACAGTGCCCTCAGTTCTGTAGTTGGGGGTACACATTATATATTGGGGTCAGTGTGGTGTATAAGTCTTGTACACAGTGCTCTCAGTCCTGTAGTTGGGGTACACATTATATATTGGGGTTAGTGTGGTGTATAAGTCTTGTACACAGTGCCCTCAGTCCTGTAGTTGGGGTACACATTATATATTGGGGTCAGTGTGGTGTATAAGTCTTGTACACAGTGCTCTCAGTCCTGTAGTTGGGGTACACATTATATATTGGGGTCAGTGTGGTGTATAAGTCTTGTACACAGTGCCCTCAGTCCTGTAGTTGGGGTACACATTATATATTGGGGTCAGTGTGGTGTATAAGTCTTTTACACAGTGCCCTCAGTCCTGTAGTTGGGGGTACACATTATATATTGGGGTCAGTGTGGTATGTAAGTCTTGTACACAGTGCCCTCAGTCCTGTAGTTGAGGGTACACATTATATATTGGGGTCAGTGTGATGTATTAGTCTTGTACACAGTGCCCTCAGTCCTGTAGTTGGGGTACACATTATATATTGGGGTCAGTGTGGTGTATAAGTCTTGTACACAGTGTCCTCAGTCCTGTAGTTGAGGGTACACATTATATATTGGGGTCAGTGTGGTGTATAAGTCTTGTACACAGTGCCCTCAGTCCTGTAGTTGGGGGTACACATTATATATTGGGGTCAGTGTGGTGTATAAGTCTTGTACACAGTGCCCTCAGTCCTGTAGTTGAGGGTACACATTATATATTGGGGTCAGTGTGGTGTATAAGTCTTGTACACAGTGCCCTCAGTCCTGTAGTTGAGGGTACACATTATATATTGGGGTCAGTGTGGTGTATAAGTCTTGTACACAGTGCCCTCAGTCCTGTAGTTGGGGGTACACATTATATATTGGGGTCAGTGTGGTGTATAAGTCTTGTACACAGTGCCCTCAGTCCTGTAGTTGGGGGTACACATTATATATTGGGGTCAGTGTGGTGTATAAGTCTTGTACACAGTGCCCTCAATCCTGGAGTTGGGGTACACATTATATATTGGGGTCAGTGTGGTGTATAAGTCTTGTACACAGTGTCCTCAGTCCTGTAGTTGGGGTACACATTATATTTTGGGGTCAGTGTGGTGTATAAGTCTTGTACACAGTGCTCTCAGTCCTGTAGTTGGGGGTACACATTATATATTGGGGTCAGTGTGGTGTATAAGTCTTGTACACAGTGTCCTCAGTCCTGTAGTTGAGGGTACACATTATATATTGGGGTCAGTGTGGTGTATAAGTCTTGTACACAGTGTCCTCAGTCCTGTAGTTGAGGGTACACATTATATATTGGGGTCAGTGTGGTGTATAAGTCCTATACACAGTGTCCTCAGTCCTGTAGTTGGGGGTACACATTATATATTGGAGTCAGTGTGGTGTATAAGTCTTGTACACAGTGCCCTCAGTCCTGTAGTTGAGGGTACACATTATATATTGGGGTCAGTGTGGTGTATAAGTCTTGTACACAGTGCCCTCAGTCCTGCAGTTGAGGGTACACATTATATATTGGGGTCAGTGTGGTGTATAAGTCCTATACACAGTGTCCTCAGTCCTGTAGTTGGGGGTACACATTATATATTGGAGTCAGTGTGGTGTATAAGTCTTGTACACAGTGCCCTCAGTCCTGTAGTTGAGGGTACACATTATATATTGGGGTCAGTGTGATGTATTAGTCTTGTACACAGTGCCCTCAGTCCTGTAGTTGGGGGTACACATTATATATTGGAGTCAGTGTGGTGTATAAGTCTTGTACACAGTGCCCTCAGTCCTGTAGTTGAGGGTACACATTATATATTGGGGTCAGTGTGATGTATTAGTCTTGTACACAGTGCCCTCAGTCCTGTAGTTGGGGGTACACATTATATATTGGGGTCAGTGTGGTGTATAAGTCTTGTACACAGTGCCCTCAGTCCTGTAGTTGGGGGTACACATTATATATTGGGGTCAGTGTAGTGTATAAGTCTTGTACACAGTGCCCTCAGTCATGTAGTTGAGGGTACACATTATATATTGGGGTCAGTGTGGTGTATAAGTCTTGTACACAGTGCCATCAGTCCTGTAGTTGGGGGTACACATTATATATTGGGGTCAGTGTGGTGTATAAGTCTTGTACACAGTGCCATCAGTCCTGTAGTTGGGGGTACACATTATATATTGGGGTCAGTGTGGTGTATAAGTCTTGTACACAGTGCCCTCAGTCCTGGAGTTGGGGGTGCACATTATATATTGGGGTCAGTGTGGTGTATAAGTCTTGTACACAGTGCTCTCAGTCCTGTAGTTGGGGGTACACATTATATATTGGGGTCAGTGTGATGTATAAGTCTTGTACACATTGCTCTCAGTCCTGTAGTTGGGGGTACACATTATATATTGAGGTCAGTGTGGTGTATAATTTTTGTACACAGTGCTCTCAGTCCTGTAGTTGGGGTACACATTATATATTGGGGTCAGTGTGGTGTATAAGTCTTGTACACAGTGCCCTCAGTCCTGTAGTTGGGGGTACACATTATATATTGAGGTCAGTGTGGTGTATAATTTTTGTACACAGTGCCCTCAGTCCTGTAGTTGGGGGTACACATTATATATTGGGGTCAGTGTGGTGTATAAGTCTTGTACACAGTGCCCTCAGTCCTGTAGTTGGGGTACACATTATATATTGGGGTCAGTGTGGTGTATAAGTCTTGTACACAGTGCCCTCAGTCCTGTAGTTGGGGTACACATTATATATTGGGGTCAGTGTGGTGTATAAGTCTTGTACACAGTGCCCTCAGTCCTGTAGTTGGGGTACACATTATATATTGGGGTCAGTGTGGTGTATAAGTCTTGTACACACAGCCCTCAGTCCTGTAGTTGGGGGTACACATTATATATTGGGGTCAGTGTGGTGTATAAGTCTTGTACACAGTGCCCTCAGTCCTGTAGTTGGGGGTACACATTATATATTGGGGTCAGTGTGGTATATAAGTCTTGTACACAGTGCCCTCAGTCCTGTAGTTGAGGGTACACATTATATATTGGGGTCAGTGTGGTGTATAAGTCTTGTACACAGTGTCCTCAGTCCTGTAGTTGGGGGTACACATTATATATTGGGGTCAGTGTGGTGTATAAGTCTTGTACACAGTGCCCTCAGTCCTGTAGTTGGGGGTACACATTATATATTGGGGTCAGTGTGGTGTATAAGTCTTGTACACAGTGCCCTCAGTCCTGTAGTTGGGGGGTACACATTATATATTGGGGTCAGTGTGGTGTATAAGTCTTGTACACAGTGCCCTCAGTCCTGTAGTTGGGGGGTACACATTATATATTGGGGTCAGTGTGGTGTATAAGTCTTGTACACAGCGCCCTCAGTCCTGTAGTTGGGGGTACACATTATATATTGGGGTCAGTGTGGTGTATAAGTCTTGTACACAGTGCCCTCAGTCCTGTAGTTGGGGGTACACATTATATATTGGAGTCAGTGTGGTGTATAAGTCTTGTACACAGTGCTCTCAGTCCTGTAGTTGGGGGTACACATTATATATTGGAGTCAGTGTGGTGTATAAGTCTTGTACACAGTGCCCTCAGTCCTGTAGTTGGGGGTACACATTATATATTGGAGTCAGTGTGGTGTATAAGTCTTGTACACAGTGCCCTCAGTCCTGTAGTTGGGGGTACACATTATATATTGGGGTCAGTGTGGTGTATAAGTCTTGTACACAGTGCCCTCAGTCCTGTAGTTGGGGGGTACACATTATATATTGGGGTCAGTGTGGTGTATAAGTCTTGTACACAGTGCCCTCAGTCCTGTAGTTGGGGGTACACATTATATATTGGGGTCAGTGTGGTGTATAAGTCTTGTACACAGTGCTCTCAGTCCTGTAGTTGGGGGTACACATTATATATTGGGGTCAGTGTGGTGTATAAGTCTTGTACACAGTGCCCTCAGTCCTGTAGTTGGGGTACACATTATATATTGGGGTCAGTGTGGTGTATAAGTCTTGTACACAGTGCCCTCAGTCCTTTAGTTGGGGTACACATTATATATTGTTTTCAGTGTGGTGTATAAGTCTTGTACACACAGCCCTCAGTCCTGTAGTTGGGGGTACACATTATATATTGGGGTCAGTGTGGTGTATAAGTCTTGTACACAGTGCCCTCAGTCCTGTAGTTGGGGGGTACACATTATATATTGGGGTCAGTGTGGTGTATAAGTCTTGTACACAGTGCCCTCAGTCCTGTAGTTGAGGGTACACATTATATATTGGGGTCAGTGTGGTGTATAAGTCTTGTACACAGTGTCCTCAGTCCTGTAGTTGGGGGTACACATTATATATTGGGGTCAGTGTGGTGTATAAGTCTTGTACACAGTGCCCTCAGTCCTGTAGTTGGGGGTACACATTATATATTGGGGTCAGTGTGGTGTATAAGTCTTGTACACAGTGCCCTCAGTCCTGTAGTTGGGGGTACACATTATATATTGGGGTCAGTGTGGTGTATAAGTCTTGTACACAGTGCCCTCAGTCCTGTAGTTGGGGGTACACATTATATATTGGGGTCAGTGTGGTGTATAAGTCTTGTACACAGTGCCCTCAGTCCTGTAGTTGGGGGGTACACATTATATATTGGGGTCAGTGTGGTGTATAAGTCTTGTACACAGTGCTCTCAGTCCTGTAGTTGGGGGTACACATTATATATTGGGGTCAGTGTGGTGTATAAGTCTTGTACACAGTGTCCTCAGTCCTGTAGTTGGGGGTACACATTATATATTGGGGTCAGTGTGGTGTATAAGTCTTGTACACAGTGCCCTCAGTCCTGTAGTTGGGGGGTACACATTATATATTGGGGTCAGTGTGGTATATAAGTCTTGTACACAGTGCCCTCAGTCCTGTAGTTGCGGGTGCACATTATATATTGGGGTCAGTGTGGTGTATAAGTCTTGTACACAGTGCCCTCAGTCCTGTAGTTGGGGGTACACATTATATATTGGGGTCAGTGTGGTGTATAAATCTTGTACACTGTGCCCTCAGTCCGGTAGTTGGGGTACACATTATATATTGGGGTCAGTGTGGTGTATAAGTCTTGTACACAGTGCCCTCAGTCCTGTAGTTGGGGGTACACATTATATATTGGGGTCAGTGTGGTGTATAAGTCTTGTACACAGTGCCCTCAGTCCTGTAGTTGGGGTACACATTATATATTGGGGTCAGTGTGGTGTATAAGTTTTGTACACAGTGCCCTCAATCCTGTAGTTGGGGGTACACATTATATATTGGGGTCAGTGTGGTTTATAAGTCTTGTACACAGTGTCCTCAGTCCTGTAGTTGGGGTACACATTATATATTGGGGTCAGTGTGATGTATAAGTCTTGTACACAGTGCCCTCAGTCCTGTAGTTGGGGTACACATAATATAATGGGGTCAGTGTGGTATATAAGTCTTGTGCACAGTGCCCTCAGTCCTGTAGTTGGGGTACACATAATATATTGGGGTCAGTGTGGTATATAAGTCTTGTACACAGTGCCCTCAGTCCGGTAGTTGGGGTACACATTATATTTTGGGGTCAGTGTGGTGTATAAGTCTTGTACACAGTGCCCTCAGTCCTGTAGTTGGGGGTACACATTATATATTGGGGTCAGTGTGGTGTATAAGTCTTGTACACAGTGTCCTCAGTCCTGTAGTTGGGGGTACACATTATATATTGGGGTCAGTGTGGTGTATAAGTCTTGTACACAGTGCCCTCAGTCCTGTAGTTGGGGGTACACATTATATATTGGGGTCAGTGTGGTGTATAAGTCTTGTACACAGTGTCCTTAGTCCTGTTGTTGGGGGTACACATTATATATTGGGGTCAGTGTGGTGTATAAGTCTTGTACACAGTGCCCTCAGTCCTGTAGTTGGGGGTACACATTATATATTGGGGTCAGTGTGGTGTATAAGTCTTGTACACAGTGTCCTCAGTCCTGTAGTTGGGGGTACACATTATATATTGGGGTCAGTGTGGTGTATAAGTCTTGTACACAGTGCCCTCAGTCCTGTAGTTGGGGTACACATTATATATTGGGGTCAGTGTGGTGTATAAGTCTTGTACACAGTGCCCTCAGTCCTGTAGTTGAGGGTACACATTATATATTGGGGTCAGTGTGGTGTATAAGTCTTGTACACACAGCCCTCAGTCCTGTAGTTGAGGGTACACATTATATATTGGGGTCAGTGTGGTGTATAAGTCTTGTACACAGTGCCCTCAGTCCTGTAGTTGGGGGTACACATTATATATTGGGGTCAGTGTGGTGTATAAGTCTTGTACACAGTGCCCTCAGTCCTGTCGTTGGGGGTACACATTATATATTGGGGTCAGTGTGGTGTATAAGTCTTGTACACAGTGCCCTCAGTCCTGTAGTTGGGGGTACACATTATATATTGGGGTCAGTGTGATCTATAAGTCTTGTGCACAGTCCTCTCAGTCCTGTAGTTGGGGGTACACATTATATATTGGGGTCAGTGTGGTGTATAAGTCTTGTACACAGTGCCATCAGTCCTGTAGTTGGGGTACACATTATATATTGGGGTCAGTGTGGTGTATAAGTCTTGTACACAGTGCCCTCAGTCCTGTAGTTGGGGTACACATTATATATTGGGGACAGTGTGGTATATAAGTCTTGTACACAGTGCCCTCAGTCCTGTAGTTGGGGGTACACATTATATATTGGGGTCAGTGTGATCTATAAGTCTTGTGCACAGTGCCATCAGTCCTGTAGTTGGGGTACACATTATATATTGGGGTCAGTGTGGTGTATAAGTCTTGTACACAGTGCCCTCAGTCCTGTAGTTGGGGTACACATATATTGGGGTCAGTGTGGTGTATAAGTCTTGTACACAGTGCCCTCAGTCCTGTAGTTGGGGTACACATTATATTTTGGGGTCAGTGTGGTGTAAAAGTCTTGTACACAGCGCCCACAGTCATGTAGTTCGGGTATACATTATATATTGGGGTCAGTGTGGTGTATAAGTCTTGTACACAGTGCCCTCAGTCCTGTAGTTGGGGGTACACATTATATATTGGGGTCAGTGTGGTGTATAAGTCTTGTACACAGTGCCCTCAGTCCTGTAGTTGGGGGTACACATTATATATTGGGGTCAGTGTGGTGTATAAGTCTTGTACACAGTGCCCTCAGTCCTGTAGTTGGGGGTACACATTATATATTGGGGTCAGTGTGGTGTATAAGTCTTGTACACAGTGCCATCAGTCCTGTAGTTGAGGGTACACATTATTAATTTGGGTCAGTGTGGAGTATAAGTCTTGTACACAGTGCCCTCAGTCCTGTAGTTGGGGGTACACATTATATATTGGGGTCAGTGTGGTATATAAGTCTTGTACACAGTGCCCTCAGTCCGGTAGTTGGGGTACACATTATATATTGGGGTCAGTGTGGTGTATAAGTCTTGTACACCGTGCCCTCAGTCCGGTAGTTGGGGTACACATTATATTTTGGGGTCAGTGTGGTGTATAAGTCTTGTACACAGTGCCCTCAGTCCTGTAGTTGGGGGTACACATTATATATTGGGGTCAGTGTGGTATATAAGTTTTGTACACAGTGTCCTCAGTCCTGTAGTTGGGGTACACATTATATTTTGGGGTCAGTGTGGTGTATAAGTCTTGTACACAGTGTCCTCAGTCCTGTAGTTGGGGGTACACATTATATATTGGGGTCAGTGTGATCTATAAGTCTTGTACACAGTGCCCTCAGTCCGGTAGTTGGGGGTACACATTATATATTGGGGTCAGTGTGGTGTATAAGTCTTGTACACAGTGCCCTCAGTCCTGTAGTTGGGGGTACACATTATATATTGGGGTCAGTGTGATCTATAAGTCTTGTACACAGTGCCCTCAGTCTTGTAGTTGGGGTACACAATATATATTGGGGTCAGTGTGATCTATAAGTTTTGTACACAGTGCCCTCAGTCCTGTAGTTGGGGGTACACATTATATATTGGGGTCAGTGTGGTGTATAAGTCTTGTACACAGTGGCCTCAGTCCTGTAGTTGGGGTACACATTATATATTGGGGTCAGTGTGGTGTATAAGTTTTGTACACAGTGCCCTCAATCCTGTAGTTGGGGGTACACATTATATATTGGGGTCAGTGTGGTTTATAAGTCTTGTACACAGTGTCCTCATGTCACGGGTGTGTCGCCACGAAGATCGTCACGAGTACACAGCCTGACTTCTCGCAGCTGACTTGTTGGTGCTTTGTGTTTTTCGGCAGTGAGGGAGTTAATTCTCTCTCTCTCTGTGCTAGACGAGGTCCAGCCTCGCCCAGCTGCAATCAATGCTGCTGTAGTGAGACTCCTTCAAATGCCTGCTGGTCTGTTTGGGAAGTGTCGGTGAAAGCATTTCATTCAGACTAACAGAGCGGATCGTGGTGTTTGGAGTTTCTGAGATAAATGTATTTGGAGTGTTTTTTCCCTTCCTCGCTTTATCATTTATCTCCTTTCCCGTTGGTCTTCCCTCTGTTGTAGTTGTGTAGTTGTTGTATGCAAGGTGGTTTTGGTTTTTCCCTTGTACTGTCTCGTTCGTCTAAGTACTGTGTGTGGGCATATTATTACTTGTCCCCTTTTGTTGTGATCGGGGTCCTTCTCAGGACTAGATTACTTAGGTGCAGGGATCCTCAGGAGGTAGGGGTTACGCTGGCGGCCTGGACCTCTGTACCTTTAACAGTACCTCCAGGTTGAGGGACTAGTCAGGGCCCCAGCTTAGGGTCAGCTTAGGCCCCCTACCTCCAGTATACAGAGACAGCGTGACATTTTCACCGACCCACTTAGTTTTTCTCCAGCTACCATGGATCCAGTAGCCGGTCTAGCTCGGCAGTTGCAGAGTTTGTCCATGGAGCTGGCGGACGTTAGGTCCAAGGTTTTGCATCCTCAGGAGCAAGCCGGACCAGAACCTAAAGTAGCTCTCACTGACAGGTTCACTGGGGGGCGGGACAAGTTTTTTGTTTTCCGGGAGGCATGCAAGTTGTACTTTTGGCTGCGGCCTCGGTCATCGGGGAGTGAAGAACAAAGGGTGGGAATTGTCATCTCGCTCCTACAAGGGGACCCACAATCTTGGGCGTTCTCTCTTCCCCCGGGCTCCCCGGCTCTCCAGTCAGTGGATAGGTTTTTCGCTGCTCTGGGACTCGTATATGATGACCCAGATCGGATCTCCCTTGCTGAGTCTAAGTTACGTAGGATCCAGCAGGGAGATCGTCCGGCGGAGGAATTCTGTTCGGAGTTCCGTAGGTGGGCCACGGACACCCAGTGGAATGACCCGGCTCTTAGGAGCCAGTTTTGTCATGGTTTATCCGACAAATTACAGGATGTGTTGGCACAGTATGACTCTCCCGCGTCACTGGAAGCCGCTATGGCCCTTGCTATTCGCGTTGACAGACGGCTTCGGGAGAGGTGCGGGATAACTCTACCCCCTGTGATGACTCCACCTCCTACAAGGTCCCCTCATATGGTGGTTCCCCTGGTCAGTCCAGAGGAGCCTATGCAATTAGGAGGGACATCATTTCGGGGGAGGGGACCGGTGGTGCGCCATAAGACAGGAAGGTGTTTCTTCTGCGGGAGAAAGGGACATTTTATTGGGGGGTGTCCATCCCGTCCCTTGCAGAGTGAAGAGTCGTCGGAAAACTGTTGATCCCAGGTTGTGTGGTGGACGGCAATCTGGGAGTAGGTATTTCGTCCCTAGGTTCGTCTCAGTTTCTCGTACCGGCGGAGGTGGTGGTGGGTACGAGAACTGAGAGGATATCTGTTCTTCTGGATAGTGGGGCCGGGGCTAATCTGGTTGATGCTCGGTTTGCCCGGGTTCAAGGTATGCGATTGAGTGAGTTGGCTAAACCCATCCCCATATTCTCGATCGATGCCAGGCCTCTCGGTCAGGGAAGTTTTTTGCAAGCTGTGCATGACGTAAAACTTCAAGTGGGGGCGATACATAAAGAACTGTTGTCTTGCTACGTGTTGGAGGGTCTTCCCACTCCTATAGTGTTGGGCCTTCCTTGGTTAGCTAAGCATAACCCGGTTATTAATTGGCAAACCAGAGAGATAAGCCAATGGAGTAAATTCTGTAATAAAAACTGCATGAACACGGTCATCGGTGCGGTTACTCCTTGGGTCTTACCTCCATTTCTGGCGGACTTTGAGGATGTATTCTCGGAGAAAAGGTGTCAGGAACTACCTCCTCATCGCGAGTATGACTGTTCTGTAAAACTGCTCCCTGAGGCCAAGTTACCTAAAGCTAGGTTGTATAACCTTTCTGGTCCTGAGAGGCAGGCCATGAAGGATTATATTTCAGAAAGTCTGGCTAAGGGGCATATTAGACCTTCATCTTCACCGGTGGCTGCGGGGTTCTTCTTTGTTAAGAAGAAAGATGGAGGCCTACGCCCTTGCCTGGATTTCCGTGAACTTAATTGGATTACGGTCCGAGATCCGTATCCGCTCCCACTTATTCCCGATCTCTTTAATCAGATCGTGGGCGCCAAATGGTTCTCTAAGTTGGATCTCAGGGGGGCGTACAATCTGATTAGGATGAAGGAGGGGGATGAGTGGAAGACGGCGTTTAACACTCCGGAGGGGCATTATGAGAACCTTGTCATGCCATTCGGTCTGACTAATGCCCCGGCGGTGTTCCAACACTTTGTTAATGACATTTTTCGCCGCCTGGTGGGACAGTTTGTTGTCATATATCTGAATGATATCTTAATTTACTCGCCGGATCTGGTGTCTCATCAGGAGCACGTTAGGCAGGTGTTACAGATCTTGCGGGATAATAAACTGTATGCCAAATGGGAAAAGTGTGTGTTCGCCGTACAGGAACTCCAGTTTTTAGGCTTCCTGGTTTCAGCGTCCGGTTTTCGTATGAACCCTGGGAAAGTGCGGGCAGTTCTTGAGTGGGATCGGCCAGAGAATCTTAAGGCACTACAACGTTTCCTGGGGTTTGCTAATTATTACCGGAAGTTCATTCGTAATTTCTCGTCCATGGTTAAGCCTCTCACAGACATGACTAAAAAGGGGACGGATTTTTCTAGGTGGTCTGACAAGGCTTGTCAAGCATTCTCCTCCTTGAAAAAATGTTTTGCCTCGGCACCCATACTCATTCAACCTGATGCGTCACAGCCATTCATTGTAGAGGTAGATGCTTCCGAGGTAGGGGTGGGAGCAGTATTGTCACAGGGTTCGTCCCATGGTAAGTGGCATCCGTGCGCCTTTTTCTCTAAAAAATTGTCGTCCGCTGAGAGGAATTACGATGTAGGCAATAGGGAACTCTTGGCCATTAAGTTAGCTTTTGAGGAGTGGCGCCATTTTTTGGAGGGGGCAGTCCATCCGGTCACCGTCATCACCGATCACAAGAACCTGTTATATCTGGAGTCCGCGAAACGTCTGAATCCCAGACAAGCTAGGTGGTCATTGTTTTTTACCAGGTTTAATTTTGTCGTTACATATCGTCCTGGGTCAAAAAATGTAAAGGCGGATGCCTTATCTCGCAGTTTCCCTGGGGCCGGGAATACGGACGACCCGATTCCTATCCTTCAGGAGGGGGTGGTGGTTTCGGCAGTATGCTCTGAGCTGGAGGAGGAGGTATTGGAGGCTCAGGGGGACTCCCCTGTTGGACCTCCGGGGAGACTGTTTGTTCCAGATCAGTTGCGACAAAAGGTGATCGAGGCACACCATAACTCAGTTTTGGCAGGACACCCGGGGAGTAAAGCAACTGTGGATCTCCTCTCGCGTCGGTTTTGGTGGCCTAACTTACATAAGGAGGTGGTAACTTTTGTCGCGTCCTGTGGGGTTTGTGCGCGCTCTAAGACCTCACATACCCGTCCGTCTGGGGCCCTCTTACCTTTGAAGATCCCGGAGCGTCCTTGGACTCATCTGTCTATGGACTTTATTACGGACCTCCCTCCGTCTTCGGGTAAAACGGTCATACTCGTTGTAGTGGACAGGTTCAGCAAGATGGCACATTTTATCGCTCTTCCGGCTCTCCCTAATGCTAAAACTCTTGCGCAGGTGTTCGTTGGGGAGATTGTGAGGCTTCACGGGGTACCCTCCGAGGTGGTGTCTGATCGGGGGTCTCAGTTTGTGTCCAAGTTCTGGAAGGCGTTTTGTGCACGGCGGGGGATGCATTTGTCATTCTCATCGGCTTTTCATCCTCAGACCAATGGTCAGACGGAACGTATGAACCAGAGCTTGGAGACATATCTCCGGTGTTTTGTGTCAGAGAACCAGGAGGACTGGGCTTCTTTCTTACCTCTGGCAGAGTTTGCTCTTAATAATAGGCGGAGCGAGTCCACTGGTAAGTCCCCGTTTTTTGGGGCATATGGTTTTCACCCCCAGTTTTGTACTTTCAGTAGGGGGGGCTCTTCGGGGGTTCCTGAGGAGGAACGATTTTCCTCATCACTCGCTTCAGTATGGAGAGGGGTGCTGAAGAATCTGAATACTATGGGGAACTGATACAAACGTATGGCTGATAGGAGGAGAGTGTCTGGTCCGGACCTAAGTGTGAACGATCGGGTATGGTTGTCTACCAGGAATATTAAACTTAAGGTTCCCTCCTGGAAACTGGGTCCCAGGTTCATCGGGCCGTACAGAATCAGTTCTATTATTAATCCGGTGGCATTCCGTCTTGACCTCCCCCCTACGTTTAAAATTCACAACGTGTTCCACAGATCGTTGCTTAAGAGGTATGTGGCGCCGGTGGTACCGTCACCTTTACCTCCCCCTCCAGTGGTGGTCAATGGTAACTTGGAGTTCCAGGTATCGAGGGTCATCGATTCACGCTTTAATCGCCGGTCCCTTCAGTACCTGGTTCATTGGAAAGGGTATGGTCCTGAGGAGAGGATGTGGGTTCCTGCGTCGGATATTAACGCAGACCGATTAGTTCGGGCCTTCCACACGACTCACCTGGATAAACCTGGCCCTGAGGGTCCGGAGGCCCCTCGTAGAAGGGGGGGTACTGTCACGGGTGTGTCGCCACGAAGATCGTCACGAGTACACAGCCTGACTTCTCGCAGCTGACTTGTTGGTGCTTTGTGTTTTTCGGCAGTGAGGGAGTTAATTCTCTCTCTCTCTGTGCTAGACGAGGTCCAGCCTCTCCCAGCTGCAATCAATGCTGCTGTAGTGAGACTCCTTCAAATGCCTGCTGGTCTGTTTGGGAAGTGTCGGTGAAAGCATTTCATTCAGACTAACAGAGCGGATCGTGGTGTTTGGAGTTTCTGAGATAAGTGTATTTGGAGCGTTTTTTCCCTTCCTCGCTTTATCATTTATCTCCTTTCCCGTTGGTGTTCCCTCTGTTGTAGTTGTTGTATGCAAGGTGGTTTTGGTTTTTCCCTTGTACTGTCTCGTTCGTCTAAGTACTGTGTGTGGGCATATTATTACTTGTCCCCTTTTGTTGTGATCGGGGTCCTTCTCAGGACTAGATTACTTAGGTGCAGGGATCCTCAGGAGGTAGGTGTTACTCTGGCGGCCTGGACCTCTGTACCTTTAACAGTACCTCCAGGTTGAGGGACTAGTCAGGGCCCCAGCTTAGGGTCAGCTTAGGCCCCCTACCTCCAGTATACAGAGACAGCGTGACACCTCAGTCCTGTAGTTGGGGTACACATTATATATTGGGGTCAGTGTGATGTATAAGTCTTGTACACAGTGCCCTCAGTCCTGTAGTTGGGGTACACATAATATAATGGGGTCAGTGTGGTATATAAGTCTTGTGCACAGTGCCCTCAGTCCTGTAGTTGGGGTACACATAATATATTGGGGTCAGTGTGGTATATAAGTCTTGTACACAGTGCCCTCAGTCCGGTAGTTGGGGTACACATTATATATTGGGGTCAGTGTGATGTATAAGTCTCATACACATTGCCCTCAGTCCTGTAGTTGGGGGTACACATTATATATTGGGGTCAGTGTGGTGTATAAGTCTTGTACACAGTGCCCTCAGTCCGGTAGTTGGGGTACACATTATATTTTGGGGTCAGTGTGGTGTATAAGTCTTGTATACAGTGCCCTCAGTCCTGTAGTTGGGGGTACACATTATATATTGGGGTCAGTGTGGTGTATAAGTCTTGTACACAGTGCCCTCAGTCCTGTAGTTGGGGGTACACATTATATATTGGGGTCAGTGTGATGTATAAGTCTCATACACATTGCCCTCAGTCCTGTAGTTGGGGGTACACATTATATATTGGGGTCAGTGTGGTGTATAAGTCTTGTACACAGTGTCCTCAGTCCTGTAGTTGGGGGTACACATTATATATTGGGGTCAGTGTGGTGTATAAGTCTTGTACACAGTGCCCTCAGTCCTGTAGTTGGGGGTACACATTATATATTGGGGTCAGTGTGGGGTATAAGTCTTGTACACAGTGCCCTCAGTCCGGTAGTTGGGGTACACATTATATTTTGGGGTCAGTGTGGTGTATAAGTCTTGTATACAGTGCCCTCAGTCCTGTAGTTGGGGGTACACATTATATATTGGGGTCAGTGTGGTGTATAAGTCTTGTACACAGTGCCCTCAGTCCTGTAGTTGGGGGTACACATTATATATTGGGGTCAGTGTGATGTATAAGTCTCATACACATTGCCCTCAGTCCTGTAGTTGGGGGTACACATTATATATTGGGGTCAGTGTGGTGTATAAGTCTTGTACACAGTGTCCTCAGTCCTGTAGTTGGGGGTACACATTATATATTGGGGTCAGTGTGGTGTATAAGTCTTGTACACAGTGTCCTCAGTCCTGTAGTTGGGGGTACACATTATATATTGGGGTCAGTGTGGGGTATAAGTCTTGTACACAGTGTCCTCATGTCACGGGTGTGTCGCCACGAAGATCGTCACGAGTACACAGCCTGACTTCTCGCAGCTGACTTGTTGGTGCTTTGTGTTTTTCGGCAGTGAGGGAGTTATTTCTCTCTCTCTCTGTGCTAGACGAGGTCCAGCCTCGCCCAGCTGCAATCAATGCTGCTGTAGTGAGACTCCTTCAAATGCCTGCTGGTCTGTTTGGGAAGTGTCGGTGAAAGCATTTCATTCAGACTAACAGAGCGGATCGTGATGTTTGGAGTTTCTGAGATAAGTGTATTTGGAGTGTTTTTTCCCTTCCTCGCTTTATCATTTATCTCCTTTCCCGTTGGTGTTCCCTCTGTTGTAGTTGTGTAGTTGTTGTATGCAAGGTGGTTTTGGTTTTTCCCTTGTACTGTCTCGTTCGTCTAAGTACTGTGTGTGGGCATATTATTACTTGTCCCCTTTTGTTGTGATCGGGGTCCTTCTCAGGACTAGATTACTTAGGTGCAGGGATCCTCAGGAGGTAGGGGTTACGCTGGCGGCCTGGACCTCTGTACATTTAACAGTACCTCCAGGTTGAGGGACTAGTCAGGGCCCCAGCTTTGGGTCAGCTTAGGCCCCCTACCTCCAGTATACAGAGACAGCGTGACACCTCAGTCCTGTAGTTGGGGTACACATTATATATTGGGGTCAGTGTGGTATATAAGTCTCATACACATTGCCCTCAGTCCTGTAGTTGGGGTACACATAATATATTGGGGTCAGTGTGGTATATAAGTCTCATACACATTGCCCTCAGTCCTGTAGTTGGGGGTACACATTATATATTGGGGTCAGTGTGGTGTATAAGTCTTGTACACAGTGTCCTCAGTCCTGTAGTTGGGGGTACACATTATATATTGGGGTCAGTGTGGTGTATAAGTCTTGTACACAGTGCCCTCAGTCCTGTAGTTGGGGTACACATAATATATTGGGGTCAGTGTGGTATATAAGTCTCATACACATTGCCCTCAGTCCTGTAGTTGGGGGTACACATTATATATTGGGGTCAGTGTGGTGTATAAGTCTTGTACACAGTGTCCTCAGTCCTGTAGTTGGGGGTACACATTATATATTGGGGTCAGTGTGGTGTATAAGTCTTGTACACAGTGCCCTCAGTCCTGTAGTTGGGGGTACACATTATATATTGGGGTCAGTGTGGGGTATAAGTCTTGTACACAGTGCCCTCAGTCCTGTAGTTGGGGGTACACATTATATATTGGGGTCAGAGTGGTGTATAAGTCTTGTACACAGTGCCCTCAGTCCTGTAGTTGGGGGTACACATTATATATTGGGGTCAGTGTGGTGTATAAGTCTTGTACACAGTGCCCTCAGTCGTGTAGTTGAGGGTACACATTATATATTGGGGTCAGTGTGGGGTATAAGTCTTGTACACAGTGTCCTCAGTCCTGTAGTTGGGGTACACATTATATATTGGGGTCAGTGTGGTATATAAGTCTAGTACACAGTGCCCTCAGTCCTGTAGTTGGGGGTACACATTATATATTGGGGTCAGTGTGGTGTATAAGTCTTGTACACAGTGCTCTCAGTCCTGTAGTTGGGGGTACACATATATTGGGGTCAGTGTGGTGTATAAGTCTTGTACACAGTGCCCTCAGTCCTGTAGTTGGGGTACACATTATATATTGAGGTCAGTGTGGTGTATAAGTCTTGTACACAGTGTCCTCAGTCCTGTAGTTGGGGGTACACATTATATATTGGGGTCAGTGTGGTGTATAAGTCTTGTACACAGTGTCCTCAGTCCTGTAGTTGGGGGTACACATTATATATTGGGGTCAGTGTTGTGTATAAGTCTTGTACACAGTGCCCTCAGTCCTGTAGTTGAGGGTACACATTATATATTGGGGTCGGTGTGGTGTATAAGTCTTGTACACAGTGCCCTCAGTCCTGTAGTTGTGGGTACACATTATATATTGGGGTCAGTGTGGTGTATAAGTCTTGTACACAGTGTCCTCAGTCCTGTAGTTGGGGGTACACATTATATATTGGGGTCAGTGTGGTGTATAAGTCTTGTACACAGTGTCCTCAGTCCTGTAGTTGGGGGTACACATTATATATTGGGGTCAGTGTGGTGTATAAGTCTTGTACACAGTGCCCTCAGTCCTGTAGTTGGGGGTACACATTGTATATTGGGGTCAGTGTGGTGTATAAGTCTTGTACACAGTGCCCTCAGTCCTGTAGTTGGGGTACACATTATATATTGGGGTCAGTGTGGTGTATAAGTCTTGTACACAGTGCCCTCAGTCCTGTAGTTGGGGTACACATTATATATTGGAGTCAGTGTGGTGTATAAGTCTTGTACACAGTGCCCTCAGTCCTGTAGTTGGGGGTACACATTATATATTGGGGTCAGTGTGGTGTATAAGTCTTGTACACAGTGCCCTCAGTCCTGTAGTTGAGGGTACACATTATATATTGGGGTCAGTGTGGTGTATAAGTCTTGTACACAGTGCCCTCAGTCCTGTAGTTGGGGGTACACATTATATATTGGAGTCAGTGTGGTGTATAAGTCTTGTACACAGTGCCCTCAGTCCTGTAGTTGGGGGTACACATTATATATTGGAGTCAGTGTGGTGTATAAGTCTTGTACACAGTGCCCTCAGTCCTGTAGTTGGGGGTACACATTATATATTGGGGTCAGTGTGGTGTATAAGTCTTGTACACAGTGTCCTCAGTCCTGTAGTTGGGGGTACACATTATATATTGGAGTCAGTGTGGTGTATAAGTCTTGTACACAGTGCCCTCAGTCCTGTAGTTGAGGGTACACATTATATATTGGGGTCAGTGTGGTGTATAAGTCTTGTACACAGTGCCCTCAGTCCTGTAGTTGAGGGTACACATTATATATTGGGGTCAGTGTGGTGTATAAGTCTTGTACACAGTGCCCTCAGTCCTGTAGTTGAGGGTACACATTATATATTGGGGTCAGTGTGGTGTATAAGTCTAGTACACAGTGCCCTCAGTCCTGTAGTTGAGGGTACACATTATATATTGGGGTCAGTGTGGTGTATAAGTCTTGTACACAGTGTCCTCAGTCCTGTAGTTGGGGGTACACATTATATATTGGGGTCAGTGTGGTATATAAGTCTAGTACACAGTGCCCTCAGTCCTGTAGTTGAGGGTACACATTATATATTGGGGTCAGTGTGGTGTATAAGTCTAGTACACAGTGCCCTCAGTCCTGTAGTTGAGGGTACACATTATATATTGGGGTCAGTGTGGTGTATAAGTCTTGTACACAGTGCCCTCAGTCCTGTAGTTGGGGGTACACATTATATATTGGGGTCAGTGTGGTGTATAAGTCTTGTACACAGTGCCCTCAGTCCTGTAGTTGGGGGTACACATTATATATTGGGGTCAGTGTGGTGTATAAGTCTTGTACACAGTGTCCTCAGTCCTGTAGTTGGGGGTACACATTATATATTGGAGTCAGTGTGGTGTATAAGTCTTGTACACAGTGCCCTCAGTCCTGTAGTTGGGGGTACACATTATATATTGGAGTCAGTGTGGTGTATAAGTCTTGTACACAGTGCCCTCAGTCCTGTAGTTGAGGGTACACATTATATATTGGGGTCAGTGTGGTGTATAAGTCTTGTACACAGTGCCCTCAGTCCTGTAGTTGAGGGTACACATTATATATTGGGGTCAGTGTGGTGTATAAGTCTTGTACACAGTGCCCTCAGTCCTGTAGTTGGGGTACACATTATATATTGGGGTCAGTGTGGTATATAAGTCTAGTACACAGTGCCCTCAGTCCTATAGTTGAGGGTACACATTATATATTGGGGTCAGTGTGGTGTATAAGTCTAGTACACAGTGCCCTCAGTCCTGTAGTTGAGGGTACACATTATATATTGGGGTCAGTGTGGTGTATAAGTCTTGTACACAGTGTCCTCAGTCCTGTAGTTGGGGGTACACATTATATATTGGGGTCAGTGTGGTATATAAGTCTAGTACACAGTGCCCTCAGTCCTGTAGTTGAGGGTACACATTATATATTGGGGTCAGTGTGGTGTATAAGTCTAGTACACAGTGCCCTCAGTCCTGTAGTTGAGGGTACACATTATATATTGGGGTCAGTGTGGTGTATAAGTCTTGTACACAGTGTCCTCAGTCCTGTAGTTGGGGTACACATTATATATTGGGGTCAGTGTGGTGTATAAGTCTTGTACACAGTGCCCTCAGTCCTGTAGTTGGGGGTACACATTATATATTGGGGTCAGTGTGGTGTATAAGTCTTGTACACAGTGCCTTCAGTCCTGTAGTTGGGGTACACATTATATATTGGGGTCAGTGTGGTGTATAAGTCTTGTACACAGTGCCCTCAGTCCTGTAGTTGGGGTACACATTATATATTGGGGTCAGTGTGGTGTATAAGTCTTGTACACAGTGTCCTCAGTCCTGTAGTTGGGGGTACACATTATATATTGGGGTCAGTGTGGTGTATAAGTCTAGTACACAGTGCCCTCAGTCCTGTAGTTGAGGGTACACATTATATATTGGGGTCAGTGTGGTGTATAAGTCTAGTACACAGTGCCCTCAGTCCTGTAGTTGAGGGTACACATTATATATTGGGGTCAGTGTGGTGTATAAGTCTTGTGCACAGTGCCCTCAGTCCTGTAGTTGAGGGTACACATTATATATTGGGGTCAGTGTGGTGTATAAGTCTTGTGCACAGTGCCCTCAGTCCTGTAGTTGGGGGTACACATTATATATTGGGGTCAGTGTGGTGTATAAGTCTTGTACACAGTGCCCTCAGTCCTGTAGTTGGGGGTACACATTATATATTGGGGTCAGTGTGGTGTATAAATCTTGTACACAGTGCCCTCAGTCCTGTAGTTGAGGGTACACATTATATATTGGGGTCAGAGTGGTGTATAAGTCTTGTACACAGTGCCCTCAGTCCTGTAGTTGGGGGTACACATATATTGGGGTCAGTGTGGTGTATAAGTCTTGTACACAGTGCCCTCAGTCCTGTAGTTGGGGTACACATTATATATTGAGGTCAGTGTGGTGTATAAGTCTTGTACACAGTGTCCTCAGTCCTGTAGTTGGGGGTACACATTATATATTGGGGTCAGTGTGGTGTATAAGTCTTGTACACAGTGTCCTCAGTCCTGTAGTTGGGGGTACACATTATATATTGGGGTCAGTGTTGTGTATAAGTCTTGTACACAGTGCCCTCAGTCCTGTAGTTGAGGGTACACATTATATATTGGGGTCGGTGTGGTGTATAAGTCTTGTACACAGTGCCCTCAGTCCTGTAGTTGTGGGTACACATTATATATTGGGGTCAGTGTGGTGTATAAGTCTTGTACACAGTGTCCTCAGTCCTGTAGTTGGGGGTACACATTATATATTGGGGTCAGTGTGGTGTATAAGTCTTGTACACAGTGTCCTCAGTCCTGTAGTTGGGGGTACACATTATATATTGGGGTCAGTGTGGTGTATAAGTCTTGTACACAGTGCCCTCAGTCCTGTAGTTGGGGGTACACATTGTATATTGGGGTCAGTGTGGTGTATAAGTCTTGTACACAGTGCCCTCAGTCCTGTAGTTGGGGTACACATTATATATTGGGGTCAGTGTGGTGTATAAGTCTTGTACACAGTGCCCTCAGTCCTGTAGTTGGGGTACACATTATATATTGGAGTCAGTGTGGTGTATAAGTCTTGTACACAGTGCCCTCAGTCCTGTAGTTGGGGGTACACATTATATATTGGGGTCAGTGTGGTGTATAAGTCTTGTACACAGTGCCCTCAGTCCTGTAGTTGGGGGTACACATTATATATTGGAGTCAGTGTGGTGTATAAGTCTTGTACACAGTGCCCTCAGTCCTGTAGTTGGGGGTACACATTATATATTGGAGTCAGTGTGGTGTATAAGTCTTGTACACAGTGCCCTCAGTCCTGTAGTTGGGGGTACACATTATATATTGGGGTCAGTGTGGTGTATAAGTCTAGTACACAGTGCCCTCAGTCCTGTAGTTGAGGGTACACATTATATATTGGGGTCAGTGTGGTGTATAAGTCTTGTACACAGTGTCCTCAGTCCTGTAGTTGGGGGTACACATTATATATTGGGGTCAGCGTGGTATATAAGTCTAGTACACAGTGCCCTCAGTCCTGTAGTTGAGGGTACACATTATATATTGGGGTCAGTGTGGTGTATAAGTCTAGTACACAGTGCCCTCAGTCCTGTAGTTGAGGGTACACATTATATATTGGGGTCAGTGTGGTGTATAAGTCTTGTACACAGTGCCCTCAGTCCTGTAGTTGGGGGTACACATTATATATTGGGGTCAGTGTGGTGTATAAGTCTTGTACACAGTGCCCTCAGTCCTGTAGTTGGGGGTACACATTATATATTGGGGTCAGTGTGGTGTATAAGTCTTGTACACAGTGTCCTCAGTCCTGTAGTTGGGGGTACACATTATATATTGGAGTCAGTGTGGTGTATAAGTCTTGTACACAGTGCCCTCAGTCCTGTAGTTGGGGGTACACATTATATATTGGAGTCAGTGTGGTGTATAAGTCTTGTACACAGTGCCCTCAGTCCTGTAGTTGAGGGTACACATTATATATTGGGGTCAGTGTGGTGTATAAGTCTTGTACACAGTGCCCTCAGTCCTGTAGTTGAGGGTACACATTATATATTGGGGTCAGTGTGGTGTATAAGTCTTGTACACAGTGCCCTCAGTCCTGTAGTTGGGGTACACATTATATATTGGGGTCAGTGTGGTATATAAGTCTAGTACACAGTGCCCTCAGTCCTATAGTTGAGGGTACACATTATATATTGGGGTCAGTGTGGTGTATAAGTCTAGTACACAGTGCCCTCAGTCCTGTAGTTGAGGGTACACATTATATATTGGGGTCAGTGTGGTGTATAAGTCTTGTACACAGTGTCCTCAGTCCTGTAGTTGGGGGTACACATTATATATTGGGGTCAGTGTGGTATATAAGTCTAGTACACAGTGCCCTCAGTCCTGTAGTTGAGGGTACACATTATATATTGGGGTCAGTGTGGTGTATAAGTCTAGTACACAGTGCCCTCAGTCCTGTAGTTGAGGGTACACATTATATATTGGGGTCAGTGTGGTGTATAAGTCTTGTACACAGTGTCCTCAGTCCTGTAGTTGGGGTACACATTATATATTGGGGTCAGTGTGGTGTATAAGTCTTGTACACAGTGCCCTCAGTCCTGTAGTTGGGGGTACACATTATATATTGGGGTCAGTGTGGTGTATAAGTCTTGTACACAGTGCCTTCAGTCCTGTAGTTGGGGTACACATTATATATTGGGGTCAGTGTGGTGTATAAGTCTTGTACACAGTGCCCTCAGTCCTGTAGTTGGGGTACACATTATATATTGGGGTCAGTGTGGTGTATAAGTCTTGTACACAGTGTCCTCAGTCCTGTAGTTGGGGGTACACATTATATATTGGGGTCAGTGTGGTGTATAAGTCTAGTACACAGTGCCCTCAGTCCTGTAGTTGAGGGTACACATTATATATTGGGGTCAGTGTGGTGTATAAGTCTAGTACACAGTGCCCTCAGTCCTGTAGTTGAGGGTACACATTATATATTGGGGTCAGTGTGGTGTATAAGTCTTGTGCACAGTGCCCTCAGTCCTGTAGTTGAGGGTACACATTATATATTGGGGTCAGTGTGGTGTATAAGTCTTGTGCACAGTGCCCTCAGTCCTGTAGTTGGGGGTACACATTATATATTGGGGTCAGTGTGGTGTATAAGTCTTGTACACAGTGCCCTCAGTCCTGTAGTTGGGGGTACACATTATATATTGGGGTCAGTGTGGTGTATAAATCTTGTACACAGTGCCCTCAGTCCTGTAGTTGAGGGTACACATTATATATTGGGGTCAGAGTGGTGTATAAGTCTTGTACACAGTGCCCTCAGTCCTGTAGTTGGGGGTACACATTATATATTGGGGTCAGTGTGGTCTATAAGTCTTGTACACACAGCCCTCAGTCCTGTAGTTGGGGGTACACATTATATATTGGGGTCAGTGTGGTGTATAAGTCTTGTACACAGTGCCCTCAGTCCTGTAGTTGGGGGTACACATTATATATTGGGGTCAGTGTGGTGTATAAGTCTTGTACACACTGTCCTCAGTCCTGTAGTTGAGGGTACACATTATATATTGGGGTCAGTGTGGTGTATAAATCTTGTACACAGTGCCCTCAGTCCTGTAGTTGGGGTACACATTATATATTGGAGTCAGTGTGTTATATAAGTCTTGTACACAGTGTCCTCAGTCCTGTAGTTGAGGGTACACATTATATATTGGGGTCAGTGTGGTGTATAAGTCTTGTACACAGTGCCCTCAGTCCTGTAGTTGGGGGTACACATTATATATTGGGGTCAGTGTGGTGTATAAGTCTTGTACACAGTGCCCTCAGTCCTGTAGTTGGGGTACACATTATATATTGGGGTCAGTGTAGTGTATAAGTCTTGTACACACAGCCCTCAGTCCTGTAGTTGGGGTACACATTATATATTGGGGTCAGTGTAGTGTATAAGTCTAGTACACAGTGCCCTCAGTCCTGTAGTTGGGGGTACACATTATATATTGGGGTCAGTGTAGTGTATAAGTCTAGTACACAGTGCCCTCAGTCCTGTAGTTGGGGGTACACATTATATATTGGGGTCAGTGTGGTATATAAGTCTTGTACACAGTGCCCTCAGTCCTGTAGTTGGGGGTACACATTATATATTGGGGTCAGAGTGGTGTATAAGTCTTGTACACAGTGCCCTCAGTCCTGTAGTTGGGGGTACACATTATATATTGGGGTCAGTGTGGTATATAAGTCTTGTACAAAGTGCCCTCAGTCCTGTAGTTGAGGGTACACATTATATATTGAGGTCAGTGTGGTGTATAAGTCTTGTACACAGTGTCCTCAGTCCTGTAGTTGGGGGTACAAATTATATATTGGGGTCTGTGGTCTATATGTCTTGTACACAGCGGATGGCTGTCTTGGCGTTGGCCGTTGACATGTGGGATCTCTCGGCATCCTCTAGGCTCGGTTTCATTTCTCTTATGTTTCTGATTTTCGGTTTCCATGCTCATTCGCTTAGGAATGTTCTTTCGTTGTCAGATGCTTTTTTACCCTCCTTTGTAGAGGATAATGAGAACCGCCATACCTGAGAATCGCTCCAATCTTCAGGCTTCATCTTGTCAGAATGCCGTATGCTCGAGGCCGGCACAGAAAAAACACAGATCCAATGCTACAACAATTATCCTGAATTCTGCATGGGAAGAAGTCGTATCTCAGATACATAGAGATGAATTACAGCCCAGCAGGGCGTCCATCATATCCTCACTGCGACCTTCAAAGGAAGCATCCTGCACTTCTGCTGCTACAGAGTGGAGCTAATGCATGTGACGTCTGCCGAGTGCGCTGCCGAGGTCTAGCCCAAAGAAACGCGCATGAAGGGGGATACTGAAACAGACCATTGCCCAAAGACGGCTGACTGAAAATGGGATGGTTGAGCCCCAGGGTCAGGAAGATACGGGATTTAAATTCAAGGGGACAATGTTTGAAATACCTGATTAATAGCTATGAACTATAAGGGAAAAGTGCCTCTGTAAAGCTGCCAAATTTACAGGACAGCTGCCAGGACACCACGGCTTCATCGAGAGAGACAGATTTTATATTCTACGGGATGCCAGCTTAAGGACCACGGCCCTAGCTGGAAGAATACAGATCTGCTCTATTGACCATCACTGAACCCATTGAGACGTTTGGGGAAGCCAGGATTGGGACCCACCAGTCACCTGCCCCCATGGAGACATTCACAGAAGCCAGGTTGTGACCCTCCGGTCACCTGACCCCATGGAGACATTCACAGAAACCAGGTTGTGACCCTCCGGTCACCTGGCCCCATAGAGACATTCACAGAAGCCAGGTTGTGACCCTCCAGTCACCTGCCCCCATGGAGACATTCACAGAAGCCAGGTTGTGACCCTCCGGTCACCTGACCCCATGGAGACATTCACAGAAGCCAGATTGTGACCCTCCGGTCACCTGGCCCCCATGGAGACATTCATAGAAGCCAGGTTGGGACCATTCGGTCACCCAGCCACGACACCCCCGTGTCTCCACAGTGTCTATCCTACTTTGTCAAAACACTACCTGAGTCAGGGCTGCAATCATGGGATGAAACCACTACCTGTCCATGAAAAACTGAACTGGATTAATGCTGCTAATGTAGAAATGAAGTCCCTTCATCAACTTCAAATTTAGAAACTCACCAAACTACCACAAGCCAAGAAAGCAATCAATTGGAAATGCGTTTTTAAGACCAAGTATGACTCTGAAGGCAAGGTTCATAGCTATAAAGAAAGATTAGGCGCAAAAGGATATTCTCAGAAATATGGTGAAGATTATGATGCCACATTTTCTCCAGTTGATAAGCAGACCACATTCAGGACTCTAATGGCTATACAGCGGCATGTAAAAGTTTGTGCACCCCTGGTCAAAATTACTGTTATTGTGAACAGTAAAGCAAGTTGAAAATGAAATGATCTTTGTATTTTAGGCAAAAAAATATATTTATTTATTTTAATCTTTTACATTTTAAAAAATACAAAAAGGAAAATGGGCCGAAGCAAAAGTTTGTGCACCCTTGGAGATTTGTGTGCTCCGATAACTTTGACCAAGGTGTCAGACTTTTATTAGCCTGTTAGGGTTATGGTTTGTTCATTATCATCGTTGGGAAAGGCCGGTGATGCAGATTTTCCAGCTTTATAAAGCCCGGCCTCCTCTAACCTTGTGCCAAAAACCAGCAGCCTTGGGATCTTCTAAGCAGCTTCCTAGCACTCTGAAAATGGTGGAGGCTCCAAAGTAGGAGAAGCTATAAGAAGATAGCAAAGCATTTTCAAGTTGCCCTTTCCTCAGATCAAAATGTAATTAAATAATGGCCGTTACCAGGAACAGTGGAGGTAAAGATAAAGAGCAGCTGTCAGCAGGATTGTGCTCTGTAATCTACATACACTGTCAGGTGGGAGACATTACACTGATTAACATGATACCTTGCTTGATTAAATCCATCCTGTGGTTCTTGGTTAATCTTTATTTTCATTTCCGAGATAATGATATGCTTGTTCTCTGGGGCGGCCTGTGGGTGGCGCTCTATCTGGTGCTCTGCTTATGTATTCATATGTCTGCCCTCTGACAGGTCACTGTACCTTCACTGACCTGCCTACTATTTTAAATACTGCATGTATAATTTTGGTACACATCAAGAAATTTGCCTGCAGCAAAACGGCTCCGCCGCCCGCCCATGCGCATTAGTATCTCTTGTTTGCCGAGAGATGCTAGTGCGCAAGCACGGCCAGCGGCGCCATATTGCTGCAGGCAAATTTATTTTTCCTCCAGCAAAATGGAGCCGCTAGCAGCACTTGCGCAGTAACATCTATCGGCAAGCGATGGATGCTACTGCGCACGAGTGGGCGACGGGGCCGTTTTACTACAGGCAAATTTCTTGGTGTGCACCATCTTGTCAACAGGGTTAAATACAGAGCAATGGCTGGTAGAGGCCAGGGAGTTTTTTTCGGATCAGAGCTTTATACAGAAAAGGTCCGCCATCCTATAACGCAGCCTTTAGAGAATTGACTCAGACTTATAAGGACCAAATAGCCACATGGTGGGAGGTGAGGAGTCTCAAAAGCTACATTAAAGCGGGAATCGTACCCCGAGGCTTAAGAATTAATCTGACATTGGGCCCAAAACATAGAGATCCAAGTTTTCTGGCTAAGTGGAAAAAGGAAGCCCCACATATAGCTCAATACGTTTCATGAAACAATTGTTGGAGCAGTAACAATTATCGCTGAATGCACTCAACGAAAAAGTGAAGGAACAGGTGGAGGTCACCAAAAGGTTCTCAACAGAACCAGACTTCGCAACAAAGGAAACCAAATTACAGAGCACCTTAGAACGTTTCCAATAGCATCTAAAAGACAGGAAACATAAACAATAATCTAGGTATGGTCAGGACTTCAAGGACAGCAAAGCTTACTTGGTTCTCAATAGTAACTCTACCCCACACGAAAGGGAGACTGATCTGTTCTCCACTGACAATGAATTCTCAGATTCAGATAGTAGAGGGAGACTTCAAAGAGGGAGGGGAAGAGGTAGACGAGGGGGACATCAATCTCGCGATCGTCAATTCAGACCCTTTAATTCCCCTTTTTTAGAACAAACTTACCATCTGAGGAACCGCATGCAGCAAAACAAGATTTGAAGTCCAGTATACAGATCATCAACCTATCCAAAACAAACCTTGAACCAGTCAGAAATGGCAGTCCTTAGTAAGGGCCTATCTTTCATCCCTAATTCTAACTTTGATCTCGTTGGAGTCAACAAGGACCTCCAGCTGTTCCTTCATAAGTTGAGGTGGAGGAGGCATTTCCTTAAGCAGGATAGTCGCACATGCCAGGATATGGGCAACCCAAATGAGATATTATCTGGTGACATGGACCTTAACCTATTGAGTATGGGCCCATTTACCTGCCTGAAAAATAAAAGTACTAAGAATCTACCCCCTTCAACTGACGTGTCGGCTTGATATATTCCGTAATCTTGTCTCCAAGGACCTAAGGGCATTATCTGCGTCATCTAAAATTACCACATTCAATTGCAGTAAGGCAGAAATGACGGCTCTGAGGGGTCTGGAACAGGACAGCCACGTTGTCATCAAACCCTCTGACAAGGGCGGCAATGTGATTGTCCTGGACACTCCTCACTATAAACAAATCTGTGAAGATCTTCTCAGGGACCGCCAAGGATATGAAATTCTGCCTTACAACCCTACCACCGTATACACTAATGAACTTAGAGAGTTACTTAATGAAGGTCTGTCTAAAAAGGTTATCAGTAAAATGCGGTTACTGTGACCTTTTACTGCCTACCAAAGGTCCATAAAGGTCTCAGGCCTTTAAAAGGTAGACCTATCGTCTTGTAAAGGACATATTGATACTCATGCTAGAGCAACTCCATTTTGTCTGCTTGCTTTAAAATCATGTTATTATACTCCTTGCATAACATACATTCTTTCCTTCTTTTCTCTTGCAACTTTCCCACACTAACCTTTTCTCACAAGAACATTCTGTGAGACACTCTGCTCCTGTTATCTAACTGGTCTGAGTCAGGATGTGTATAACCTTGTAAATTTCCACCATGCACCGAACTAACGATAATATGACCATATGTGTATTTCCGTAATAATTGTACTAACATTGGTTCAAGCCTGTAGAATGGCTGTAGGTGATTGGCCATTGTTGAACTCAAAACAATATAAAATGCTAAGTAGAAATAAACGGGGATAGAGATTCTCTGAATCCTCCCATACAGAGCATTGCCTCCGTCTGGTTTTCTGATGGATTGCGCAATCAACATAATAATTTGACACTCACTTGGTCAACCGTGAAGGGACGTTGGTGCCCTCCCTCAACAGTCTCACAGAATTGTGGCATTTACTTGGATCAAGTTTTAAAACCTTTTGTTATGTCCCTACAATCCTTTGTACGTGACACTCCTGACCAGTTGCGGAAATTGGAGGGCCTCTCTGTCGAACCAGGAGTGATGATTGTGAGTATCGATGTAGAGTCCCTCTATTCCTCCATACCACATGAGAAGGGATTGCAAGCAGTGCGTTACTATCTTAGCTTTAGAGGGTGACAATATAAGTCCCATAATGAGTTTGTCATTAAACTGTTGGAATTCTGTCTCACAAGGAATTATTTTCTATTTGACCATAAAGTGTACCACCAGCTCAGGGGCACCACGATGGGTAGCCCATGGGCGCCCACCTACGCAAATTTGTTCCTGGGCTGGTGGGAAGACACTATGGTCTTTGGGGGCCTTATGGACGAGTACACTTCCAGACTGGAATTATGGACACGCTATATTGACGACGTGTTTCTAGTCTGGAAAGGTGGTCAGCAAGACTTCAGTCATTTCTTCTCTGCTCTCAATCAAAATGACATAGGAATGTTTTTTACTTCCGTACTTGAGACATCATAACTACTATTTCTGGACCTATTGATTACCAAAAACAACACGGGGGAACTGTCCACATTTACTCACAGAAAACCAACAGCAACGAACTTCCTTCTACAATGGGACATCCCAAACATCTCAAAATGGCTATACCCAAAGGGCAGTACCTTAGACTAAGGAGGAATTGCACTGATTCTGCCACATTTGAACTCCAAGCAGGGACCTGAGAGAGCGAGGTTCAAACACAGAGGCTACCCTGATTACATCTTGAGAAGAGATTATCAGCAGTAGCGTAGCTACCGGGGCGGGGCAGAGGGGGCGGTCGCCCCGGGCCCCGCGCTCTGAGGGGGCCCACCCAGAGCTTCACTATTGTAATGGTAGCGGCATGAGCTACTGCCTATGGGAGGGTGGAGGGATTATGCTACAGACTGCCTGTGGGGGGTGGGATTATGGTACAGACTGCCTATGGGGGGTGGGATTATGGTACAGACTGCCTATAGGGGGGGGATTATGCTACAGACTGTCTATGGGGGGTCGGGGGATTATGCTACAGAATGCCTATGGGGGGTGGGGGGATTATGGTACAGACTGCCTAAGGGGGGTGGGGGGATTATGCTACAGACTGTCTATGGGGGGGTGGGGGGATTGTGCTACAGACTGCGTATGGGGGGTGGGGGATTATGCTACAGACTGCCTATGGGGGGGGTGGGGGATTATGCTACAGACTGCCTATGGGGGGGTGAGGGGATTATGCTACAGACTGTCTATGGAGGGGTGGGGGGATTATGCTACAGACTGCCTATTGGGGGTGGGGGGATTATGCTACAGACTGTCTATGGGGGGTGGGGGGATTATGCTACAGACTGCCTATGGGGATGGGGGGATTATGCTACAGACTGCCTATGGGGGGTGGGGGATTATGCTACAGACTGCCTATGGGGATTATACTATATGTAGGCTATTTATATAGTGTGGGGATTACAGTTTGGGTCATACAGTGTGGGAGATAATGTGGGGTCTTTGCACAGTGTGGGGGCCATCATACCGTGTGGGAGATAATGTGGGGTCTTTGCACAGTGTGAGGGTCATCATACAGTGTGGGAGATAAATTGGGGTCTTTGCACAGTGTGGGGCCATCATACAGTGTGGGAGCCATCAGTTTGGGGGCTACGAAGGGGTCAGTATACTGTAAGGGGGTACTATACAGTGAGGGGGCATTACACTATGTATAGGAGAGCATCATACTGTGTATAGGGGAACTGTACATGGGGGGAGACTCAGGACATTATTAAATCTTAAGTGGGCACTTATGGTTATAGGGGAACTCAGGTTATTGTGACTGTCAGAGGGGCACACAGAGGGCATTATTACTTTCTAGGGGGCACAATGTGGGCACTGTTTTCTAGGGCACTTGCACATTGCATTACTATATTCTAGAGGGTTGTTTTACCATCTTGAGAGCACACAGTCCACTCAGAAGTTTCGCCCCCCCCTGAACCAAATCCCTAGCTACACCTCTGCTTATCACCATGCCAAAGCCTAGACTCAATCTGGCCTGCTTGCACCCACTAAGAAGCCCCCACTACTGAATCCTTTAAGTTCATCACCACCTTTGACAATGGGGCTCAACAGGTCAGAGAAATCCTTAACAAAAATTGGGCCATTTTAAGAATGGATTTGGATATTGGGACAGCCCCTTAATAACATACAGAAAGGGAAGATCCCTCAGTGATCGACTAGTCCAAAGTCATTATCAAACGTCTAGATCCCCCACATGGCTTGAAAACCATAATTGTGTGTCCTGTCGATACGTCCAGACAGGTTCCAGCTTCATGGGTAATGTCACCAAGAAAAACGACGAGATAAGATCTTTCATCAATTGTCGAACTCAGGGTGTGATCTATAAGGCTACTTGTGCCTGCGGCCTCGAGTATGAGGGCAAGACCATCCGAGAGTTTAGACGCCACATAGGCGGACATGTCGGACACCAAAAGGACACTCCATTATCCAGACACATGAATTCATATCATAATGGAGACATGAAATCCAGAGAGGAGGAAACTGGGACAGATTGATATTACAGGCCGAGACCAACTGGATCTTCTATCTCAATACAGTGGCAGTCTACATACAATTGCTTTATTGAGGTTTATACCTCTTTAATTCTGCTCGTCCCTTATATGGGGTCATTATATTTTTGTATTACGCCTCATCATTGGCGTACACCATGTGACTTGGCTTCTGATTATACTCTGTACCGCCAGAGGTAATCCTATTACTCTATACATGTATGAGGTTCTCTTACAACGTCCATCATGCCTTTATTTATACACTTCCAATATAGTGGGAACCCCCCTATTTATTATGGCTGGAACATCCTATTCATATGTCCCTCGATGTATGTGGCCCTTCTTTGGTTTTCTGGGACGATAGGGCAAGCACAGGGCTACTAGAGCAGTCTAGATGACCCCCCAATGTAGCAGAACGCGAAACGCGCGTTGGGGTACGAGGCAGTGTGGTTCATTACAAGATGGCACATGGTCTGTATGTTCACCATTGATTTATGTAACTATTGGGGTGACAGTAATTCCTCCCTCTTGGGCTAACTAGAGTATCTCTGGGTGGTTTTTGTATTTATGTATTTTGCAACTAATGATTTTTGAACCAATTGAGATAATAACTATAATATAGATTTAAATTATATGAGACACACCTCATCAGTCCTCAATATTTATCTCAGAATCATGCATTGTAATTACAATTATTGTTATAAACAGCTACTGTTGTAAAGCTGCATATGTATGAAATTCATAATAGATGTCAACTATGTAACTCTATTCTAAGAATGTATGAAATTTAATACTGTTCAATCTTGACAATATAATCATGGTGCCAAACAATATTTTCATCTAGAACCACACTGCCGAAGTCTTTTTAATGGGTCCTTTTTAAGGGGCAAATTTTATAAAAGGGTCTTGTCTATTGACTGTGTAATTTGGTATTTTTGATGTAATAAACTTTCTAACTTTGATAATATATGAATTGTTTTTTTGACTTATTATAATGAGGTATGAGAATTAATATAGATGTGGACTGGCCTTGTTAGGGCCGGAACAATGGGGGG
Organism: Phyllobates terribilis; assembly: GCF_046119375.1. Lineage (NCBI taxonomy): Eukaryota > Metazoa > Chordata > Amphibia > Anura > Dendrobatidae > Phyllobates > Phyllobates terribilis. The sequence goes on along the minus strand of NW_027362765.1, from coordinate 345,549,919 downwards.
CCATATAGGGTGACATTAGGGGCAGTTTTACACGCCTCCCCTCTGAGGAGTACGTCCTTCCTCTACTCCACAATTATCGGCTGGGGATCTTCCATTACTCTTATTTAATATTACTAGATGGTGGCCCGATTCTAGCGCATCGGGTATTTTAGAATATGTATGCGGCCGACCGGGCGCAATTAGCAGAGCGGTGTTTAAAGTTCACTCCAAAATCGCTAATTGGTTGCGGCCGGCGGCCTCGACCAATCAGCAGAGCGTTGTTGAAATTTGGCGCCAATCTCGCTGATTGGTTGCGGCTGGCGGCCGCGACCAATCAGCAGAGTGGGGTTTAAATTTGGCGCCAATAATGCTGATTGGTCGCGGCCGGCAACCGCGGCTAATCAGCAGAGCGGCCTTTAAATTTGCCGCCCATATCGCTGATTGGTCGCGACCAATCAGCAGAGCGGTGTTCAAATTTTGTGCCAAAATCGCTGATTGGTCGCGGCCACCGGCCTTGACCAGTCAGCAGAGCGGTGTTTAAATTTTTGCACCAAAATCGCTGATTCGTCGCGGTCGGTCGGCGGCTGCGACCAATCAGCAGAGCATTGTTTAAATTTGACGCCAATCTCGCTGATTGGTCGCGGCTGGCGGCCGCGACCAATCAGCAGAGCGGTGTTTAAATTTGGCACCAAAATTGCTAATTGGTCGCGGCCGGCGGCCTCGACCAATCAGCAGAGCGTTGTTGAAATTTGGCAACAATCTCGCTGATTGGTCGCGGCTGGCGACCGATCAGCAGAGCGGCGTTTAAATGTGGCGCCATTAATGTTGATTGGTCGCGGCCGGTGACCGCGACCAATCAGCAGAGCGGCGTTTAAATTTGCCGCCGATATCGCTGATTGGTCGCGGCCGGCCACCACGACCAATCAGCAGAGCAGGGTTTAAATGTGGCGCCAATAATGCTGATTGGTCGCGGCCAGCGATCGCGACCAATCAGCAGAGCGGTGTTTAAATTTGCCGCCCATATCGCTGATTGGTCGCGGCCGGCCATCTCCCTGCTGCATCGCCGCTGACCTCCATCCGGCAGATGAGCCGCTAATGGCCGCCATCTTTTTCTGAAATCCCGCGTCGCTGATTGGCCGCGGCCGGACCAATCAGCGACGCGGGATTTCCTGGACAGACAGACGGGATAAGATGATTATATGTATAGATGATGCTTTATTCCACTTATTCATATATATGGAGAATTTACGTTTTCTCTTGATCTTATGACCGTGACTTTACCTCATCTACTCTGAATATGTCTTGATTTTGTTCACCCAAAAGACGTTTTTCTCTTGATCTTATGACCATGAGGTGACATTTTCTTGATTGTTCTTGAGGAACGTCTAACCTTGTCCACTTGTAAGTGATTGGACGTAATACAGACTCTGTGCCATCATGGCACCTTTTAGACCCTGTTTGACCAGGGCCCGTTTTGTTCACTAGGAGACGTGGTCTGCTCCTTTGATATAGTCACTAGGAGACGTGGTCTGCTCCTTTGATATAGTCACTAGGAGACGTGGTCTGCTCCTTTGATATAGTCACTAGGAGACGTGGTCTGCTCCTTTGATATAGTTGTTGCCACGACCTGGGGACTATTTCCACTTTGTCTCCGTCGTCTCTATTTTTAATTGAATATTTTAACGCATCTATTAAAAGCGACATTTTAGAGTGTAATCCGCCCTCGCTGGGCTGCATTGATGACTGGCTGTGATATATCTGTGTATGCAAGACCCCCAGGAATCTCCCAGGACTGCAAGAGTTTCCCAAGTAAGAAAGGATGAGAATGGCTACAAAAAGCCTTTACAGCTGTGATACTTTCAAAAGGGGGCGCTACTAGATACTAACCATGCAGGGTGCCCAAATTTTTGCATCAGCCCATTTTTCTTTTTCAAATTTTTAAAATGTAAAACATATATATATATACAGTATATCTATCTATCTATCTATCTATCTATCTATCTATCTATCTATCTATCTATCTATCTATATCTATAATATAACGGGGGAAGCCTTTATAGACGGTGCATGCGCGACACACAGTCCGGCTCCAGATAGAAGACCACATGGAGCCGTTACAGGTAAGAGGAGTGTATGGCGCCGGAGATCGCGGTATGTGTAGACACTGAACGCATACCGTGATCTCCGGCACCATACTTACCTGACCGGGAGGAGCGTTGCCGTGGCGCCTCTCTTCACCGGAGACTGGCGGCGGAGTGAAGGCGTCGGAGTTGGCGCATGCACATAGCGCTATCCGACACCATTTTACTGAAGACACATTTGCAGTGTGTCTTCAGCAAAATGGCGCCAGACAGCACGGTATGGGCACGCGCGTACCCCGGCGCTGCACTCCTCCCCTGGCCTCCGGCAAAGCAGGACACCGCAGCACTGGAGCACAGGGAAGAAAGGTGAGTATAGATGTTTATTTTTTGTATGTGTGTACAGCGTGAAAGGGATGAGGGGGCCACACATACCAGGATTTGGGGGTGAGGGGGCCACACATACCAGGATTGGGGAGTGAGGGGGCCACACATACCAGGATTGGAGGATGAGGGGGCCACACATACCAGGATTGGGGGATAAGGGGGCCACACATAACAGGATTGGGGGGTGAGGGGACCACGTATACCAGGATTGGGGGGTGAGGGGACCACGCATACCAGGATTGGGGGATGAGGGGACCACACATACCAGGATTGGGGGATAAGGGGGCCACACATACCAGGATTGGGGGATAAGGGGGCCACACATACCAGGATTGGGGGGGTGAGGGGGCCACAAATACCAGTATTGGGGGGTGAGGGGACCACGTATACCAGGATTGGGAGGTGAGGGGGCCACACATACCAGAATTAGGGGGTGAGGGGGCCACACATACCAGGATTGGGGAGTGAGGGGGCCACACATACCAGGATTGGGGGATGAGGGGGCCAAACATACCAGGATTGGGGGATGAGGGGGCCACGCATACCAGGATTGAGGGATGAGGGGACCACGCATACCAGGATTGGGGGATGAGGGGACCACGCATACCAGGATTGGGGGATGAGGGGACCACGCATACCAGGATTGGGGGATGAGGGGGCCACACATACCAGGATTGAGGGATGAGGAGGCCACACATATCAGGATTGGGGGATGAGGGGGCCACACATACCAGGATTGGAGAATGAGGGGGCCACACATACCAGGATTGGGGGATGAGGGGGCCACACATACCAGGATTGGAGTTTGAGGGGGCCACACATACCATGATTTGGGGATGAGGGGGCCACACACACCAGGATTGGGGTATGAGGGGGCCACACATACCAGGATTGGAGGATGAGGGGGCCACACATACCAGAATTGGGATGAGGGGGCCACGCATACCAGGATTGGGGATGAGGGAGCCATGCATACCAGGATGAGGGTTGGGTACCATGCATACCAGGATAGGGATGAGGGGGCCATACATACCAGGATTGGGGATGAGGGAGCCATGCATACCAGAATGAGGGGTTGGGTGCCATGCATATCAGGATTGGGGGATGAGGAGGCCATACATAGCAGGATTGGAGGATGAGGGGTGCCATACATACCAGAATTGGGATCAGGGGTGCCATGTATACCAGGATGGGGGATGGGGTGCCGTGCATACCAGGATGAGGGGTACCATGCATACCAGAATAGGGATGAGGGGTACCATGCATACCAGGATTGAGGGGTGAGGGGACCATGCAAACCAGGATTGGGGGTGAGGGGACCATGCATACCAGGATTGTAGGGTGAGGGGACAATGCGTGCCAGGATTGGGGATGAGGGGTGCCATGCACACCATGATTGGGGGGTGAGGGGTGCCATACATACCAGCATTGGGGATGAAAAGTACCATGCCTACCAGGATGATGGATGGGGTGCCATGCATACCAGGATGAGGGGTACCATGCATACCAGAATAGGAATATGTGGTGCCATGCATACCAGGATTGAGGGATGAGGAGGCCATACATACCAGAATTGGGATGAGGGGGCCATACATACCAGGGTTGAAGATGAGGGAGCCATGCATACCAGGATGCGGGTTGGGTACCATGCATACCAGGATAGGGATGAGGGGGCCTTACACACCAGGATTGGGGATGAGGGAGCCATGCATACCAGGATGGGGGGTTGGGTGCCATGCATATCAGGATTGGGGGATGAGGAGGCCATACATAGCAGGATGGGGATCAGGGGTGCCATGTATACCAGGATGAGGCATGGGGTGCCATGCATACCAGAATGATGGGGACCATACATACCAGAATAGGGATGAGGGGTGCCATGCATACCAGGATAGGAATGCGGGGTACCATGCATACCAGGATTGGGGGATGAGGGGGCCACACATACCAGGATTGGGGGATAAGGGGGCCACACATAACAGGATTGGGGGGTGAGGGGACCACGTATACCAGGATTGGGGGGTGAGGGGACCACGCATACCAGGATTGGGGGATGAGGGGACCACACATACCTGGATTGGGGGATAAGGGGGCCACACATACCAGGATTGGGGGATAAGGGGGCCACACATACCAGGATTGGGGGGGTGAGGGGGCCACAAATACCAGTATTGGGGGGTGAGGGGACCACATATACCAGGATTGGGAGGTGAGGGGGCCACACATACCAGGATTAGGGGGTGAGGGGGCCACACATACCAGGATTGGGGAGTGAGGGGGCCACACATACCAGGATTGGGGGATGAGGGGGCCAAACATACCAGGATTGGGGGATGAGGGGGCCACGCATACCAGGATTGAGGGATGAGGGGACCACGCATACCAGGATTGGGGGATGAGGGGACCACGCATACCAGGATTGGGGGATGAGGGGACCACGCATACCAGGATTGGGGGATGAGGGGACCACGCATACCAGGATTGGGGGATGAGGGGGCCACACATACCAGGATTGAGGGATGAGGAGGCCACACATATCAGGATTGGGGGATGAGGGGGCCACACATACCAGGATTGGAGAATGAGGGGGCCACACATACCAGGATTGGGGGATGAGGGGGCCACACATACCAGGATTGGAGTTTGAGGGGGCCACACATACCATGATTTGGGGATGAGGGGGCCACACACACCAGGATTGGGGTATGAGGGGGCCACACATACCAGGATTGGAGGATGAGGGGGCCACACATACCAGAATTGGGATGAGGGGGCCACGCATACCAGGATTGGGGATGAGGGAGCCATGCATACCAGGATGAGGGTTGGGTACCATGCATACCAGGATAGGGATGAGGGGGCCATACATACCAGGATTGGGGATGAGGGAGCCATGCATACCAGAATGAGGGGTTGGGTGCCATGCATATCAGGATTGGGGGATGAGGAGGCCATACATAGCAGGATTGGAGGATGAGGGGTGCCATACATACCAGAATTGGGATCAGGGGTGCCATGTATACCAGGATGGGGGATGGGGTGCCGTGCATACCAGGATGAGGGGTACCATGCATACCAGAATAGGGATGAGGGGTACCATGCATACCAGGATTGAGGGGTGAGGGGACCATGCAAACCAGGATTGGGGGTGAGGGGACCATGCATACCAGGATTGTAGGGTGAGGGGACAATGCGTGCCAGGATTGGGGACGAGGGGTGCCATGCACACCATGATTGGGGGGTGAGGGGTGCCATACATACCAGCATTGGGGATGAAAAGTACCATGCCTACCAGGATGATGGATGGGGTGCCATGCATACCAGGATGAGGGGTACCATGCATACCAGAATAGGAATATGTGGTGCCATGCATACCAGGATTGAGGGATGAGGAGGCCATACATACCAGAATTGGGATGAGGGGGCCATACATACCAGGGTTGAAGATGAGGGAGCCATGCATACCAGGATGCGGGTTGGGTACCATGCATACCAGGATAGGGATGAGGGGGCCATACACACCAGGATTGGGGATGAGGGAGCCATGCATACCAGGATGGGGGGTTGGGTGCCATGCATATCAGGATTGGGGGATGAGGAGGCCATACATAGCAGGATGGGGATCAGGGGTGCCATGTATACCAGGATGAGGCATGGGGTGCCATGCATACCAGAATGATGGGGACCATACATACCAGAATAGGGATGAGGGGTGCCATGCATACCAGGATAGGAATGCGGGGTACCATGCATACCAGGATTGGGGGATGAGGGGGCCACACATACCAGGATTGGGGGATGAGGGGGGCAACACATACCAGGATTGGGGTTTGAGGGGGCCACACATACCAGGATTGGGGGATGAGGGGGCCACACATACCAGGATTGGGGGATGAGGGGGCCACACATACCTGAATTGGGATGAGGGGGCCATACATACCAGGATTGGGAATGAGGGGGCCCCACATACCAGAATTGGGATGAGGGGGCCATGCAAACCAGGATTGGGGATGAGGAATGCCATGCATACCAGAATTGGTGATGAGGGGTGCCATGCATACCAGGATTGGGGATGAGGGGTGCCATGCATACCAGGATTGGTGATGAGGGGTGCCATGCACACCAGGATTGGGGAAGAGGGGTGCCATGCATACCAGGATTGGGTATGAGGGAGCCATGCATACCAGGATTGGGGATGAGGGGTGCCATGCATAACAGGATTGGGGGTGAGGGGTGCCATGCATACCAGGATAGGGTTGAGGGGTGCCATGCATACCAGGATTGGGGGTGAGGGGTGCCATGCATACCAGGATAGGGATGAGGGGTGCCATGCATACCAGGATAGGGATTGGGGGGGCATGCATAACAGGATTTGGATGAGGGGCCATGTATACCAGGATAGGAATGAGGGGTACCATGTATATCAGGATGAGGGATGGGGTGCCATGCTTACCAGGATAGGGATGAGGGATGGGGTACCATGCATACCAGGATTGGGTATGAGGGAGCCATGCATACCAGGATTGGGGATGAGGGGTGCCATGCATACCAGGATTGGGGGTGAGGGGTGCCATGCATACCAGGATAGGGTTGAGGGGTGCCATGCATACCAGGATTGGGGATGAGGGGTGCCATGCATACCAGGATAGGGATGAGGGGTGCCATGCATACCAGGATAGGGATTGGGGGGGGCATGCATAACAGGATTTGGATGAGGGGCCATGTATACCAGGATAGGAATGAGGGGTACCATGTATATCAGGATGAGGGATGGGGTGCCATGCTTACCAGGATAGGGATGAGGGATGGGGTACCATGCATACCAGGATTGGGTATGAGGGAGCCATGCATACCAGGATTGGGGATGAGGGGTGCCATGCATACCAGGATTAGGGGTGAGGGGTGCCATGCATACCAGGATTGGGTATGAGGGAGCCATGCATACCAGGATTGGGGATGAGGGGTACCATGCATACCAGGATTAGGGGTGAGGGGTGCCATGCATACCAGGATTGGGTATGAGGGAGCCATGCATACCAGGATTGGGGATGAGGGGTGCCATGCATACCAGGATTAGGGGTGAGGGGTGCCATGCATACCAGGATTGGGTATGAGGGAGCCATGCATACCAGGATTGGGGATGAGGGGTACCATGCATACCAGGATAGGGATGAGAGGTGCCATGCATTCCAGGACTAGGGGTGAGGGCAGCACATAACAGGATGAGGAACAGGATTGGGCAGCACAAATACCAGAATGGGAGACCATATACCAATAAAAACGCTCGCCACCCGGGCGTAGAACGGGTTCAATAGCTAGTATATATATATACACTGCTCAAAAAATAAAGGGACCCCTGAAATCTCCCCTCCTAGATGTGAATGAATGAAATCTTCTCATTGAATACTTTGTTCTGTAGAAAGCTGAATGTGCTGACAACAAAATCACCCAAAAATCATCAATGGAAATCACATTTATTAACCAATGGAGGCCTGGATGTGGAGTCACCCCCAAAATTACAGTGGAAAAACCCACTACAGGCCGATCCAACTGTGATGTAATGTCCTTAAAACAAGTCACAATGAGGCTGAGTATTGTGTGTGGCCTCCACGTGCCTGTATGACCTCCCTACAACGCCTGGGCATGCTCCTGATGAGGCTGAGTATTGTGTGTGGCCTCCACGTGCCTGTATGACCTCCCTACAACGCCTGGGCATGCTCCTGATGAGGCTGAGTATTGTGTGTGGCCTCCACGTGCCTGTATGACCTCCCTACAACACCTGGGCATGCTCCTGATGAGGCTGAGTATTGTGTGTGGCCTCCACGTGCCAGTATGACCTCCCTACAATGCCTGGGCATGCTCCTGATGAGGCTGAGTATTGTGTGTGGCCTCCACGTGCCTGTATGACCTCCCTACAACGCCTGGGCATGCTCCTGATGAGGCTGAGTATTGTGTGTGGCCTCCACGTGCCTGTATGACCTCCCTACAATGCCTGGGCATGCTCCTGATGAGGCTGAGTATTGTGTGTGGCCTCCACGTGCCTGTATGACCTCCCTACAGCGCCTGGGCATGCTCCTGATGAGGCTCAGTATTGTGTGTGGCCTCCACGTGCCTGTATGACCTCCCTACAACGCCTGGGCATGCTCCTGATGAGGCTGAGTATTGTGTGTGGCCTCCACGTGCCTGTATGACCTCCCTACAACGCCTGGGCATGCTCCTGATGAGGCTGAGTATTGTGTGTGGCCTCCACGTGCCTGTATGACCTCCCTACAACGCCTGGGCATGCTCCTGATGAGGCTGAGTATTGTGTGTGGCCTCCACGTGCCTGTATGACCTCCCTACAACGCCTGGGCATGCTCCTGATGAGGCTGAGTATTGTGTGTGGCCTCCACGTGCCTGTATGACCTCCCTACGACGCCTGGGCATGCTCCTGATGAGCCTCAGTATTGTGTGTGGCCTCCACGTGCCAGTATGACCTCCCTACAACGCCTGGGCATTCTCCTGATGAGGCTGAGAATTGTGTGTGGCCTCCACGTGCCTGTATGACCTCCCTACAATGCCTGGGCATGCTCCTGATGAGCCTCAGTATTGTGTGTGGCCTCCACGTGCCAGTATGACCTCCCTACAACGCCTGGGCATTCTCCTGATGAGGCTGAGAATTGTGTGTGGCCTCCACGTGCCTGTATGACCTCCCTATAACGCCTGGGCATGCTCCTGATGAGGTTGCGGATGGTTTCCTGTGGGATCTCCTCCCAGACCTGGACTAAAGCATCCGCCAACTCCTGGACAGTCTGTGGTGCAACGTGACGTTGGTGGATGGAGCGAGACATGATGTCCCAGATGTGCTCAATCGGATTCAGGTCTTGGGAATGGGCGGCCAGTCCATAGCTTCAATGCCTTCATCTTGCAGGAACTGCTGACACACTCCAGCCACATGAGGTCTGGCATTGTCCTCCATTAGGAGGAACCCAGGGCCAACCGCACCAGCATATGGTCTCACAAGGGGTCTGAGGATCTCATCTCGGTACCTAATGGCAGTCAGGCTACCTCTGGCGAGCACATGGAGGGCTGTGCGGCCCTCCAAAGAAATGCCACCCCACACCATTACTGACCCACTGCCAAACCGGTCATGCTGAAGGATGTTGCAGGCAGCAGATCGCTCTCCACGGCGTCTCCAGACTCTGTCACGTCTGTCACATGTGCTCAGTGTGAACCTGCTTTCATCTGTGAAGAGCACAGGGCACCAGTGGCCACTTTGCCAATCCTGGTGTTCTGTGGCAAATGCCAAGCGTCCTGCACGGTGTTGGGCTGTGAGCACAACCCCCATCTGTGGACGTCGGGCCCTCATACCACCCTCATGGAGTCGGTTTCTAACCGTTTGTGCAGACACATGCACATTTGTGGCCTGCTGGAGGTCATTTTGCAGGGCTCTGGCAGTGCTCCTCCTGTTCCTCCTTGCACAAAGGCGGAGGTAGCGGCCCCCTCCACATCTCCTGGTGTACTGGCCTGTCTCCTGGTACCGCCTCCAGCCTCTGGACACTACGCTGACAGACACAGCAAACCTTCTTGCCACAGCTCGTATTGATGTGCCATTCTGGATGAGCTGCACTACCTGAGCAACTTCTGTGGGTTGTAGAGTCCGTCTCATGCTATCACGAGTGTGAAAGCACAACCAACATTCAAAAGTGACCAAAACATCAGCCAGAAAGCATTGGTACTGAGATGTGGTCTGTGGTCCCCACCTGCAGAACCACTCCTTTATTGAGGGGGTCTTGATAATTGCCAATAATTTCCATCTATTGTCTATTCCATTTGCACAGCAGCAGGTGAGATTGATTGTCAATCCGTGTTGCTTCCTAAGTGGACAGTTTGATTTCACAGAAGTTTAATTTACTTGGAGTTATATTCTGTTGTTTAAGTGTTCCCTTTATTTTTTTGAGCAGTATATTTCGTTATATATTGATGGTATATATTGATGGTATATGTTGATGGTATATATTGATAGTATATATTGATGGTATATATTGGTGGTATATATTGATAGTATATATTTCGGTATATATTGATGGTATATATTGATGATATATATTGATGGTATATATTGATGGTATATATTTCGGTATATATTGATGGTATATATTGATGGTATATATTGATGGTATATATTTCGGTATATATTGATGGTATATATTGATGGTATATATTGATGGTATATATTTCGGTATATATTGATGGTATATATTGATGGTATATATTTCGGTATATATTTCGGTATATATTGATGGTATATATAGATGGTATATATTGATGGTATATATTTCGGTATATATTTCGGTATATATTGATGGTATATATTGATGGTATATATTGATGGTATATATTTCGGTATATATTTCGGTATATATTGATGGTATATATTTCGGTATATATTGATGGTATATATTGATGGTATATATTTCGGTATATATTTCGGTATATATTGATGGTATATATTGATGGTATATATTTCGGTATATATTTCGGTATATATTGATGGTATATATTGATGACATATATTTCGGTATATATTGATGGTATATATTGATAGTATATATTTCGGTATATATTGATGATATATATTGATGGTATATATTGATGGTATAAATTTCGGTATATATTGATGATATATATTGATGGTATATATTGATGGTATATATTGAAGGTATATATTGAAGGTATATATTTCGGTATATATTGATGGTATATATTGAAGGTATATATTGATGGTATATATTGATGGTATATATTGAAGGTATATATTGAAGGTATATATTGATGGTATATATTGATGGTATATATTGATGATATATATTGATGGTATATATTGATGGTATATATTTCGTTATATATTGATGGTATATATTGAAGGTATATATTGATGGTATATATTGATGGTATATATTGAAGGTATATATTGATGGTATATATTGATGGTATATATTGATGGTATATATTGATGGTATATATTGATGATATACAGTGCCTACAAGTAGTATTCAACCCCCTGCAGATTTAGCTGGTTGACACATGCGGAATTAACTTGGCATTGTGACATTTGTACTGTAGATCAGCCTGGAAGTGGGAAATGCACTGCAGCAAATTTTTTTTTTAAATTTTTTAATTTTTTTTTTAAAAACGTTAAAAGTTAATTCAGAGTGTCATTTATTATTCAACCCCTCAAACCACAAGAATTCTGTTTGGTCCCCCTAAAGTATTAAGAAGTAGTTCAGGCACCAAGAATAATGAGCTTCACATGTGTGGATTAAAGATCTCTTTTGCCAGCCTTCTCTGACTATTTAAGACCCTCCCCAAACTTGTGAACAGCACTCAGACATGGTCAACATGGGAAAGACAAAGGAGCATTCCAAGGCCATCAGAGACAAGATCGTGGAGGGTCACAAGGCTGGCAAGGGGTACAAAACCCTTTCCAAGGAGTTGGGCCTACCTGTCTCCACTGTTGGGAGCATCATCCGTAAGTGGAAGGCTTATGGAACTACTGTTAGCCTTCCACGGCCTGGACAGCCTTTGAAAGTGTCCTCCCGTGCCAAGGCCAGGCTTGTCCGAAGAGTCAAGGCTAACCCAAGGACAACAAGGAAGGAGCTCCGGGAAGATCTCATGGCAGTGGGGACATTGGTTTCAGTCAATACCATAAGTAACGTACTCCACCGCAATGGTCTCCGTTCCAGACGAGCCTGTATGGTACCTTTACTTTCAAAGCGTCATGTCAAGGCTCGTCTACAGTTTGCTCATGATCACTTGGAGGACTCTGAGACAGACTGGTTCAAGGTTCTATGGTCTGATGAGACCAAGATCGAGATCTTTGGTGCCAACCACACACGTGACGTTTGGAGACTGGATGGCACTGCATACAACCCCAAGAATACCATCCCTACAGTCAAGCATGGTGGTGGCAGCATCATGCTGTGGGGCTGTTTCTCAGCCAAGGGGCCTGGCCATCTGGTCCGCATCCATGGGAAGATGGATAGCACGGCCTACCTGGAGATTTTGGCCAAGAACCTCCGCTCCTCCATCAAGGATCTTAAGATGGGTCGTAATTTCATCTTCCAACAAGACAACGACCCAAAGCACACAGCCAAGAAAACCAAGGCCTGGTTCAATAGGGAAAAAGTCAAGGTGTTGGAGTGGCCTAGTCAGTCTCCTGACCTTAACCCAATTGAAAACTTGTGGAAGGAGCTCAAGAATAAAGTCCACATGAGACACCCAAAGAACCTAGATAACTTGGAGAAGATCTGCATGGAGGAGTGGGCCAAGATAACTCCACAGACCTGTGCCGGCCTGATCAGGTCTTATAAAAGACGATTATTAGCTGTAATTGAAAACAAGGGTTATTCCACAAAATATTAAACATAGGGGTTGTATAATAATTGACCCACACTTTTATGTTTAAAATTTAATAAAATTCAACTGAGCAACATAACTTTTTGGTTTGTAAGATTTATGCTTCTGTTCATAAAACCTACTCTCGTTTGCAGTTTGAAGGCTCTAACTTATTTGCATCTTATCAAACCAGCTAAATCTGCAGGGGGTTGAATACTACTTGTAGGCACTGTATATTGATGGTATATATTTCGGTATATATTAATGGTATATATTGATGGTATATATTGATGGTATATATTTCGGTATATATTGATGGTATATATTGATGGTATATATTGATGATATATATTTCGGTATATATTGATGGTATATATTGATGGTATATATTGATGGTATATATTTCGGTATATATTGATGATATATATTGATGGTATATATTGATGGTATATATTGATGGTATATATTGATGGTATATATTTCGGTTTATATTGATGGTTTATATTGATGGTATATATTGATGGTATATATTGATGGTATATATTGATGGTATATATTGATGGTATATATTTCGGTTTATATTGATGGTATATATTTCGGTATATATTGATGGTATATATTGATGGTATATATTGATGGTATATATTGATGGTATATATTGATGATATATATTGATGGTATATATTTCGGTATATATTGATGGTGTATATTGATTGTGTATATTGATGGTATATATTGATGATATATATTGATGGTATATATTTCGGTATATATTAATGGTATATATTTCGGTATATATTGATGGCATATATTGATGGTATATATTTCGGTATATATTGATGATATATATTTCGGTATATATTGATGGTATATATTGATGGTATATATTTCGGTATATATTGATGGTACATATTGATGATATATATTGATGGTATATATTGATGGTATATATTGATGGTATATATTGATGGTATATATTTCGGTATATATTAATGGTATATATTTCGGTATATATTGATGGTATATATTGATGGTATATATTTCGGTATATATTGATGATATATATTTCGGTATATATTGATGGTATATATTGATGGTATATATTTCGGTATATATTGATGGTACATATTGATGATATATATTGATGGTATATATTGATGGTATATATTGATGGTATATATTGATGGTATATATTTCGGTATATATTTCGGTATATATTGATGATATATATTGATGGTATATATTGATGGTATATATTGATGGTATGTATTTCGGTATATATTGATGGTATATATTGATGGTATATATTTCGGTATATATTGATGGTATATATTGATGGTATATATTTCGGTATATATTGATGGTATATATTTCGGTATATATTGATGGTATATCTTGATGGTATATATTTCGGTATATATTGATGGTATGTATTGATGGTATATATTTCGGTATATATTGATGGTATATATTGATGGTATATATTTCGGTATATGTTGATGGTATATATTGATGGTATATATTTCGGTATATATTGATGGTATATATTGATGGTATATATTGATGGTATATATAGATGGTATATATTGATGGTATATATTTTGGTATATGTTGATGGTATATATTGATGGTATATATTGATGGTATATATTTCGGTATATATTGATGGTATATATTGATGGTATATATTGATGATATATATTGATGGTATATATTTCGGTATATATTGATGGTGTATATTGATTGTGTATATTGATGGTATATATTGATGATATATATTGATGGTATATATTTCGGTATATATTGATGGTATATATTTCGGTATATATTGATATATATTTTGGTATATATTTCGGTATATATTGATGGTATATACAGTCATATGAAAAAGTTTGGGCACCCCTATTAATCTTAAGCTTAATGTTTTATAAAAATTGGTGTTTTTGCAGCAGCTCTTTCAGTTTGATATATGTAATAACTGTTGGACACAGTAATGTTTCTGCCTTGAAATGAGGTTTATTGTACTAACAGAAAATGTGCAATCTGCATTCAAACAACATTTGACAGGTGCATAAGTATGGGCACCCTTATCATTTTCTTGTTTTAAATACTCCTACCTACTTTTTACTGACTTACTAAAGCACTTTTTTGGTTTTGTAACCTCATTGAGCTTTGTACTTTATAGCCAGGTGTATGCAATCATGAGAAAAGCTACTTAAAGTGGCCACTTGCAAGTTGTTCTCCTGTTTGAATCTCCTCTGAAGAGTGGCATCATGGGCTCCTCAAAACAACTGTCAAATGATCTGAAAACAAAGATTATTCAACATAGTTGTTCAGGGGAAGCATACAAAAAGCTGTCTCAGAGATTTAACCTGTCAGTTTCCACTGTGAGGAACATAGTAAGGAAATGGAAGAACACAGGGACACTTCTTGTTAAGGCCAGAAGTGGCAGGCCAAGAAAAACATCAGAAAGGCAGAGAAGAAGAATGGTGAGATCAGTCAAGGACAATCCTCAGACCACCTCCAGAGAGCTGCAGCATCAACTTGCTGCAGATGGTGTCACTGTGCATCGGTCAACTATACAAGGCACTTTGCACAAGGAGAAGCTGTATGGGAGAGTGATGCGAAAGAAGCCGTTTCTGCAAGCACGCCACAAACAGAGTCGGCTGAGGTATGCAAAAGCACATTTGGAGAAGCCAATTTCTTTTTGGAAGAAGGTCCTGTGGACTGATGAAATCAAGATTGAGTTGTTTGGTCATACAAAAAGGCGTTATGCATGGCGGCAAATAAACACAGCATTCCAAGAAAAACACTTGCTACCCACAGTAAAATTTGGTGGAGGTTCCATCATGCTTTGGGGCTGTGTGGCCAATGCCGGCACTGGGAATCTTGTTAAAGTTGAGGGATGCATGGACTCCACTCAGTATCAGCAGATTCTTGACAATAATGTTCAAGAATCAGTGATAAATATGAAGTTACAAAGTGGATGGATCTTTCAGCAAGACAATGATCCAAAACACCGCTCCAAATCTACTCAGGCATTCATGCAGAGGAACAATTACAATGTTCTGGAATGGCCATCCCAGTCCCCAGACCTGAATATCATTGAACATCTGTGGGATCATTTGAAGAGGGCTGTCCATGCTCAGGGGCGACCATCAAACTTAACTGAACTGGAATTGTTTTGTAAAGAGGAATGGTCAAAAATACCTTCATCCAGGATCCAGGAAATCATTAAAAGCTACAGGAAGCGACTAGAGGCAAAAGGAGGATCTACTAAATATTAATGTCACTTTTCTGGTGAGGTGCCCATACTTATGCACCTGTCACATTTTGTTTGAATGCAGATTGCACATTTTCTGTTAGTACAATAAACCTCATTTCAAGGCAGAAACATTACTGTGTCCAACAGTTATTACATATATCAAACTGAAAGAGCTGGTGCAAAAACACCAATTTTTATAGAACATTAAGCTTAAGATTAATAGGGGTGCCCAAACTTTTTCATATGACTGTATTGATGATATATATTGATGGTATATATTGATGGTATATATTGATGATATATATTGATGGTATATATTGATGGTGTATATTTCGGTAGATATTGATGGTATATATTGATGGTATGTATTTCGGTATATATTTTGGTATATATTTCGGTATATATTGATGGTATATATTGATGGTATATATTGATGGTATATATTGATGGTATGTATTTCGGTATATATTTCGGTATATATTGATGGTATATATTGATGGTATATATTGATGGTATATATTTCGGTATATATTGATGGTATATATTGATGGTATATATTTCGGTATATGTTGATGGTATATATTGATGGTATATATTTCGGTATATATTGATGGTATATATTGATGGTATATATAGATGGTATATATTGATGGTATATATTTCGGTATATGTTGATGGTATATATTGATGGTATATATTGATGGTATATATTGATGGTATATATTGATGGTATATATTTCGGTATATATTGATGGTATATATTTCGGTATATATTGATGGTATATATTGATGGTATATATTGATGGTATATATAGATGGTATATATTTCGGTATATATTGATGGTATATATTGATGGTATATATTTCGGTATATATTGATGGTATATATTGATGGTATATATTGATGGTATATATTTCGGTATATATTGATGGTATATATTGATGGTATATATTTCGGTATATATTGATGGTATATATTGATGGTATATATTTCGGTATATATAGATGGTATATATTGATGGTATATATTGATGGTATATATAGATGGTATATATTGATGGTATATATTGATGGTATATATTTCGGTATATATTGATGGTATATATTGATGGTATATATTTCGGTATATATTGATGGTATATATTTCGGTATATATTTCGGTATATATTGATGGTATATATTGATGGTATATATTTCGGTATATATTGATGGTATATATTTCGGTATATATTGATGGTATATATTGATGGTATATATTTCGGTATATATTAATGTTATATATTGATGGTATATATTGATGGTATATATTGATGGTATATATTTCGGTATATATTTTGGTATATATTGATGGTATATATTGATGATATATATTTCGGTATATATTGATGGTATATATTTCGGTATATATTGATGGTATATATTTCGGTATATATTGATGGTATATATTGATGGTATATATCTCGGTATATATTGATGGTATATATTTCGGTATATATTGATGGTATATATTGATGGTATATATTTCGGTATATATTGATGGTATATATTTCGGTATATATTGATGGTATATATTGATGGTATATATTTCGGTATATATTAATGTTATATATTGATGGTATATATTGATGGTATATATTGATGGTATATATTTCGGTATATATTGATGGTATATATTTCGGTATATATTGATGGTATATATTTCGGTATATATTAATGTTATATATTGATGGTATATATTGATGGTATATATTTCGGTATATATTGATGGTATATATTGATGGTATATATTTCGGTATATATTTCGGTATATATTGATGGTATATATTTCGGTATATATTGATGGTATATATTGATGGTATATATTTCGGTATATATCGATGGTATATATTTCGGTATATATTGATGGTATATATTGATGGTATATATTTCGGTATATATTGATGGTATATATTGATGGTATATATTTCGGTATATATTGATGGTTTATATTTCGGTATATATTGATGGTTTATATTGATGGTATATATTTCGGTATATATTTCGGTATATATTGATGGTATATATTTCGGTATATATAGATGATATATATTTCGGTATATATTTCGGTATATATTGATGGTATATATTTCGGTATATATTGATGGTATATATTGATGGTATATATTGATGGTATATATTTCGGTATATATTGATGGTATATATTTCGGTATATATTGATGGTTTATATTGATGGTATATATTTCGGTATATATTTCGGTATATATTGATGGTATATATTTCGGTATATATAGATGATATATATTTCGGTATATATTTCGGTATATATTGATGGTATATATTTCGGTATATATTGATGGTATATATTGATGGTATATATTGATGGTATATATTTCGGTATATATTGATTGTATATATTTCGGTATATATTGATGGTATATATTTCGGTATATATTGATGGTATATATTGATGGTGTATATTTCGGTATATATTAATGTTATCTATTGATGGTATATATTGATGGTATATATTTCGGTATATATTGATGGTATATATTGATGGTATATATTTCGGTATATATTGATGGTATATATTGATGGTGTATATTTCGGTATATATTGATGGTATATATTTCGGTATATATTGATGGTATATATTGATGATATATATTTCGGTATATATTGATGGTATATATTGATGGTATATATTGATGGTGTATATTGATGGTATATATTTCGGTATATATTGATTGTATATATTTCGGTATATATTGATGGTATATATTTCGGTATATATTGATGGTATATATTGATGGTGTATATTTCGGTATATATTAATGTTATATATTGATGGTATATATTGATGGTATATATTTCGGTATATATTGATGGTATATATTGATGGTGTATATTTCGGTATATATTGATGGTATATATTGATTGTATATATTTCGATATATTGATGGTATATATTGATTGTATATATTTCGATATATTGATGGTATATATTGATGATTTATATTGATGGTATATATTGATGGTATATATTTCGGTATATATTGATGGTATATATTGATGGTATATATTTCGGTATATATTGATGGTATATATTGATGGTATATATTGATGGTGTATATTTCGGTATATATTGATGGTATATATTTCGGTATATATTGATTGTATATATTTCGGTATATATTGATGGTATATATTTCGGTATATATTAATGTTATATATTGATGTTATATATTTCGTTATATATTGATGGTATATATTGATGGTATATATTTCGGTATATATTGATGGTATATATTGATGGTATATATAGATGGTATATATTGATGGTATATATTTCGGTATATATTGATGGTATATATTTCGGTATATATTGATGGTATATATTGATGGTATATATTTCGGTATATATTTCGGTATATATTGATGGTATATATTTCGGTATATATTTCGGTATATATTGATGGTATATATTGATGGTATATATTTCGGTATATATTTCGGTATATATTGATGGTATATATTGATGGTATATATTTCGGTATATATTGATGGTATATATTGATAGTATATATTTCGGGATATATTGATGGTATATATTGATAGTATATAATTCGGTATATATTGATGATATATATTGATGGTATATATTGATGGTATATATTTCGGTATATATTGATGATATATATTGATGGTATATATTTCGGTATATATTGATGGTATATATTGATGATATATATTTCGGTATATATTTCGGTATATATTGATGGTATATATTGATGGTATATATTTCGGTATATATTGATGATATATATTGATGGTATATATTTCGGTATATATTGATGGTATATATTGATGGTATATATTGATGGTATATATTTCGGTATATATTGATGGTATATATTGATGGTATATATTGATGGTATATATTTCGGGATATATTGATGGTATATATTGATGATGGTATATATTGATGGTATATATTTCGGTATATATTGATGGTATATATTTCGGGATATATTGATGGTATATATTGATAGTATATAATTCGGTATATATTGATGGTATATATTGATGGTATATATTGATGGTATATATTTCGGTATATATTGATGATATATATTGATGGTATATATTTCGGTATATATTGATGGTATATATTGATGATATATATTTCGGTATATATTTCGGTATATATTGATGGTATATATTGATGGTATATATTTCGGTATATATTGATGATATATATTGATGGTATATATTTCGGTATATATTGATGGTATATATTGATGGTATATATTGATGGTATATATTTCGGTATATATTTCGGTATATATTGATGGTATATATTTCGGTATATATTTCGGTATATATTGATGGTATATATTGATGGTATATATTTCGGTATATATTGATGGTATATATTGATGGTATATATTTCGGTATATATTGATGGTATATATTGATGGTATATATTGATGGTATATATTGATTGTATATATTTCGATATATTGATGGTATATATTGATGGTATATATTGATGGTATATATTTCGGTATATATTGATGGTATATATTGATGGTATATATTGATGGTATATATTGATGGTAAATATTTCGGTATATATTGATGGTATATATTGATGATATATATTGATGGTATATATTGAAGGTATATATTTCGGTATATATTGATGGTACATATTTCGGGATATATTGATGGTATATATTGATAGTATGTATTTCGGTATATATTGATGGTATATATTGATGATATATATTGATGGTATATATTTCGGTATATATTGATGGTATATATTGATGGTATATATTTCGGTATATATTGATGGTATATATTGATGGTATATATTTCGGTATATATTGATGGTATATATTGATGGTATATATTGATGATATATATTGATGATGGTATATATTTCGGTATATATTTCGGGATATATTGATGGTATATATTGATGGTATATATTTCGGTATATATTGATGGTATATATTGATGATATATATTGATGGTATATATTTCGGTATATATTGATGGTATATATTGATGGTATATATTTCGGTATATATTGATGGTATATATTGATGGTATATATTTCGGTATATATTGATGGTATATATTGATGGTATATATTGATGCTTTATATTTCGGTATATATTGATGGTATATATTGATGGTATATATTTCAGTTTATATTGATGGTATATATTTCAGTATAAATTGATGGTATATATTGTTGGTATATATTGATGGTATATATAGATGGTATATATTGATGGTATATATTGATGGTATATATTTCGGTATATATTGATGGTATATATTGATGGTATGTATTTCGGTATATATTGATGGTATATATTTCGGTATATATTGATGGTATATATTGATGGTATATATTGATGGTATTTATTGACGGTATATATTTCAGTTTATATTGATGGTATATATTTCGGTATATATTTCAGTATATATTGATGGTATATATTGATGGTATATATTGATGGTATATATTGATGGTATTTATTGATGGTATATATTTCAGTTTATATTGATGGTATATATTTCGGTATATATTTCGGTATATATTGATGGTATATATTGATGATATATATTGATGGTATATATTGATGGTATATATTGATGGTATATATTGATGATATATATTGATGGTATATATTTCGGGATATATTGATGGTATATATTGATGATATATATTGATGGTATATATTGATGGTATATATTGATGGTATATATTTCGGTATATATTGATGGTATATATTGATGGTATATATTTCAGTATATATTGATGGTATATATTTCGGGGGATATATTGATGGTATACATTGATAGTATATATTTCGGTATATATTTCGGTATATATTGATGGTATATATTGATGGTATATATTTCAGTAAATATTGATGGTATATATTTCGGTATATATTGATGGTATACATTGATGATATATATTTCGGTATATATTTCAGTATATATTGATGGTATATATTGATGGTATATATTTTGGTATATATTGATGGTATATATTTCGGTATATATTGATGGTATATATTGATGGTATATATTGATGGTATTTATTGATGGTATATATTTCAGTATATATTGATGGTATATATTGATGGTATATATTGATGATATATATTGATGGTATATATTGATAGTATATATTGATGGTATATATTGATGGTATTTATTGATGGTATATATTTCAGTATATATTGATGGTATATATTGATGGTATATATTGATGGTATATATTTCGGGATATATTTCGGTAATTATTTCAGTATATATTGATGGTATATATTTCGGTATATATTGATGGTATATATTGATGGTATATATTTCGTGATATATTGATGGTATATATTGATGGTATATATTGATGGTATTTATTGATGATATATATTTCGGTATATATTGATGGTATATATTGATGGTATATATTGATGGTATATATTTCGGTATATATTGATGGTATATATTGATGGTATACATTGATGGTATATATTGATGATATATATTGATGGTATAAATTTCGGTATATATTGATGGTGTATATTTCGGTATATATTGATGGTATATATTGATGGTATATATTGATGGTATATATTTCGGTATATATTGATGGTATATATTGATGGTATATATTTCGGTATATATTGATGGTATATATTGATGGTATATATTGATTGTATATATTTCGATATATTGATGGTATATATTGATGGTATATATTGATTGTATATATTTCGATATATTGATGGTATATATTGATGGTATATATTGATGGTATATATAGATGATATATATTGATGGTATATTTTGATGGTATATATTGATGGTATATATTGATGGTATATATTTCGGTATATATTGATGATATATATTGATGGTATATATTGATGGTATATATTTCGGTATATATTGATGGTATATATTGATGATATATATTTCAGTATATATTGATGGTATATATTGATGGTATATATTTCGGTATATATTGATGGTATATATTTCGGTATATATTGATGGTATATATTTCGGTATATATTGATGATATATATTGATGGTATATATTTCGGTATATATTGATGGTATATATTTCGGTATATATTGATGGTATATATTTCGGTATATATTGATGGTATATATTGATGGTATATATTGATGGTGTATATTTCGGTATATATTGATGGTATATATTTCGGTATATATTGATTGTATATATTTCGGTATATATTGATGGTATATATTTCGGTATATATTAATGTTATATATTGATGGTATATATTGATGGTATATATTGATGGTATATATAGATGGTATATATTGATGGTATATATTTCGGTATATGTTGATGGTATATATTTCGGTATATATTGATGGTATATATTGATGGTATATATTTCGGTATATATTTCGGTATATATTGATGGTATATATTTCGGTATATATTTCGGTATATATTGATGGTATATATTGATGGTATATATTTCGGTATATATTTCGGTATATATTGATGGTATATATTGATGGTATATATTTCGGTATATATTGATGGTATATATTGATGATATATATTGATGATGGTATATATTGATGGTATATATTTCGGTATATATTGATGGTATATATTTCGGGATATATTGATGGTATATATTGATAGTATATAATTCGGTATATATTGATGGTATATATTGATGATATATATTGATGGTATATATTGATGGTATATATTTCGGTATATATTGATGATATATATTGATGGTATATATTTCGGTATATATTGATGGTATATATTGATGATATATATTTCGGTATATATTTCGGTATATATTGATGGTATATATTGATGATATATATTTCGGTATATATTGATGATATATATTGATGGTATATATTTCGGTATATATTGATGGTATATATTGATGGTATATATTTCGGTATATATTGATGGTATATATTGATGGTATATATTGATGGTATATATTTCAGTATATATTGATGGTATATATTGATGGTATATATTTCGGTATATATTTCGGTATATATTGATGGTATATATTTCGGTATATATTTCGGTATATATTGATGGTATATATTGATGGTATATATTTCGGTATATATTTCGGTATATATTGATGGTATATATTGATGGTATATATTGATGGTATATATTTCGGTATATATTGATGGTATATATTGATGGTATATATTGATGGTATATATTGATTGTATATATTTCGATATATTGATGGTATATATTGATGGTATATATTGATGGTATATATTTCGGTATATATTGATGGTATATATTGATGGTATATATTGATGATATATATTGATGATGGTATATATTGATGGTATATATTTCGGTATATATTGATGGTACATATTTCGGGATATATTGATGGTATATATTGATAGTATGTATTTCGGTATATATTGATGGTATATATTGATGATATATATTGATGGTATATATTGATGGTATATATTTCGGTATATATTGATGGTATATATTGATGATATATATTGATGGTATATATTTCGGTATATATTGATGGTATATATTGATGGTATATATTTCGGTATATATTGATGGTATATATTGATGGTATATATTTCGGTATATATTGATGGTATATATTGATGGTATATATTGATGCTTTATATTTCGGTATATATTGATGGTATATATTGATGGTATATATTTCAGTTTATATTGATGGTATATATTTCAGTATATATTGATGGTATATATTGTTGGTATATATTGATGGTATATATAGATGGTATATATTGATGGTATATATTGATGGTATATATTTCGGTATATATTGATGGTATATATTGATGATATATATTTCGGTATATATTGATGGTATATATTTCGGTATATATTGATGGTATATATTGATGGTATATATTGATGGTATTTATTGATGGTATATATTTCAGTTTATATTGATGGTATATATTTCGGTATATATTTCAGTATATATTGATGGTATATATTGATGGTATATATTGATGGTATATATTGATGGTATTTATTGATGGTATATATTTCAGTTTATATTGATGGTATATATTTCGGTATATATTTCGGTATATATTGATGGTATATATTGATGGTATATATTCGGTATATATTGATGGTATATATTGATGATATATTGATGGTATATATTGATGGTATATATTGATGATATATATTGATGATATATATTGATGGTATATATTGATGGTATATATTGATGGTATATATTGATGGTATATATTTCAGTATATATTGATGGTATATATTGATGATATATATTGATGGTATATATTGATGGTATATATTGATGGTATATATTTCGGGATATATTGATGGTATATATTGATGATATATATTGATGGTATATATTGATGGTATATATTGATGGTATATATTTCGGTATATATTGATGGTATATATTGATGGTATATATTTCAGTATATATTGATGGTATATATTTCGGGGGATATATTGATGGTATACATTGATGGTATATATTTCGGTATATATTTCGGTATATATTGATGGTATATATTGATGGTATATATTTCAGTAAATATTGATGGTATATATTTCGGTATATATTGATGGTATATATTGATGGTATATATTTCGGTATATATTTCGGTATATATTGATGGTATATATTTCGGTATATATTTCGGTATATATTGATGGTATATATTGATGGTATATATTTCGGTATATATTTCGGTATATATTGATGGTATATATTGATGGTATATATTTCGGTATATATTGATGGTATATATTGATGGTATATATTTCGGTATATATTGATGGTATATATTGATGGTATATATTGATGGTGTATATTTCGGTATATATTGATGGTATATATTGATGGTATATATTTCGGTATATATTGATGGTATATATTGATGATATATATTGATGATGGTATATATTGATGGTATATATTTCGGTATATATTGATGGTACATATTTCGGTATATATTGATGGTATATATTGATGATATATATTGATGGTATATATTGATGGTATATATTTCGGTATATATTGATGGTATATATTGATGGTATATATTTCGGTATATATTGATGGTATATATTGATGGTATATATTGATGGTATATATTTCGGTATATATTGATGGTATATATTGATGCTTTATATTTCGGTTTATATTGATGGTATATATTTCAGTATATATTGATGGTATATATTGATGGTATATATTGATGGTATATATTTCGGTATATATTGATGGTATATATTGATGATATATATTGATGGTATATATTGATGGTATATATTTCGGTATATATTGATGGTATATATTGATGGTATATATAGATGGTATATATTGATGGTACATATTTCGGTATATATTGATGGTATATATTGATGATATATATTGATGGTATATATTGATGATATATATTTCGGTATATATTGATGGTATATATTTCGGTATATATTTCGGTATATATTGATGGTATATATTGATGATATATATTGATGGTATATATTGATGGTATATATTTCGGTATATATTGATGGTATATATTGATGGTATATATTGATGATATATATTTCGGTATATATTGATGGTATATATTGATGGTATATATTGATGGTATATATTTCGGTATATATTGATGGTATATATTGATGATATATATTTCGGTATATATTGATGGTATATATTGATAGTATATATTCGTTATATATTGATGGTATATATTGATGGTATATATTTCGGTATATATTGATGGTATATATTGATGGTATATATTGATGGTATATATTGATGGTATTTATTGATGG
Source organism: Phyllobates terribilis (assembly GCF_046119375.1). Classification (NCBI taxonomy): domain Eukaryota; kingdom Metazoa; phylum Chordata; class Amphibia; order Anura; family Dendrobatidae; genus Phyllobates; species Phyllobates terribilis. The sequence continues at coordinate 345,522,924 of NW_027362765.1, read as the reverse complement.
TATATATTTCAGTTTATATTGATGGTATATATTTCGGTATATATTTCGGTATATATTGATGGTATATATTGATGATATATATTGATGGTATATATTGATGGTATATATTGATGGTATATATTGATGATATATATTGATGGTATATATTGATGGTATATATTGATGGTATATATTGATGGTATATATTGATGATATATATTGATGGTATATATTTCAGTATATATTGATGGTATATATTTCGGGATATATTGATGGTATATATTGATGGTATATATTGATGGTATATATTGATGGTATATATTTCGGTATATATTGATGGTATATATTGATGGTATATATTTCAGTATATATTGATGGTATATATTTCGGGATATATTGATGGTATATATTGATGGTATATATTTCGGTATATATTGATGGTATATATTGATGGTATATATTTCAGTAAATATTGATGGTATATATTTCGGGATATATTGATTATATACATTGATGGTATATATTTCAGTATATATTGATGATATATATTTCGGTATATATTTCAGTATATATTGATGGTATATATTGATGGTATATATTTTGGTATATATTGATGGTATATATTTCGGTATATATTGATGGTATATATTGATGGTATTTATTGATGGTATATATTTCAGTATATATTGATGGTATATATTGATGGTATATATTGATGGTATTTATTGATGGTATATATTTCAGTATATATTGATGGTATATATTGATGGTATATATTTCGGGATATATTTCGGTAATTATTTCAGTATATATTGATGGTATATATTTCGGTATATATTGATGGTATATATTGATGGTATATATTTCGTGATATATTGATGGTATATATTGGTGGTATATATTGATGGTATATATTGATGGTATTTATTGATGATATATATTTCGGTATATATTGATGGTATATATTGATGGTATATATTGATGGTATATATTTCGGTATATATTGATGGTATATATTGATGGTATATATTTCGGTATATATTGATGGTATATATTGATGGTATATATTGATTGCATATATTTCGATATATTGATGGTATATATTGATGGTTTATATTGATGGTATATATTTCGGTATATATTTCGGTATATATTGATGGTATATATTTCGGTATATATTGATGATATATATTGATGGTATATATTGATGGTATATATTTCGGTATATATTGATGGTATATATTGATGATATATATTTCAGTATATATTGATGGTATATATTGATGGTATATATTTCGGTATATATTGATGGTATATATTGATGGTATATATTTCGGTATATATTGATGGTATATATTGATGGTATATATTGATGGTATATATTTCAGTATATATTGATGGTATATATTGATGGTATATATTGATTGTATATATTTCGATATATTGATGGTATATATTGATGGTATATATTGATTGTATATATTTCGATATATTGATGGTATATATTTCGGTATATATTGATGGTATATATTGATGGTATATATTTCGGTATATATTGATGGTTTATATTGATGGTATATATTTCGGTATATATTTCGGTATATATTGATGGTATATATTTCGGTATATATAGATGATATATATTTCGGTATATATTGATGATATATATTGATGGTATATATTTCGGTATATATTGATGGTATATATTGATGGTATATATTGATGGTATATATTTCGGTATATATTGATTGTATATATTTCGGTATATATTGATGGTATATATTTCGGTATATATTGATGGTATATATTGATGGTGTATATTTCGGTATATATTAATGTTATATATTGATGGTATATATTGATGGTATATATTTCGGTATATATTGATGGTATATATTTCGGTATATATTGATGGTATATATTGATGGTATATATTGATGGTGTATATTTCGGTATATATTGATGGTATATATTTCGGTATATATTGATGGTATATATTGATGATATATATTTCGGTATATATTGATGGTATATATTGATGGTATATATTTCGGTATATATTGATTGTATATATTTCGGTATATATTGATGGTATATATTTCGGTATATATTGATGATATATATTGATGGTATATATTGATGGTATATATTGATGGTGTATATTTCGGTATATATTAATGTTATATATTGATGGTATATATTGATGGTATATATTTCGGTATATATTGATGGTATATATTGATGGTATATATTGATGGTGTATATTTCGGTATATATTAATGTTATATATTGATGGTATATATTGATGGTATATATTTCGGTATATATTGATGGTATATATTGATGGTATATATTGATGGTATATATTTCGGTATATATTGATGGTATATATTGATGGTATATATTGATGGTATATATTTCGGTATATATTGATGGTATATATTGATGGTATATATTGATTGTATATATTTCGATATATTGATGGTATATATTGATGGTATATATTGATTGTATATATTTCGATCTATTGATGGTATATATTGATGATTTATATTGATGGTATATATTGATGGTATATATTTCGGTATATATTGATGGTATATATTGATGGTATATATTTCGGTATATATTGATGGTATATATTTTGGTATATATTGATGGTATATATTGATGGTGTATATTTCGGTATATATTAATGTTATATATTGATGGTATATATTGATGGTATATATTTCGGTATATATTGATGGTATATATTGATGGTATATATAGATGGTATATATTGATGGTATATATTGATGGTATATATTTCGGTATATATTGATGGTATATATTTCGGTATATATTTCGGTATATATTGATGGTATATATTGATGGTATATATTTCGGTATATATTGATGGTATATATTGATGGTATATATTTCGGTATATATTGATGGTATATATTTCGGTATATATTTCGGTATATATTGATGGTATATATTGATGGTATATATTTCGGTATATATTTCGGTATATATTGATGGTATATATTTCGGTATATATTGATGGTATATATTGATGGTATATATTGATGGTATATATTTCGGTATATATTTCGGTATATATTGATGGTATATATTTCGGTATATATTGATGGTATATATTGATGGTATATATTGATGGTATATATTTCGGTATATATTTCGGTATGTATTGATGGTATATATTTCGGTATATATTGATGGTATATATTGATGGTATATATTTCGGTATATATTTCGGTATATATTGATGGTATATATTTCGGTATATATTGATGGTATATAATGATGGTATATATTGATGGTGTATATTTCGGTATATATTGATGGTATATATTGATGGTATATATTGATGGTGTATATTTCGGTATATATTGATGGTATATATTGATTGTATATATTTCGATATATTGATGGTATATATTGATGGTATATATTGATGGTATATATTGATGGTATATATTGATGGTATATATTTCGGTATATATTGATGGTATATATTGATGGTATATATTTCGGTATATATTGATGGTATATATTGATGGTATATATTGATGGTATATATTTCGGTATATATTGATGGTATATATTGATGGTATATATTGATGGTATATATTTCAGTATATATTGATGGTATATATTTCGGGATATATTGATTATATACATTGATGGTATATATTTCAGTATATATTGATGGTATATATTGATGGTATATATTTCAGTATATATTGATGGTATATATTTCGGTATATATTGATGGTATGTATTGATGGTATATATTTCAGTATATATTGATGGTATATATTTCGGTATATATTGATGCTTTATATTTCGGTATATATTGATGGTATATATTTCAGTTTATATTGATGGTATATATTGATGGTATATATTGATGGTATATATTTCAGTTTATATTGATGGTATATATTGATGGTATATATTTCGGTATATATAGATGGTATATATTGATGGTATATATTTCGGTATATATTGCTGGTATATATTGATGATATATATTTCGGTATATATTGATGGTATATATTGATGGTATTTATTGATGGTATATATTTCAGTATATATTGATGGTATATATTGATGGTATATATTTTGGTATATATTTCGGTATATATTTCAGTATATATTGATGGTATATATTGATGGTATATATTTCGGTATATATTGATGGTATATATTTCGGTATATATTGATGCTTTATATTTCAGTATATATTGATGCTTTATATTTCGGTATATATTGATGGTATATATTGATGGTATATATTTCAGTTTATATTGATGGTATATATTTCGGTATATATTTCAGTATATATTGATGGTATATATTGATGGTATATATTTCGGTATATATAGATGGTATATATTGATGGTATATATTTCGGTATATATTGATGGTATATATTGATGGTATATATTTCGGTATATATTGATGGTATATATTGATGGTATATATTTCGGTATATATTGATGGTATATATTTCGGTATATATTGATGGTATATATTTCGGTATATATTGATGGTATATATTTCGGGATATATTTCGGTATATATTGATGGTATATATTGATGGTATATATTGATTGTATATATTTCGATATATTGATTGTATATATTGATGGTATATATTGATGGTATATATTTCGGTATATATTGATGGTATATATTGATGGTATATATTGATGGTATATATTGATGGTATATATTTCGGTATATATTGATGATATATATTGATGGTATATTTTGATGGTATATATTGATGATATATATTGATGGTATATATTGATGGTATATATTGATGATATATATTGATGGTATATATTTCAGTATATATTGATGGTATATATTTCGGGATATATTGATTATATACATTGATGGTATATATTTCAGTATATATTGATGGTATATATTTCGGTATATATTTCGGTATATATTGATGGTATATATTTCGGTATATATTTCGGTATATATTGATGGTATATATTGATGGTATATATTGATGGTATATATTGATGGTATATATTTCAGTATATATTGATGGTATATATTTCGGGATATATTTCGGTATATATTGATGGTATATATTTCGGGATATATTGATTATATACATTGATGGTATATATTTCAGTATATATTGATGATATATATTTCGGTATATATTTCAGTATATATTGATGGTATATATTGATGGTATATATTTCGGTATATATTGATGGTATATATTTCGGTATATATTGATGGTATATATTGATGGTATATATTGATGGTATTTATTGATGGTATATATTTCAGTATATATTGATGGTATATATTGATGGTATATATTGATGGTATTTATTGATGGTATATATTTCAGTATATATTGATGGTATATATTGATGGTATATATTTCGGTATATATTTCGGTAAATATTTCAGTATATATTGATGGTATATATTTCGGTATATATTGATGGTATATATTTCGTGATATATTGATGGTATATATTGATGGTATATATTGATGGTATTTATTGATGATATATATTTCGGTATATATTGATGGTATATATTGATGGTATATATTGATGGTATATATTTCGGGATATATTGATGGTATACATTGATGGTATATATTGATGATATATATTGATGGTATAAATTTCGGTATATATTGATGGTATATATTGATGGTATATATTTCGGTATATATTGATGGTATATATTGATGGTATATATTGATTGTATATATTTCGATATATTGATGGTATATATTGATGGTATATATTGATTGTATATATTTCGATATATTGATGGTATATATTGATGGTTTATATTGATGGTATATATAGATGATATATATTTCGGTATATATTGATGGTATATATAGATGATATATATTTCGGTATATATTGATGGTATATATTTCGGTATATATTGATGGTATATATAGATGATATATATTTCGGTATATATTGATGGTATATATTTCGGTATATATTTCGGTATATATTGATGGTATATATAGATGATATATATTTCGGTATATATTGATGGTATATATTTCGGTATATATTGATGGTATATATTTCGGTATATATTGATGGTATATATTTCGATATATATTGATGGTATATATTGATGGTATATATTTCGGTATATATTGATGGTATATATTGATGGTATATATTGATGGAATATATTGATGATATATATTGATGGTATATATTGATGGTATATATTTCGGTATATATTGATGGTATATATTTCGGTATATATTGATGGTATATATTGATGGTATATATTGATGGTATATATTTCGGTATATATTGATGGTATATATTGATGGTATATATTGATGGTATATATTTCGGTATATATTGATGGTATATATTTCGGGATATATTTCGGTATATATTGATGGTATATATTGATGGTATATATTGATTGTATATATTTCGATATATTGATTGTATATATTGATGGTATATATTGATGGTATATATTTCGGTATATATTGATGGTATATATTGATGGTATATATTGATGATATATATTGATGGTATATTTTGATGGTATATATTGATGATATATATTGATGGTATATATTGATGGTATATATTGATGATATATATTGATGGTATATATTTCAGTATATATTGATGGTATATATTTCGGGATATATTGATTATATACATTGATGGTATATATTTCAGTATATATTGATGGTATATATTTCGGTATATATTTCGGTATATATTGATGATATATATTGATGGTATATATTTCAGTATATATTGATGGTATATATTTCGGGATATATTGATTATATACATTGATGGTATATATTTCAGTATATATTGATGATATATATTTCGGTATATATTTCAGTATATATTGATGGTATATATTGATGGTATATATTGATGGTATTTATTGATGGTATATATTTCAGTATATATTGATGGTATATATTTCGGTATATATTTCGGCATATATTGATGGTATATATTTCGGTATATATTGATGGTATATATTGATGGTATTTATTGATGGTATATATTTCAGTATATATTGATGGTATATATTGATGGTATATATTGATGGTATATATTTCGGGATATATTGATGATATATATTGATGGTATAAATTTCGGTATATATTGATGGTATATATTGATGGTATATATTTCGGTATATATTGATGGTATATATTGATTGTATATATTTCGATATATTGATGGTATATATTGATGGTTTATATTGATGGTATATATTGATTGTATATATTTCGATATATTGATGGTATATATTGATGGTTTATATTTCGGGATATATTGATGGTATACATTGATGGTATATATTGATGATATATATTGATGGTATAAATTTCGGTATATATTGATGGTATATATTTCGGTATATATTGATGGTATATATTGATGGTATATATTTCGGTATATATTGATGGTATATATTGATTGTATATATTTCGATATATTGATGGTATATATTGATGGTTTATATTGATGGTATATATTTCGGTATATATTTCGGTATATATTGATGGTATATATAGATGATATATATTTCGGTATATATTGATGATATATATTGATGGTATATATTGATGGTATATATTTCGGTATATATTGATGATATATATTGATGGTATATATTGATGGTATATATTTCGGTATATATTGATGGTATATATTTCGATATATATTGATGGTATATATTGATGGTATATATTGATGGTATATATTGATGATATATATTGATGGTATATATTGATGGTATATATTGATGATATATATTGATAGTATATATTGATGGTATATATTTCGGTATATATTGATGGTATATATTTCGATATATATTGATGGTATATATTGATGATATATATTGATGGTATATATTGATGGTATATATTTCGGTATATATTGATGGTATATATTTCGGTATATATTGATGGTATATATTGATGGTATATATTTCGGTATATATTGATGGTATATATTGATGGTATATATTGATGATATATATTGATGGTATATATTTCGGTATATATTGATGGTATATATTGATGGTATATATTTCGGTATATATTGATGGTATATATTGATTGTATATATTTCGATATATTGATGGTATATATTGATGGTATATATTGATTGTATATATTTCGATATATTGATGGTATATATTGATGATTTATATTGATGGTATATATTGATGGTATATATTTCGGTATATATTGATGGTATATATTGATGGTATATATTGATGGTATATATTTCGGTATATATTGATAGTATATATTGATGGTATATATTGATGGTATATATTTCGGTATATATTGATGGTATATATTTCGGTATATATTGATGGTATATATTGATGGTATATATTTCGGTATATATTGATTGTATATATTTCGGTATATATTGATGGTATATATTTCGGTATATATTAATGTTATATATTGATGGTATATATTGATGGTATATATTTCGGTATATATTGATGGTATATATTGATGGTATATATTGATGGTATATATAGATGGTATATATTGATGGTATATATTTCGGTATATATTGATGGTATATATTGATGGTATATATTTCGGTATATATTTCGGTATATATTGATGGTATATATTGATGGTATATATTTCGGTATATATTTCGGTATATATTGATGGTATATATTGATGGTATATATTGATGGTATATATTTCGGTATATATTGATGGTATATATTGATGGTATATATTGATGGTATATATTTCGGTATATATTGATGGTATATATTGATGGTATATATTGATGGTATATATTTCGGTATATATTTCGGTATATATTGATGGTATATATTGATGGTATATATTGATGGTATATATAGATGATATATATTGATGGTGTATATTGATGGTGTATATTGATGGTATATATTGATGATATATATTGATGATGGTATATATTGATGGTATATATTTCGGGATATATTGATGGTATATATTGATGGTATATATTTCGGTATATATTGATGGTATATATTGATGATATATATTGATGGTATATATTTCGGTATATATTGATGGTATATATTGATGGTATATATTTCGGTATATATTGATGGTATATATTGATGGTATATATTGATGGTATATATTGATGGTATATATTTCGGTATATATTGATGGTATATATTGATGGTATATATTGATGATATATATTGATGGTATATATTTCAGTATATATTGATGGTATATATTTCGGTATATATTGGTGGTATATATTTCGTTATATATTGATGGTATATATTTCGGTATATATTGATGGTATGTATTGATGGTATATATTTCAGTATATATTGATGGTATATATTGATGCTTTATATTTCGGTATATATTGATGCTTTATATTTCGGTATATATTGATGCTTTATATTTCGGTATATATTGATGGTATATATTTCAGTTTATATTGATGGTATTTATTTCGGTATATGTTTCAGTATATATTGATGGTATATATTGATGGTATATATTTCGGTATATATAGATGGTATATATTGATGGTATATATTTCGGTATATATTGATGGTATATATTGATGATATATATTTCGGTATATATTGATGGTATATATTGATGGTATATATTGATGGTATTTATTTATGGTATATATTTCAGTATATATTGATGGTATATATTGATGGTATATATTTTGGTATATATTTCGGTATATATTTCAGTATATATTGATGGTATATATTTCGGTATATATTGATGGTATATATTGATGGTATATATTGATGTATATATTTCGGTATATATTGATGGTATATATTTCGGTATATATTGATGGTATATATTGATGGTATATATTGATGATATATATTGATGGTATATATTTCGGTATATATTGATAGTATATATTGATGGTATATATTGATGGTATATATTGATGGTATATATTGATGGTATTTATTGATGATATATTGATGATATATATTGATGGTATATATTTCGGTATATATAGATGGTATATATTGATGGTATATATTGATGGTATATATTTCGGTATATATTGATGATATATATTTCGGTATATATTGATGGTATATATTGATGGTATATATTTCGGTATATATTGATGGTATATATTGATGGTATTTATTGATGGTATATATTTCAGTTTATATTGATGGTATATATTTCGGTATATATTTCAGTATATATTGATGGTATATATTGATGGTATATATTGATGGTATATATTTCGGTATATATTGATGGTATATATTGATGGTATATATTTCAGTTTATATTGATGGTATATATTTCGGTATATATTGATGGTATATATTGATGGTATATATTTCGGTATATATTGATGATATATATTTCGGTATATATTGATGGTATATATTTCGGTATATATTGATGGTATATATTGATGGTATATATTTCGGTATATATAGATGGTATATATTGATGGTATATATTTCGGTATATATTGATGATATATATTTCGGTATATATTGATGGTATATATTGATGGTATATATTTCGGTATATATTGATGGTATATATTGATGGTATATATTGATGGTATTTATTGATGGTATATATTTCGGTATATATTGATGGTATATATTTCGGTATATATTGATGGTATATATTTCGGTATATATTGATGGTATATATTTCGGTATATATTGATGGTATATATTGATGGTATATATTGATTGTATATATTTCGATATATTGATTGTATATATTGATGGTATATATTGATGGTATATATTTCGGTATATATTGATGGTATATATTGATGGTATATATTGATGGTATATATTGATGATATATACTGATGGTATATATTGATGGTATATATTGATGATATATATTGATGGTATATATTGATGGTATATATTTCGGTATATATTGATGGTATATATTTCGGTATATATTGATGGTATATATTGATGGTATATATTGATGATATATATTGATGGTATATATTTCGGTATATATTGATGATATATATTGATGATATATATTGATGGTATATATTGATGGTATATATTGATGGTATATATTTCAGTATATATTGATGGTATATATTTCGGTATATATTTCGGTATATATTGATGGTATATATTGATGGTATATATTTCAGTATATATTGATGGTATATATTTCGGTATATATTGATGGTATATATTGATGGTATATATTTCAGTATATATTGATGGTATATATTTCGGTATATATTGATGGTATATATTGATGGTATATATTGATGGTATATATTGATGGTATATATTTCGGTATATATTGATGGTATATATTGATGGTATATATTGATGGTATATATTGATGGTATATATTTCGGTATATATTGATGGTATATATTGATGATATATATTGATGGTATATATTTCGGTATATATTGATGGTATATATTGATGGTATACATTGATGGTATATATTTCGGTATATATTTCGGTATATATTGATGGTATATATTGATGATATATATTTCAGTATATATTGATGGTATATATTTCGGGATATATTGATTATATACATTGATGGTATATATTTCAGTATATATTGATGATATATATTTCGGTATATATTTCAGTATATATTGATGGTATATATTTCGGTATATATTGATGGTATATATTGATGGTATTTATTGATGGTATATATTGGTGGTATATATTGATGGTATTTATTGATGGTATATATTTCAGTATATATTGATGGTATATATTGATGGTATTTATTGATGATATATATTTCGGTATATATTGATGGTATATATTGATGGTATATATTGATGGTATATATTTCAGTATATATTGATGGTATATATTGGTGGTATATATTGATGGTATTTATTGATGGTATATATTTCAGTATATATTGATGGTATATATTGATGGTATTTATTGATGATATATATTTCGGTATATATTGATGGTATATATTGATGGTATATATTGATGGTATATATTTCGGTATATATTGGTGGTATATATTGATGGTATATATTTCGGTATATATTGATGGTATATATTGATGATATATATTGATGGTATAAATTTCGGTATATATTGATGGTATATATTTCGGTATATATTGATGGTATATATTTCGGTATATATTGATGGTATATATTGATGATATATATTGATGGTATAAATTTCGGTATATATTGATGGTATATATTTCGGTATATATTGATGGTATATATTTCGGTATATATTGATGGTATATATTTCGGTATATATTGATGGTATATATTTCAGTTTATATTGATGGTATATATTTCGGTATATATTTCAGTATATATTGATGGTATATATTGATGGTATATATTGATGGTATATATTTCGGTATATATTGATGGTATATATTGATGGTATATATTTCGGTATATATAGATGGTATATATTGATGGTATATATTGATGGTATTTATTGATGGTATATATTTCAGTTTATATTGATGGTATATATTTCGGTATATATTTCAGTATATATTTCAGTATATATTGATGGTATATATTGATGGTATATATTTCGGTATATATTGATGGTATATATTGATGGTATATATTGATTGTATATATTTTGATATATTGATTGTATATATTGATGGTATATATTGATGGTATATATTTCGGTATATATTGATGGTATATATTGATGGTATATATTGATGGTATATATTGATGATATATATTGATGGTATATATTGATGGTATATATTGATGATATATATTGATGGTATATATTGATGGTATATATTTCGATATATATTGATGGTATATATTTCGGTATATATTGATGGTATATATTGATGGTATATATTGATGATATATATTGATGGTATATATTGATGGTATATATTGATGGTATATATTGATGATATATATTTCAGTATATATTGATGGTATATATTTCGGGATATATTGATTATATACATTGATGGTATATATTTCAGTATATATTGATGGTATATATTTCGGTATATATTTCGGTATATATTGATGGTATATATTGATGGTATATATTGATGGTATATATTGATGGTATATATTGATGGTATATATTTCGGTATATATTGATGGTATATATTGATGATATATATTGATGGTATATATTTCGGGATATATTGATGGTATACATTGATGGTATATATTTCGGTATATATTTCGGTATATATTGATGGTATATATTTCAGTATATATTGATGGTATATATTTCGGGATATATTGATTATATACATTGATGGTATATATTTCGGTATATATTGATGGTATATATTTCAGTATATATTGATGGTATATATTGATGGTATATATTTCGGTATATATTGATGGTATATATTTCGGTATATATTGATGGTATATATTGATGGTATATATTGATGGTATTTATTGATGGTATAAATTTCAGTATATATTGATGGTATATATTGATGGTATATTTCGGTATATATTGATGGTATATATTGATGGTATACATTGATGGTATATATTTCGGTATATATTGATGGTATATATTGATGGTATAAATTTCGGTATATATTGATGGTATATATTGATGGTATATATTTCGGTATATATTGATGGTATATATTTCGGTATATATTGATGGTATATATTGATGGTATATATTTCGGTATATATTTCAGTATATATTGATGGTATATATTGATGGTATATATTTCGGTATATATTGATGGTATATATTGATGGTATATATTTCGGGATATATTGATGGTATATATTGATGGTATATATTGATGGTATTTATTGATGATATATATTTCGGTATATATTTCGGTATATATTGATGGTATATATTGATGGTATATATTTCGGTATATATTGATGGTATATATTTCGGGATATATTGATGGTATATATTGATGGTATATATTGATGGTATATATTTCGGTATATATTGATGGTATATATTGATGGTATATATTGATGGTATAAATTTCGGTATATATTGATGGTATATATTTCGGTATATATTGATGGTATATATTGATGGTATATATTTCGGTATATATTGATGGTATATATTTTGGTATATATTGATGGTATATATTGATGGTATATATTGATGATATATATTGATGGTATATTTTGATGGTATATGTTGATGGTATATATTTCAGTATATATTGATGGTATATATTGATGATATGTATTTCGAAATATATTGATGGTATATATTGATGGTATATATTGATGGTATATGTTGATGGTATATATTGATGGTATATGTTGATGGTATATATTGATGATATATATTGATGGTATATATTGATGGTATATGTTGATGGTATATATTGATGATATATATTGATGGTATATATTTCGGTATATATTGATGGTATATATTGATGGTATATATTTCGGTATATATTGATGGTATATATTGATGGTATATATTGATGGTATATATTTCGGTATATATTGATGGTATATATTTCGGTATATATTGATGGTATATATTGATGGTATATATTGATGATATATATTGATGGTATATATTTCGGTATATATTGATGGTATATATTGATGGTATATATTTCGGTATATATTGATGGTATATATTGATGATATATATTGATGGTATATATTTCGGTATATATTGATAGTATATATTGATGGTATATATTTCGGTATATATTGATGGTATATATTGATGGTATATATTGATGGTATATATTGATGATATATATTGATGGTATATATTTCGGTATATATTGATAGTATATATTGATGGTATATATTTCGGTATATATTGATGGTATATATTGATAGTATATATTGATGGTATATATTGATGGTATATATTTCGGTATATATTGATGGTATATATTTCGGTATATATTTCAGTATATATTGATGGTATATATTGATGGTATATATTGATAGTATATATTGATGATATATATTGATGGTATATATTGATGGTATATATTGATGGTATATATTAATAGTATATATTGATGGTATATATTGATGGTATATATATTTCGTTATATATTGATGGTATATATTGATGGTATATATTTCGGTATATATTGATGGTATATATTGATGGTATATATTTCGGTATATATTGATAGTATATATTGATGGTATATATTTCGGTATATATTGATGGTATATATTTCGGTATATATTTCAGTATATATTGATGGTATATATTGATGGTATATATTTCGGTATATATTGATGGTATATATTGATGGTATATATTTCGGGATATATTGATGGTATATATTGATGGTATATATTGATGGTATTTATTGATGATATATATTTCGGTATATATTTCGGTATATATTGATGGTATATATTGATGGTATATATTTCGGTATATATTGATGGTATATATTTCGGGATATATTGATGGTATACATTGATGGTATATATTGATGATATATATTGATGGTATAAATTTCGGTATATATTGATGGTATATATTTCGGTATATATTGATGGTATATATTGATGGTATATATTTCGGTATATATTGATGGTATATATTGATGGTATATATTGATGATATATATTGATGGTATATTTTGATGGTATATGTTGATGGTATATATTGATGATATATATTGATGGTATATATTTCGGTATATATTGATGGTATATATTGATGGTATATATTTCGGTATATATTGATGGTATATATTGATGGTATATATTGATGGTATATATTTCGGTATATATTGATGGTATATATTTCGGTATATATTGATGGTATATATTGATGGTATATATTGATGGTATATATTGATGATATATATTGATGGTATATATTTCGGTATATATTGATAGTATATATTGATGGTATATATTTCGGTATATATTGATGGTATATATTGATGGTATATATTGATGGTATATATTGATGATATATGTTGATGGTATATATTTCGGTATATATTGATAGTATATATTGATGGTATATATTTCGGTATATATTGATGGTATATATTAATAGTATATATTGATGGTATATATTGATGGTATATATTGATGGTATATATTGATAGTATATATTGATGATATATATTTTGGTATATATTGATGGTATATATTGATGGTATATATTAATAGTATATATTGATGGTATATATTGATGGTATATATATTTCGGTATATATTGATGGTATATATTGATGGTATATATTTCGGTATATATTGATGGTATATATTGATGGTATATATTGATCGTATATATTGATGATATATATTTTGGTATATATTGATGGTATATATTAATAGTATATATTGATGGTATATATTGATGGTATATATATTTCGGTATATATTGATGGTATATATTGATGGTATATATTTCGGTATATATTGATGGTATATATTGATGGTATATATTTCGGTATATATTGATGATATATATTGATGGTATATATTGATAGTATATATTTATAATATATATTTCGGTATATATTGATGATATATATTGATGGTATATAGTGATGGTATATATTGATGATATATATTGATGGTATATATTTCGGTATATATTGATGGTATAAATTTCGGTATATATTGACGGTATATATTGATGGTATATATTGATGATATATATTGATGGTATATATTGGTGGTATATATTAATGGTATATATTTCGATATATTGATGGTATATATTGATGGTATATATTTCGGTATATATTGATGGTATATATTTCGGTATATATTGATGGTATATATTGATGGTATATATTTCGTTATATATTGATGGTATATATTGATGGTGTATATTGATGGTATCTATTTTGGTATATATTGATGGTATATATTGATGGTATATATTGATGGTATATAGTTCGGTATATATTGATGGTATATATTGATGGTATATATTTCGGTATATATTGATGGTATATATTGATGGTGTATATTGATGGTATCTATTTCGGTATATATTGATGGTATATATTTCGGTATATATTGATGGTATATATTGATGGTGTATATTGATGGTATATATTTCGGTATATATTGATGGTATATATTGATGGTGTATATTGATGGTATCTATTTTGGTATATATTGATGGTATATATTGATGGTATATATTTCGGTATATATTGATGGTATATATTGATGGTATATATTTTGGTATATATTGATGGTATATATTGATGGTATATATTGATAGTATATATTGATGGTATATATTTCGGTATATATTGATGGTATATATTTTGGTATATATTGATGGTATATATTTCAGTATATATTGATGGTATATATTGATGGTATATATTGATGGTTTATATTGGTGGTATATATTGATGGTATATATTTCGGTATATATTGATGGTTTATATTGGTGGTATATATTGATGGTATATATTGATGGTATATATTTCGGTATATATTGATGGTGTATATTGATGGTATATATTTCGGTATATATTGATGGTATATATTGATGGTATATATTTTGGTATATATTGATGGTATATATTGATGGTATATATTTCGGTATATATTGATGGTATATATTTCAGTATATATTGATGGTATATATTGATGGTATATATTGATGGTATATATTTCAGTATATATTGGTGGTATATATTGATGGTATATGTTGATGGTATATGTTGATGGTATATATTGATGGTATATGTTGATGGTATATATTGATGGTATATAATGATGGTATATATTGATGGTATATATTGATGGTATATATTGATGGTATATATTGATGATATATATTGATGGTATATATTTCAGTATATATTGGTGGTATATATTGATGGTATATATTGATGGTATATATTGATGGTATATGTTGATGGTATATATTGATGGTATATGTTGATGGTATATATTGATGGTATATATTGATGGTATATATTGATGGTATATATTGATGATATATATTGATGGTATATATTTCGGTATATATTGATGGTATATATTGATGGTATATATTTCGGTATATATTGATGATATATATTGATGGTATATATTTCGGTATATATTGATGGTATACATTGATGGTATATATTTCGGTATATATTGATGGTATATATTGATGGTATATATTTCAGTATATATTGGTGGTATATATTGATGGTATATATTGATGGTATATATTGATGGTATATATTGATGGTATATATTGATGGTATATGTTGATGGTATATATTGATGGTATATGTTGATGGTATATATTGATGGTATATATTGATGGTATATATTGATGGTATATATTGATGATATATATTGATGGTATATATTTCGGTATATATTGATGGTATATATTGATGGTATATATTTCGGTATATATTGATGGTATATATTTCGGTATATATTGATGGTGTATATTGATGGTATATATTTCGGTATATATTGATGGTATATATTGATGGTATATATTTTGGTATATATTGATGGTATATATTGATGGTATATATTGATGGTATATATTTCGGTATATATTGATGGTATATATTGATGGTATATATTTCAGTATATATTGGTGGTATATATTGATGGTATATATTGATGGTATATATTGATGGTATATGTTGATGGTATATATTGATGGTATATGTTGATGGTATATATTGATGATATATATTGATGGTATATATTGATGGTATATATTGATGGTATATATTTCAGTATATATTGGTGGTATATATTGATGGTATATATTGATGGTATATATTGATGGTATATGTTGATGGTATATATTGATGGTATATGTTGATGGTATATATTGGTGGTATATATTGATGGTATATATTGATGGTATATATTGATGATATATATTGATGGTATATATTTCGGTATATATTGATGGTGTATATTGATGGTATATATTTCGGTATATATTGATGGTATATATTGATGGTATATATTTTGGTATATATTGATGGTATATATTGATGGTATATATTGATGGTATATATTCGTTATATATTGATGGTATATATTGATGGTATATATTGATGGTATATATTGATGGTATATATTTCAGTATATATTGGTGGTATATATTGATGGTATATATTGATGGTATATATTGATGGTATATGTTGATGGTATATATTGATGGTATATGTTGATGGTATATATTGATGATATATATTGATGGTATATATTTCAGTATATATTGGTGGTATATATTGATGGTATATATTGATGGTATATGTTGATGGTATATATTGATGGTATATGTTGATGGTATATATTGATGATATATATTGATGGTATATATTTCGGTATATATTGATGGTATATATTGATGGTATATATTGATGGTATATATTGATGATATATATTGATGGTATATATTTCGGTATATATTGATAGTATATATTGATGGTATATATTTCGGTATATATTGATGGTATATATTTCGGTATATATTGATGGTATATATTGATGGTATATATTGATGGTATATATTGATGATATATATTGATGGTATATATTTCGGTATATATTGATAGTATATATTGATGGTATATATTTCGGTATATATTGATGGTATATATTTCGGTATATATTGATGGTATATATTGATGGTATATATTGATGGTATATATTGATGGTATATATTTCGGTATATATTTCGGTATATATTGATAGTATATATTGATGGTATATATTTCGGTATATATTGATGGTATATATTGATGGTATATATTGATGATATATATTGATGGTATATATTTCGGTATATATTGATAGTATATATTGATGGTATATATTTCGGTATATATTAATGGTATATATTAATAGTATATATTGATGGTATATATTGATGGTATATATTGATGGTATATATTGATAGTATATATTGATGATATATATTTCGGTATATATTGATGGTATATATTGATGGTATATATTTCGGTATATATTGATGGTATATATTGATCGTATATATTGATCGTATATATTGATAATATATATTTCGGTATATATTGATGATATATATTGATGGTATATATTGATAGTATATATTTATAATATATATTTTGGTATATATTGATGATATATATTGATGGTATATATTTCGGTATATATTGATGATATATATTGATGGTATATATTGATGGTATATATTGATGGTATATATTGATGATATATATTGATGGTATATATTGATGGTATATATTGATGGTATATATTGATGGTATATATTGGTGGTATATATTGGTGGTATATATTGATGATATATATTGATGGTATATATTGATGGTATATATTTCGGTATATATTGATGATATATATTGATGGTATATATTTCGGTATATATTGATGATATATATTGATGGTATATATTGATGGTATATATTGATGGTATATATTGATGATATATATTGATGGTATATATTGATGGTATATATTGATGGTATATATTGATGGTATATATTGGTGGTATATATTGATGGTATATATTGATGATATATATTGATGGTATATATTGATGATATATATTGATGGTATATATTGATGGTATATATTGATGGTATATATTGATGGTATATATTGGTGGTATATATTGATGATATATATTAATGGTATATATTTCGATATATTGATGGTATATATTGATGGTATTTATTGATGGTATATATTGATGGTATATATTTCGGTATATATTGATGGTATATATTGATGGTATATATTTCGTTATATATTGATGGTATATATTTCGGTATATATTGATGGTATATATTTCGGTATATATTGATGGTATATATTGATGGTGTATATTGATGGTATCTATTTTGGTATATATTGATGGTATATATTGATGGTATATATTTTGGTATATATTGATGGTATATATTGATGGTGTATATTGATGGTATATATTTCGGTATATATTGATGGTATATATTGATGGTATATATTTTGGTATATATTGATGGTATATATTGATGGTATATATTGATGGTATATATTGATGGTATATATTGATGGTTTATATTGATGATATATATTGATGGTATATATTGATGGTATATATTTCGGTATATATTGATGGTATATATTGATGGTATATACTGATGGTGTATATTGATGGTATATATTTCGGTATATATTTCGGTATATATTGATGGTATATATTGATGGTATATATTGATGGTATATATTTCGGTATATATTGATGGTATATATTTCGGTATATATTGATGGTATATATTGATGGTGTATATTGATGGTATCTATTTTGGTATATATTGATGGTATATATTGATGGTATATATTTTGGTATATATTGATGGTATATATTGATGGTGTATATTGATGGTATATATTTCGGTATATATTGATGGTATATATTAATGGTATATATTTTGGTATATATTGATGGTATATATTGATGGTATATATTGATGGTATATATTGATGGTTTATATTGATGATATATATTGATGGTTTATATTGATGATATATATTGATGGTATATATTTCGGTATATATTGATGGTATATATTGATGGTATATACTGATGGTGTATATTGATGGTATATATTTCGGTATATATTTCAGTATATATTGATGGTATATATTGATGGTATATATTGATGGTATATATTTCGGTATATATTGATGGTATATATTGATGGTGTATATTGATGGTATATATTTCGGTATATATTGATGGTATATATTGATGGTATATATTTTGGTATATATTGATGGTATATATTGATGGTATATATTGATGGTATATATTGATGGTATATATTTCGGTATATATTGATGGTATATATTGATGGTATATATTGATGGTATATATTTCAGTATATATTGGTGGTATATATTGATGGTATATATTGATGGTATATATTGATGGTGTATATTGATGGTATATGTTGATTGTATATATTTCAGTATATATTGATGGTATATATTGATAGTATATATTGATGGTATATATTGATGGTATATATTTCAGTATATATTGGTGGTATATATTTCGGTATATATTGATGGTATATATTGATGGTATATATTGATGGTATATATTGATGGTATATATTTCGGTATATATTGGTGGTATATATTTCGGTATATATTGATGGTATATATTGATGGTATATGTTGATGGTATATATTTCGGTATATATTGGTGGTATATATTTCGGTATATATTGATGGTATATATTGATGGTGTATATTGATGGTATATATTTCGGTATATATTGATGGTATATATTGATGGTATATATTGATGGTATATATTTCGGTATATATTGATGGTATATATTGATAGTATATATTGATGGTATATATTGATGGTATATATTGATGGTATATATTGATGGTATATATTTCGGTATATATTGATGGTATATATTGATGGTATATATTGATGGTATATATTTCAGTATATATTGGTGGTATATATTGATGGTATATATTTCAGTATATATTGGTGGTATATATTGATGGTATATATTGATGGTATATATTGATGGTGTATATTGATGGTATATATTTCGGTATATATTGATGGTGTATATTGATGGTATATGTTGATTGTATATATTTCAGTATATATTGATGGTATATATTGATAGTATATATTGATGGTATATATTGATGGTATATATTTCAGTATATATTGGTGGTATATATTTCGGTATATATTGATGGTATATATTGATGGTATATGTTGATGGTATATATTTCGGTATATATTGGTGGTATATATTTCGGTATATATTGATGGTATATATTGATGGTATATATTGATGGTATATATTTCGGTATATATTGATGGTATATATTGATAGTATATATTGATGGTATATATTGATGGTATATATTGATGGTATATATTGATGGTATATATTGATGGTATATATTTCGGTATATATTGATGGTATATATTGATGGTATATATTTCGGTATATATTGATGGTATATGTTGATGATATATATTGATGGTATATATTTCGGTATATATTGTTGGTGTATATTGATGGTATATGTTGATGGTATATATTTCGGTATATATTGATGGTATATATTTCGGTATATATTGATGGTGTATATTTCGGTATATATTGATGGTATATATTGATGGTATATGTTGATGGTATATATTGATGGTATATATTGATGGTATATATTTCGGTATATATTGATGGTGTATATTTCGGTATATATTGATGGTGTATATTTCGGTATATATTGATGGTATATATTGATAGTATATATTGATGGTATATATTGATGGTATATATTGATGGTATATATTGATGGTATATATTTCGGTATATATTGATGGTATATATTGATGGTATATATTTCGGTATATATTGATGGTATATGTTGATGATATATATTGATGGTATATATTTCGGTATATATTGTTGGTGTATATTGATGGTATATGTTGATGGTATATATTTCGGTATATATTGATGGTATATATTTCGGTATATATTTCGGTATATATTGATGGTATATATTTCGGTATATATTGATGGTATATATTGATGGTGTATATTTCGGTATATATTTCGGTATATATTGATGGTATATGTTGATGGTATATATTTCGGTATATATTTCGGTATATATTGATGGTATATATTGATGGTATATATTACGGTATATATTGATGGTATATCTTGATGATATATATTGATGGTATATATTTCGGTATATATTGATGGTATATATTGATGGTATATATTACGGTATATATTGATGGTATATATTGATGATATATATTGATGGTTTATATTTCGGTATATATTTCGGTATATATTTCGGTATATATTGATAGTATATATTGATGGTATATATTGATGGTATATATTTCGGTATATATTGATGGTATATATTTCGGTATATATTGATGGTACATATTGATGGTATATATTTCGGCATATATTGGTGGTATATATTGATGGTATATAATGATGTTATATAATGATGGTATATATTCGTTATATATTGATGGTATATATTGATGGTATATATTACGGTATATATTGATGGTATATATTGATGGTATATATTTTGGTATATATTGATGGTATATATTGATGGTATATATTTCGGTATATATTGATGGTATATATTTCGGTATTTATTGATGGTATATATTGATGGTGTATATTGATGGTATATATTGATGGTATATATTGATGGTATATATTTCGGTATATATTGATGGTGTATATTTCAGTATATATTGATGGTATATATTTCGATATATATTGATGGTATATATTTCGGTATATATTGATGGTGTATATTGATGGTATATATTTCGGTATATATTGATGGTATATATTTCGGTATATATTGATGGTATATATTTCGGTATATATTGATGGTATATATTTCGGTATATATTGATGGTATATATTGATGGTATATATTTCGGTATATATTGATGTTATATATTTCGTTATATATTGATGGTATATATTGATGGTATATATTTCGGTATATATTGATGGTATATATTTCGGTATATATTGATGGTATATATTTCGGTATATATTGATGGTATATATTTCGGTATATATTAATGGTATATATTGATGGTATATATTGATGATATATATTGATGGTATATATTGATGGTATATATTTATGGTATATATTTCGGTATATATTGATGTTATATATTTCGGTATATATTGATGGTATATATTGATGGTATATATTTCGGTATATATTTCGGTATATATTACGGTATATATTGATGGTATATATTGATGGTATATATTTCGGTATATATTTCGGTATATATTACGGTATATATTGATGGTATATATTGATGGTATATATTTCGGTATATATTGATGGTATATATTGATGGTATATATTTCGGTATATATTGCTGGTATATATTGATGGTATATATTAATGGTATATATTTCGGTATATATTGATGGTTTATATTGATGGTATATATTTCGGTATATATTGATGGTATATATTGATGGTATATATTGATGGTATATATTGATGGTATATATTTCGGTATATATTTATGGTATATATTTCGGTATATATTGATGGTATATATTGATGGTATATATTGATGGTATATATTTCGGTATATATTGATGGTATATATTTCGGTATATATTGATCGTATATATTGATGGTATATATTTCGGTATATATTGATGGTATATATTTCGGTATATATTGATGGTATATATTTCGGTATATATTGATGGTATACATTTCGGTATATATTGATGATATATATTGATGGTATATATTTCGGTATATATTGATGGTATATATTGATGGTATATGTTGATGGTATATATTTCGGTATATATTGATGGTATATATTTCGGTATTTATTGATGGTATATATTTCGGTATATATTGATGGTATATATTAATGGTATATGTTGATGGTATATATATCGGTATTTATTGATGGTATATATTTCGGTATATATTGATGGTATATATTGATGATATATATTGATGGTATATATTTCGGTATATATTTCGGTATATATTGATGGTATATATTGATGATATATTGATGGTATATATTGATGGTATATATTGATGGTATATATTGGTGGTATATATTTCGGTATATATTTCGGTATATATTGATGGTATATATTTCGGTATATATTGATGGTATATATTTCGGTATATATTGATGATATATATTGATGGTATATATTGATGGTATATATTTCGGTATATATTTCGGTATATATTGATGGTATATATTGATGGTATATATTTCGGTATATATTTCGGTATATATTGATGGTATATATTGATAGTATATATTGATGGTGTATATTTCGGTATATATTAATGTTATATATTGATGGTATATATTGATGGTATATATTTCGTTATATATTGATTGCATATATTTCGGTATATATTGATGGTATATATTGATGGTATATATTTCGGTATATATTGATGGTATATATTGATGGTGTATATTTCGGTATATATTAATGTTATATATTGATGGTATATATTGATGGTATATATTTCGGTATATATTGATGGTATATATTTCGGTATATATTGGTGGTATATATTGATGGTATATATTAATGGTATATATTTCGGTATATATTGATGGTATATATTTCGGTATATATTGGTGGTATATATTGATGGTATATATTTCGGTATATATTGATGGTGTATATTGATGGTATATATTGATGGTATATATTTTGGTATATATTGATGGTATATATTGATGGTATATATAGATGGTATATATTTTGGTATATATTGATGGTATATATTTCGGTATATATTGGTGGTATATATTGATGGTATATATTTCGGTATATATTGATGGTGTATATTGATAGTATATATTGATGGTATATATTTTGGTATATATTGATGGTATATATTGATGGTATATATAGATGGTATATATTGGTGGTATATATTGATGGTATATATTGATGGTATATATTGATGATATATATTGATGGTATATATTGATGATATATATTTCGGTATATATTGGTGGTATATATTGATGGTATATATTGATGGTATTGATGGTATATATTTCGGTATATATTGATGGTATATATTTCGGTATATATTGATGGTATATATTTCGGTATATATTGATGGTATATATTGATTGTATATATTGATGGTATATATTTCGGTATATATTGATGGTATATATTTCGGTATAAATTGATGGTATATATTGATGGTATATATTGATGGTATATATTTCGGTATATATTGATGGTATATATTGATGATATATATTACGGTATATATTGATGGTATATATTGATGGTATATATTGATGATATATATTACGGTATATATTGATGGTATATATTTCGGTATATATTGATGGTATATATTGATGATATATATTACGGTATATATTGATGGTATATATTGATGGTATATATTACGGTATATATTGATGGTATATATTGATGGTATATATTTCGGTATATATTGATGGTTTATATTTCGGTATATATTGATGGTATATATTGATGGTATATATTGATGGTTTATATTTCGTATATATTGATGGTATATATTTCGGTATATATTGATGGTATATATTGATGGTATATATTGATGATATATATTGGTGGTATATATTGATGATATATATTACGGTATATATTGATGGTATAAATTGATGGTATATATTACGGTATATATTGATGGTATATATTGATGGTATATATTGATGATATATATTGGTGGTATATATTGATGATATATATTACGGTATATATTGATGGTATAAATTGATGGTATATATTACGGTATATATTGATGGTATATATTGATGGTATATATTGGTGGTATATATTGATGGTATATATTGATGGTATATATTGATGGTATATATTGATGGTATATATTTCGGTATATATTGATGGTTTATATTTCGGTATATATTGATGATATATATTGATGGTATATATTGATGGTATATATTTCGGTATATATTGATGGTATATATTGATGGTATATATTGATGGTATATATTTCGGTATATATTGATGGTATATATTAATGATATATATTACGGTATATATTGATGGTATATATTGATGGTATATATTGATGGTATATATTGATGATATATATTACGGTATATATTGATGGTATATATTGATGGTATATATTTCGGTATATATTGATGGTATATATTGATGGTATATATTGATGGTATATATTGATGGTATATATTCGGTATATATTGATGTTATATAATGATGGTATATATTCGTTATATATTGATGGTATATATTGATGGTATATATTGATGGTACATATTGATGGTATATATTGATGGTATATATTGATGGTACATATTGATGGTATATATTGATGGTATATATTTCGGTATATATTGATGGTATATATTGATGGTATATATTTCGGTATATATTGATGGTATATATTTCGGTATATATTGATGGTATATATTTTGGTATATATTGATGGTATATATTGATGGTATATATTGAGGGTATATATTTCGGTATATATTGATGGTATATATTGATGGTATATATTGAGGGTATATATTTCGGTATATATTGATGGTATATATTGATGGTATATATTTCGGTATATATTAATGTTATATATTGATGGTATATGTTGATGGTATATATTTCGGTATATATTAATGGTGTATATTTCGGTATATATTGATGGTATATATTGATGGTATATATTGATGCTATATATTTCGGTATATATTGATGGTATATATTGATGGTATATGTTGATGGTATATATTGATGGTATATATTGATGCTATATATTTCGGTATATATTGATGGTATATATTGATGGTGTATATTTCGGTATATATTGATGGTATATATTTCGGTATATATTGATGCTATATATTTCGGTATATATTGATGGTATATATTGATGGTGTATATTTCGGTATATATTGATGGTATATATTTCGGTATATATTGATGGTATATATTGATGGTATATATTTCGGTATATTTTTCGGTATATATTTCGGTATATATTGATGGTATATATTTCGGTATATATTGATGGTATATATTGATGGTATATGTTGATGGTATATATTGATGGTATATATTGATGGTATATGTTGATGGTATATGTTGATGGTATATATTGATGGTATATATTTCGGTATATATTGATGGTATATATTGATGGTATATATTGATGGTATATAATGATGGTATATATTGATGATATATATTACGGTATATATTGATGGTATATATTGATGGTATATATTTCGGTATATATTGATGGTATATATTGATGGTATATATTGATGGTATATATTGATGGTATATATTCGGTATATATTGATGTTATATAATGATGGTATATATTGATGGTATATATTGATGGTATATATTGATGGTATATATTCGTTATATATTGATGGTATATATTGATGGTATATATTGATGGTACATATTGATGGTATATATTGATGGTATATATTTTGGTATATATTGATGGTATATATTGATGGTATATATTTCGGTATATATTGATGGTATATATTGATGGTATATATTTCGGTATATATTGATGGTATATATTTCGGTATATATTGATGGTATATATTTTGGTATATATTGATGGTATATATTGATGGTATATATTGAGGGTATATATTTCGGTATATATTGATGGTATATATTGATGGTATATATTGAGGGTATATATTTCGGTATATATTGATGGTATATATTGATGGTATATATTTCGGTATATATTAATGTTATATATTGATGGTATATGTTGATGGTATATATTTCGGTATATATTAATGGTGTATATTTCGGTATATATTGATGGTATATATTGATGGTATATATTGATGCTATATATTTCGGTATATATTGATGGTATATATTGATGGTATATATTGATGGTATATATTGATGCTATATATTTCGGTATATATTGATGGTATATATTGATGGTGTATATTTCGGTATATATTGATGGTATATATTTCGGTATATATTGATGCTATATATTTCGGTATATATTGATGGTATATATTGATGGTGTATATTTCGGTATATATTGATGGTATATATTGATGCTATATATTTCGGTATATATTGATGGTATATATTGATGCTATATATTTCGGTATATATTGATGGTATATATTGATGCTATATATTTCGGTATATATTGATGGTATATATTGATGGTGTATATTTCGGTATATATTGATGGTATATATTTCGGTATATATTGATGGTATATATTGATGGTATATATTTCGGTATATTTTTCGGTATATATTTCGGTATATATTGATGGTATATATTTCGGTATATATTGATGGTATATATTGATGGTATATGTTGATGGTATATATTGATGGTATATATTGATGGTATATGTTGATGGTATATGTTGATGGTATATATTGATGGTATATATTTCGGTATATATTGATGGTATATATTTCGGTATATATTGATGATATATATTGATGGTATATATTGATGGTATATATTGATGGTATATATTTCGGTATATATTGATGGTATATATTGATGGTATATATTGATGGTATATGTTGATGGTATATATTTCGGTATATATTGATGCTATATATTTCGGTATATATTGATGGTATATATTTCGGTATATGTTGATGGTATATATTGATGGTATATATTGATAGTATATATTGATGGTATATATTGATGGTATATATTCGGTATATATTGATGTTATATAATGATGGTATATATTACGGTATATATTGATGGTATATCTTGATGGTATATATTTCGGTATATATTGATGGTATATATTGATGGTATATATTTTGGTATATATTGATGGTATATATTGATGGTATATATTGATGATATATATTTCGGTATATATTGATGGTATATATTGATAGTATATATTGATGGTATATATTGATGGTATATATTTCGGTATATATTGATGGTATATATTGATGGTATATATTTCGGTATATATTGATGGTATATATTTCGGTATATATTGATTGTATATATTGATGGTATATATTTCGGTATGTATTGGTGGTATATATTGATGGTATATAATGATGTTATATAATGATGGTATATATTCGTTATATATTGATGGTATATATTGATGGTATATATTACGGTATATATTGATGGTATATATTGATGGTATATATTTTGGTATATATTGATGGTATATATTGATGGTATATATTTCGGTATATATTGATGGTATATATTTCGGTATATATTGATGGTATATATTTCGGTATATATTGATGGTATATATTGATGGTATATGTTGATGGTATATATTGATGGTATATATTGATGGTATATGTTGATGGTATATGTTGATGGTATATATTGATGGTATATATTTCGGTATATATTGATGGTATATATTTCGGTATATATTGATGATATATATTGATGGTATATATTGATGGTATATATTGATGGTATATATTTCGGTATATATTGATGGTATATATTGATGGTATATATTGATGGTATATGTTGATGGTATATATTTCGGTATATATTGATGCTATATATTTCGGTATATATTGATGGTATATATTTCGGTATATGTTGATGGTATATATTGATGGTATATATTGATAGTATATATTGATGGTATATATTGATGTTATATAATGATGGTATATATTACGGTATATATTGATGGTATATCTTGATGGTATATATTTCGGTATATATTGATGGTATATATTGATGGTATATATTTTGGTATATATTGATGGTATATATTGATGGTATATATTGATGATATATATTTCGGTATATATTGATGGTATATATTGATAGTATATATTGATGGTATATATTGATGGTATATATTTCGGTATATATTGATGGTATATATTGATGGTATATATTTCGGTATATATTGATGGTATATATTTCGGTATATATTGATTGTATATATTGATGGTATATATTTCGGTATGTATTGGTGGTATATATTGATGGTATATAATGATGTTATATAATGATGGTATATATTCGTTATATATTGATGGTATATATTGATGGTATATATTACGGTATATATTGATGGTATATATTGATGGTATATATTTTGGTATATATTGATGGTATATATTGATGGTATATATTTCGGTATATATTGATGCTATATATTTCGGTATATGTTGATGGTATATATTGATGGTGTATATTGATGGTATATATTTCGGTATATATTGATGGTATATATTTCGGTATATATTGATGGTATATATTTCGGTATATATTGATGGTGTATATTTCAGTATATATTGATGGTATATATTTCGGTATATATTGATGGTATATATTTCGATATATATTGATGGTATATATTTCGGTATATATTGATGGTATATATTTCGGTATATATTGATGGTATATATTTCGGTATATATTGATGGTATATATTTTGGTATATATTGATGGTATATATTGATGGTATATATTGATGGTATACATTTCGGTACATATTGATGGTATATATTTATGGTATATATTTCGGTATATATTGATGGTATATATTTTGGTATATATTGATGGTATATATTGATGGTATATATTGATGGTATACATTTCGGTACATATTGATGGTATATATTGATGGTATATATTTCGGTATATATTGATGGTATATATTTCGATATATATTGATGGTATATATTTCGGTATATATTGATGGTATATATTTCGGTATATATTGATGGTATATATTTTGGTATATATTGATGGTATATATTTCGGTATATATTGATGGTATATATTGATGGTATACATTTCGGTACATATTGATGGTATATATTTATGGTATATATTTCGGTATATATTGATGTCATATATTTCGTTATATATTGATGGTATATATTGATGGTATATATTTCGGTATATATTGATGGTATATATTGATGGTATATATTTCGGTATATATTGATGGTATATATTTCGGTATATATTAATGGTATATATTGATGGTATATATTGATGGTATATATTGATGGTATATATTTATGGTATATATTTCGGTATATATTGATGGTATATATTGATGGTATATATTGATGGTATATATTGATGGTATATATTTCGGTATATATTGATGGTATATATTGATGGTATATATTTCGGTATATATTGATGGTATATATTTCGGTATATATTAATGGTATATATTGATGGTATATATTGATGGTATATATTGATGGTATATATTTATGGTATATATTTCGGTATATATTGATGGTATATATTTCGGTATATATTGATGGTATATATTGATGGTATATATTGATGGTATATATTGATGGTATATATTTCGGTATATATTGATGGTATATATTGATGATATATATTACGGTATATATTGATGGTATATATTGATGGTATATATTACGGTATATATTGATGGTATATATTGATGGTATATATTTCGGTATATATTGATGGTTTATATTTCGGTATATATTGATGGTATATATTGATGGTATATATTGATGGTTTATATTTCGTATATATTGATGGTATATATTTCGGTATATATTGATGGTATATATTGATGATATATATTACGGTATATATTGATGGTATAAATTGATGGTATATATTACGGTATATATTGATGGTATATATTGATGGTATATATTGATGGTATATATTGATGGTATATATTTCGGTATATATTGATGGTATATATTGATGGTATATATTGATGGTATATATTGATGATATATATTACGGTATATATTGATGGTATATATTGATGGTATATATTGGTGGTATATATTGATGGTATATATTGATGGTATATATTGATGGTATATATTGATGATATATATTGATGGTATATATTGATGGTATATATTTCGGTATATATTGATGGTTTATATTTCGGTATATATTGATGATATATATTGATGGTATATATTGATGGTATATATTTCGGTATATATTGATGGTATATATTGATGGTATATATTTCGGTATATATTGATGGTATATATTGATGGTATATATTGATGGTATATATTTCGGTATATATTGATGGTATATATTTCGGTATATATTGATGGTATATATTGATGGTATATATTGATGGTATATATTTCGGTATATATTGATGGTATATATTAATGATATATATTACGGTATATATTGATGGTATATATTGATGGTATATATTGATGATATATATTACGGTATATATTGATGGTATATATTGATGGTATACATTTCGGTATATATTGATGGTATATATTGATGGTATATATTGATGGTATATATTGATGGTATATATTCGGTATATATTGATGTTATATAATGATGGTATATATTCGTTATATATTGATGGTATATATTGATGGTATATATTGATGGTACATATTGATGGTATATATTGATGGTATATATTGATGGTACATATTGATGGTATATATTGATGGTATATATTGATGGTATATATTTCGGTATATATTGATGGTATATATTGATGGTATATATTTCGGTATATATTGATGGTATATATTTCGGTATATATTGATGGTATATATTTTGGTATATATTGATGGTATATATTGATGGTATATATTGAGGGTATATATTTCGGTATATATTGATGGTATATATTGATGGTATATATTGAGGGTATATATTTCGGTATATATTGATGGTATATATTGATGGTATATATTTCGGTATATATTAATGTTATATATTGATGGTATATGTTGATGGTATATATTTCGGTATATATTAATGGTGTATATTTCTATATATATTGATGGTATATATTGATGGTATATATTGATGGTATATGTTGATGGTATATATTGATGGTATATATTGATGGTGTATATTTCGGTATATATTGATGGTATATATTTCGGTATATATTGATGCTATATATTTCGGTATATATTGATGGTATATATTGATGGTATATGTTGATGGTATATATTGATGGTATATATTGATGGTGTATATTTCGGTATATATTGATGGTGTATATTTCGGTATATATTGATGGTATATATTTCGGTATATATTGATGGTATATATTGATGGTATATATTTCGGTATATTTTTCGGTATATATTTCGGTATATATTGATGGTATATATTTCGGTATATATTGATGGTATATATTGATGGTATATGTTGATGGTATATATTGATGGTATATATTGATGGTATATGTTGATGGTATATGTTGATGGTATATATTGATGGTATATATTTCGGTATATATTGATGGTATATATTTCGGTATATATTGATGATATATATTGATGGTATATATTGATGGTATATATTGATGGTATATATTTCGGTATATATTGATGGTATATATTGATGGTATATATTGATGGTATATGTTGATGGTATATATTTCGGTATATATTGATGCTATATATTTCGGTATATATTGATGGTATATATTTCGGTATATGTTGATGGTATATATTGATAGTATATATTGATGGTATATATTGATGGTATATATTCGGTATATATTGATGTTATATAATGATGGTATATATTACGGTATATATTGATGGTATATCTTGATGGTATATATTTCGGTATATATTGATGGTATATATTTTGGTATATATTGATGGTATATATTTTGGTATATATTGATGGTATATATTGATGGTATATATTGATGATATATATTTCGGTATATATTGATGGTATATATTGATAGTATATATTGATGGTATATATTGATGGTATATATTTCGGTATATATTGATGGTATATATTGATGGTATATATTTCGGTATATATTGATGGTATATATTTCGGTATATATTGATTGTATATATTGATGGTATATATTTCGGTATATATTGGTGGTATATATTGATGGTATATAATGATGTTATATAATGATGGTATATATTCGTTATATATTGATGGTATATATTGATGGTATATATTACGGTATATATTGATGGTATATATTGATGGTATATATTTTGGTATATATTGATGGTATATATTGATGGTATATGTTGATGGTATATATTGATGGTATATATTGATGGTATATATTTCGGTATATATTGATGGTATATATTTCGGTATATATTGATGATATATATTGATGGTATATATTGATGGTATATATTGATGGTATATATTTCGGTATATATTGATGGTATATATTGATGGTATATATTGATGGTATATGTTGATGGTATATATTTCGGTATATATTGATGCTATATATTTCGGTATATATTGATGGTATATATTTCGGTATATGTTGATGATATATATTGATAGTATATATTGATGGTATATATTGATGGTATATATTCGGTATATATTGATGTTATATAATGATGGTATATATTACGGTATATATTGATGGTATATCTTGATGGTATATATTTCGGTATATATTGATGGTATATATTTTGGTATATATTGATGGTATATATTTTGGTATATATTGATGGTATATATTGATGGTATATATTGATGATATATATTTCGGTATATATTGATGGTATATATTGATAGTATATATTGATGGTATATATTGATGGTATATATTTCGGTATATATTGATGGTATATATTGATGGTATATATTTCGGTATATATTGATGGTATATATTTCGGTATATATTGATTGTATATATTGATGGTATATATTTCGGTATATATTGGTGGTATATATTGATGGTATATAATGATGTTATATAATGATGGTATATATTCGTTATATATTGATGGTATATATTGATGGTATATATTACGGTATATATTGATGGTATATATTGATGGTATATATTTTGGTATATATTGATGGTATATATTGATGGTATATATTTCGGTATATATTGATGGTATATATTTCGGTATATATTGATGGTATATATTGATGGTATATGTTGATGGTATATATTGATGGTGTATATTGATGGTATATATTTCGGTATATATTGATGGTATATATTTCGGTATATATTGATGGTATATATTTCGGTATATATTGATGGTGTATATTTCAGTATATATTGATGGTATATATTTCGGTATATATTGATGGTATATATTTCGATATATATTGATGGTATATATTTCGGTATATATTGATGGTATATATTTCGGTATATATTGATGGTATATATTTCGGTATATATTGATGGTATATATTTTGGTATATATTGATGGTATATATTGATGGTATATATTGATGGTATACATTTCGGTACATATTGATGGTATATATTTCGTTATATATTGATGGTATATATTTTGGTATATATTGATGGTATATATTGATGGTATATATTGATGGTATATATTGATGGTATATATTGATGGTATATATTGATGGTATATATTGATGGTATATATTGATGGTATATATTTCGGTATATATTGATGGTATATATTTCGGTATATATTGATGGTATATATTTCGGTACATATTGATGGTATATATTTCGTTATATATTGATGATATATATTGATGGTATATATTGATGGTATACATTGATGGTATATATTGATGGTATATATTTTGGTATATATTGATGGTATATATTGATGGTATATATTGATGATATATATTTCGGTATATATTGATGGTATATATTGATAGTATATATTGATGGTATATATTGATGGTATATATTTCGGTATATATTGATGGTATATATTTCGGTATATATTGATGGTATATATTGATGGTATATATTTCGGTATATATTGATGGTATATATTGATGGTATATATTTCGGTATATATTGATTGTATATATTGATGGTATATATTTCGGTATATATTGGTGGTATATATTGATGGTATATAATGATGTTATATAATGATGGTATATATTTGTTATATATTGATGGTATATATTGATGGTATATATTACGGTATATATTGATGGTATATATTGATGGTATATATTTGGTATATATTGATAGTATATATTGATGGTATATATTTCGGTATATATTGATGGTATATATTTCGGTATATATTGATGGTATATATTGATGGTATATGTTGATGGTATATATTGATGGTATATATTTCGGTATATATTGGTGGTATATATTGATGGTATATAATGATGTTATATAATGATGGTATATATTCGTTATATATTGATGGTATATATTGATGGTATATATTACGGTATATATTGATGGTATATATTGATGGTATATATTTTGGTATATATTGATGGTATATATTGATGGTATATATTTCGGTATATATTGATGGTATATATTTCGGTATATATTGATGGTATATATTGATGGTATATGTTGATGGTATATATTGATGGTGTATATTGATGGTATATATTTCGGTATATATTGATGGTATATATTTCGGTATATATTGATGGTATATATTTCAGTATATATTGATGGTGTATATTTCAGTATATATTGATGGTATATATTGATGCTATATATTTCGGTATATATTGATAGTATATATTGATGGTATATATTTCGGTATATATTGATGGTATATATTTCGGTATATATTGATGGTATATATTTCGGTATATATTGATGGTATATATTTTGGTATATATTGATGGTATATATTGATGGTATATATTTCGGTATATATTGATGGTATATATTTCGGTATATATTGATTGTATATCTTGATGGTATATATTTCGTTATATATTGATGGTATATATTGATGGTATATATTACGGTATATATTGATGGTATATATTGATGGTATATATTTTGGTATATATTGATGGTATATATTGATGGTATATGTTGATGGTATATATTGATGGTATATATTGATGGTATATGTTGATGGTATATGTTGATGGTATATATTGATGGTATATATTTCGGTATATATTGATGGTATATATTTCGGTATATATTGATGATATATATTGATGGTATATATTGATGGTATATATTGATGGTATATATTTCGGTATATATTGATGGTATATATTGATGGTATATATTGATGGTATATGTTGATGGTATATATTTCGGTATATATTGATGCTATATATTTCGGTATATATTGATGGTATATATTTCGGTATATGTTGATGGTATATATTGATAGTATATATTGATGGTATATATTGATGGTATATATTCGGTATATATTGATGTTATATAATGATGGTATATATTACGGTATATATTGATGGTATATCTTGATGGTATATATTTCGGTATATATTGATGGTATATATTTTGGTATATATTGATGGTATATATTTTGGTATATATTGATGGTATATATTGATGGTATATATTGATGATATATATTTCGGTATATATTGATGGTATATATTGATAGTATATATTGATGGTATATATTGATGGTATATATTTCGGTATATATTGATGGTATATATTGATGGTATATATTTCGGTATATATTGATGGTATATATTTCGGTATATATTGATTGTATATATTGATGGTATATATTTCGGTATATATTGATGGTATATAATGATGTTATATAATGATGGTATATATTCGTTATATATTGATGGTATATATTGATGGTATATATTACGGTATATATTGATGGTATATATTGATGGTATATATTTTGGTATATATTGATGGTATATATTGATGGTATATATTTCGGTATATATTGATGGTATATATTTCGGTATATATTGATGGTATATATTGATGGTATATGTTGATGGTATATATTGATGGTGTATATTGATGGTATATATTTCGGTATATATTGATGGTATATATTTCGGTATATATTGATGGTATATATTTCGGTATATATTGATGGTGTATATTTCAGTATATATTGATGGTATATATTTCGGTATATATTGATGGTATATATTTCGATATATATTGATGGTATATATTTCGGTATATATTGATGGTATATATTTCGGTATATATTGATGGTATATATTTCGGTATATATTGATGGTATATATTTTGGTATATATTGATGGTATATATTGATGGTATATATTGATGGTATACATTTCGGTACATATTGATGGTATATATTTCGTTATATATTGATGGTATATATTGATGGTATATATTGATGGTATATATTGATGGTATATATTTCGGTATATATTGATGGTATATATTTCGGTATATATTGATGGTATATATTTCGGTACATATTGATGGTATATATTTCGTTATATATTGATGATATATATTGATGGTATATATTGATGGTATATATTGATGGTATATATTGATGGTATATATTTTGGTATATATTGATGGTATATATTGATGGTATATATTGATGATATATATTTCGGTATATATTGATGGTATATATTGATAGTATATATTGATGGTATATATTGATGGTATATATTTCGGTATATATTGATGGTATATATTGATGGTATATATTTCGGTATATATTGATTGTATATATTGATGGTATATAATGATGTTATATAATGATGGTATATATTCGTTATATATTGATGGTATATATTGATGGTATATATTACGGTATATATTGATGGTATATATTGATGGTATATATTTTGGTATATATTGATGGTATATATTGATGGTATATATTTCGGTATATATTGATGGTATATATTTCGGTATATATTGATGGTATATATTGATGGTATATGTTGATGGTATATATTGATGGTGTATATTGATGGTATATATTTCGGTATATATTGATGGTATATATTTCGGTATATATTGATGGTATATATTTCGGTATATATTGATGGTGTATATTTCAGTATATATTGATGGTATATATTGATGCTATATATTTCGGTATATATTGATAGTATATATTGATGGTATATATTGATGGTATATATTTCGGTATATATTGATGGTATATATTTCGGTATATATTGATGGTATATATTTCGGTATATATTGATGGTATATATTGATGGTGTATATTGATGGTATACATTTCGGTACATATTGATGGTATATATTTCGTTATATATTGATGGTATATATTTTGGTATATATTGATGGTATATATTGATGGTATATATTGATGGTATACATTTCGGTACATATTGATGGTATATATTTCGTTATATATTGATGGTATATATTGATGGTGTATATTGATGGTATATATTTCGGTATATATTGATGGTATATATTTCGGTATATATTGATGGTATATATTTCGGTATATATTGATGGTATATATTTTGGTATATATTGATGGTATATATTGATGGTATATATTGATGGTATATATTTCGGTATATATTGATGGTATATATTTTGGTATATATTGATGGTATATATTGATGGTATATATTGATGGTATATATTTCGGTATATATTGATGGTATATATTTTGGTATATATTGATGGTATATATTGATGGTATATATTGATGGTATACATTTCGGTACATATTTATGGTATATATTTCGGTATATATTGATGGTATATATTTTGGTATATATTGATGGTATATATTGATGGTATATATTGATGATATATATTTCGGTATATATTGATGGTATATATTGATAGTATATATTGATGGTATATATTGATGGTATATATTTCGGTATATATTGATGGTATATATTGATGGTATATATTTCGGTATATATTGATGGTATATATTTCGGTATATATTGATTGTATATATTGATGGTATATATTTCGGTATATATTGGTGGTATATATTGATGGTATATAATGATGTTATATAATGATGGTATATATTCGTTATATATTGATGGTATATATTGATGGTATATATTACGGTATATATTGATGGTATATATTGATGGTATATATTTTGGTATATATTGATGGTATATATTGATGGTATATATTTCGGTATATATTGATGGTATATATTTCGGTATATATTGATGGTATATATTTCGGTATATATTGATGGTATATATTTCGATATATATTGATGGTATATATTTCGGTATATATTGATGGTATATATTTCGGTATATATTGATGGTATATATTTCGGTATATATTGATGGTATATATTTTGGTATATATTGATGGTATATATTGATGGTATATATTTATGGTATATATTTCGGTATATATTGATGTCATATATTTCGTTATATATTGATGGTATATATTGATGGTATATATTTCGGTATATATTGATGGTATATATTGATGGTATATATTGATGGTATATATTGATGGTATATATTTCGGTATATATTGATGGTATATATTGATGGTATATATTTCGGTATATATTGATGGTATATATTTCGGTATATATTAATGGTATATATTGATGGTATATATTGATGGTATATATTGATGGTATATATTTATGGTATATATTTCGGTATATATTGATGGTATACATTGATGGTGTATATTGATGGTATATATTGATGGTATATGTTGATGGTATATATTGATGGTGTATATTGATGGTATATATTTCGGTATATATTGATGGTATATATTTCGGTATATATTGATGGTATATATTTCGGTATATATTGATGGTGTATATTTCAGTATATATTGATGGTATATATTTCGGTATATATTGATGGTATATATTTCGATATATATTGATGGTATATATTTCGGTATATATTGATGGTATATATTTCGGTATATATTGATGGTATATATTTCGGTATATATTGATGGTATATATTTTGGTATATATTGATGGTATATATTGATGGTATATATTGATGGTATACATTTCGGTACATATTGATGGTATATATTTATGGTATATATTTCGGTATATATTGATGTCATATATTTCGGTATATATTGATGGTATATATTGATGGTATATATTGATGGTATATATTTCGGTATATATTGATGGTATATATTGATGGTATATATTTCGGTATATATTGATGG
The DNA here is from genome assembly GCF_046119375.1 of Phyllobates terribilis. Taxonomy (NCBI): domain Eukaryota; kingdom Metazoa; phylum Chordata; class Amphibia; order Anura; family Dendrobatidae; genus Phyllobates; species Phyllobates terribilis. The sequence goes on along the minus strand of NW_027362765.1, from coordinate 345,480,397 downwards.
TATATATTTCGGTATATATTAATGGTATATATTGATGGTATATATTTATGGTATATATTTCGGTATATATTGATGGTATATATTTCGGTATATATTGATGGTATATATTGATGGTATATATTGATGGTATATATTTCGGTATATATTTCGGTATATATTACGGTATATATTGATGGTATATATTGATGGTATATATTTCGGTATATATTTCGGTATATATTGATGGTATATATTGATGGTATATATTTCTGTATATATTGATGGTATATATTTCGGTATATATTGCTGGTATATATTGATGGTATATATCAATGGTATATATTTCGATATATATTGATGGTATATGTTGATGGTATATATTTCGGTATATATTGATGGTATATGTTGATGGTATATATTTCGGTATATATTGATGGTATATATTTCGGTATATATTGATGGTATATATTTCGGTATATATTGATGGTATATATTTCGGTATATATTGATGGTATATATTGATGGTATATATTTCGGCATATATTGGTGGTATATATTGATGGTATATATTGATGATATATATTGATGGTATATAATGATGTTATATAATGATGGTATATATTGATGGTATATATTACGGTATATATTGATGGTATATATTGATGGTATATATTGAGGGTATATATTTCGGTATATATTGATGGTATATATTGATGGTATATATTTCGGTATATATTAATGTTATATATTGATGGTATATGTTGATGGTATATATTTCGGTATATATTAATGGTGTATATTTCTGTATATATTGATGGTATATATTGATGGTATATATTGATGGTATATGTTGATGGTATATATTGATGGTATATATTGATGCTATATATTTCGGTATATATTGATGGTATATATTGATGGTGTATATTGATGGTATATATTGATGCTATATATTTCGGTATATATTGATGGTATATATTGATGGTGTATATTTCGGTATATATTGATGGTATATATTGATGGTATATATTTCGGTATATATTGATGGTATATATTTCGGTATATATTAATGGTATATATTGATGGTATATATTGATGGTATATATTTATGGTATATATTTCGGTATATATTGATGGTATACATTGATGGTGTATATTGATGGTATATATTGATGGTATATGTTGATGGTATATATTGATGGTGTATATTGATGGTATATATTTCGGTATATATTGATGGTATATATTTCGGTATATATTGATGGTATATATTTCAGTATATATTGATGGTATATATTTCGGTATATATTGATGGTATATATTTCGATATATATTGATGGTATATATTTCGGTATATATTGATGGTATATATTTCGGTATATATTGATGGTATATATTTCGGTATATATTGATGGTATATATTTTGGTATATATTGATGGTATATATTGATGGTATATATTGATGGTATACATTTCGGTACATATTGATGGTATATATTTATGGTATATATTTCGGTATATATTGATGTCATATATTTCGTTATATATTGATGGTATATATTGATGGTATATATTTCGGTATATATTGATGGTATATATTGATGGTATATATTGATGGTATATATTGATGGTATATATTTCGGTATATATTGATGGTATATATTGATGGTATATATTTCGGTATATATTGATGGTATATATTTCGGTATATATTAATGGTATATATTGATGGTATATATTGATGGTATATATTGATGGTATATATTTATGGTATATATTTCGGTATATATTGATGGTATATATTTCGGTATATATTGATGGTATATATTGATGGTATATATTGATGGTATATATTTCGGTATATATTTCGGTATATATTACGGTATATATTGATGGTATATATTGATGGTATATATTTCGGTATATATTTCGGTATATATTGATGGTATATATTTCGGTATATATTGATGGTATATATTGATGGTATATATTTCTGTATATATTGATGGTATATATTTCGGTATATATTGCTAGTATATATTGATGGTATATATCAATGGTATATATTTCGATATATATTGATGGTATATGTTGATGGTATATATTTCGGTATATATTGATGGTATATGTTGATGGTATATATTTCGGTATATATTGATGGTATATATTTCGGTATATATTGATGGTATATATTTCGGTATATATTGATGGTATATATTGATGGTATATATTTCGGCATATATTGGTGGTATATATTGATGGTATATATTGATGATATATATTGATGGTATATAATGATGTTATATAATGATGGTATATATTGATGGTATATATTACGGTATATATTGATGGTATATATTGATGGTATATATTGAGGGTATATATTTCGGTATATATTGATGGTATATATTGATGGTATATATTTCGGTATATATTAATGTTATATATTGATGGTATATGTTGATGGTATATATTTCGGTATATATTAATGGTGTATATTTCTGTATATATTGATGGTATATATTGATGGTATATATTGATGGTATATGTTGATGGTATATATTGATGGTATATATTGATGCTATATATTTCGGTATATATTGATGGTATATATTGATGGTGTATATTTCGGTATATATTGATGGTATATATTTCGGTATATATTGATGCTATATATTTCGGTATATATTGATGGTATATATTGATGGTGTATATTTCGGTATATATTGATGGTATATATTTCGGTATATATTGATGGTATATATTGATGGTATATATTTCGGTATATTTTTCGGTATATATTTCGGTATATATTGATGGTATATATTTCGGTATATATTGATGGTATATATTGATGGTATATGTTGATGGTATATATTGATGGTATATATTGATGGTATATGTTGATGGTATATGTTGATGGTATATATTGATGGTATATATTTCGGTATATATTGATGGTATATATTTCGGTATATATTGATGATATATATTGATGGTATATATTGATGGTATATATTGATGGTATATATTTCGGTATATATTGATGGTATATATTGATGGTATATATTGATGGTATATGTTGATGGTATATATTTCGGTATATATTGATGCTATATATTTCGGTATATATTGATGGTATATATTTCGGTATATGTTGATGGTATATATTGATAGTATATATTGATGGTATATATTGATGGTATATATTCGGTATATATTGATGTTATATAATGATGGTATATATTACGGTATATATTGATGGTATATCTTGATGGTATATATTTCGGTATATATTGATGGTATATATTTTGGTATATATTGATGGTATATATTTTGGTATATATTGATGGTATATATTGATGGTATATATTGATGATATATATTTCGGTATATATTGATGGTATATATTGATAGTATATATTGATGGTATATATTGATGGTATATATTTCGGTATATATTGATGGTATATATTGATGGTATATATTTCGGTATATATTGATTGTATATATTGATGGTATATATTTCGGTATATATTGGTGGTATATATTGATGGTATATAATGATGTTATATAATGATGGTATATATTCGTTATATATTGATGGTATATATTGATGGTATATATTACGGTATATATTGATGGTATATATTGATGGTATATATTTTGGTATATATTGATGGTATATATTGATGGTATATGTTGATGGTATATATTGATGGTATATATTTCGGTATATATTGATGGTATATATTTCGGTATATATTGATGATATATATTGATGGTATATATTTCGGTATATATTGATGGTATATATTGATGGTATATATTTCGGTATATATTGATGGTATATATTGATGGTATATATTGATGGTATATGTTGATGGTATATATTTCGGTATATATTGATGCTATATATTTCGGTATATATTGATGGTATATATTGATGGTATATATTTCGGTATATATTGATGGTATATATTGATGGTATATATTGATGGTATATGTTGATGGTATATATTGATGGTATATATTGATGGTATATGTTGATGGTATATGTTGATGGTATATATTGATGGTATATATTTCGGTATATATTGATGGTATATATTTCGGTATATATTGATGGTATATATTGATGGTATATATTTCGGTATATATTGATGGTATATATTGATGGTATATATTGATGGTATATGTTGATGGTATATATTTCGGTATATATTGATGCTATATATTTCGGTATATATTGATGGTATATATTTCGGTATATGTTGATGGTATATATTGATAGTATATATTGATGGTATATATTGATGGTATATATTCGGTATATATTGATGTTATATAATGATGGTATATATTACGGTATATATTGATGGTATATCTTGATGGTATATATTTCGGTATATATTGATGGTATATATTTTGGTATATATTGATGGTATATATTTTGGTATATATTGATGGTATATATTGATGGTATATATTGATGATATATATTTCGGTATATATTGATGGTATATATTGATGGTATATATTGATGGTATATATTTCGGTATATATTGATGGTATATATTTCGGTATATATTGATGGTATATATTGATGGTATATATTTCGGTATATATTGATGGTATATATTTCGGTATATATTGATTGTATATATTGATGGTATATATTTCGGTATATATTGGTGGTATATATTGATGGTATATAATGATGTTATATAATGATGGTATATATTCGTTATATATTGATGATATATATTGATGGTATATATTGATGGTATATATTGATGGTATATATTGATGGTATATATTGATGGTATATATTTCGGTATATATTGATGGTATATATTGATGGTATATATTTCGGTATATATTGATGGTATATATTTCGGTATATATTAATGGTATATATTGATGGTATATATTGATGGTATATATTGATGGTATATATTTATGGTATATATTTCGGTATATATTGATGGTATATATTTCGGTATATATTGATGGTATATATTGATGGTATATATTGATGGTATATATTTCGGTATATATTTCGGTATATATTACGGTATATATTGATGGTATATATTGATGGTATATATTTCGGTATATATTTCGGTATATATTGATGGTATATATTTCGGTATATATTGATGGTATATATTGATGGTATATATTTCTGTATATATTGATGGTATATATTTCGGTATATATTGCTGGTATATATTGATGGTATATATCAATGGTATATATTTCGATATATATTGATGGTATATGTTGATGGTATATATTTCGGTATATATTGATGGTATATGTTGATGGTATATATTTCGGTATATATTGATGGTATATATTTCGGTATATATTGATGGTATATATTTCGGTATATATTGATGGTATATATTGATGGTATATATTTCGGCATATATTGGTGGTATATATTGATGGTATATATTGATGATATATATTGATGGTATATAATGATGTTATATAATGATGGTATATATTGATGGTATATATTACGGTATATATTGATGGTATATATTGATGGTATATATTGAGGGTATATATTTCGGTATATATTGATGGTATATATTGATGGTATATATTTCGGTATATATTAATGTTATATATTGATGGTATATGTTGATGGTATATATTTCGGTATATATTAATGGTGTATATTTCTGTATATATTGATGGTATATATTGATGGTATATATTGATGGTATATGTTGATGGTATATATTGATGGTATATATTGATGCTATATATTTCGGTATATATTGATGGTATATATTGATGGTGTATATTTCGGTATATATTGATGGTATATATTTCGGTATATATTGATGCTATATATTTCGGTATATATTGATGGTATATATTGATGGTGTATATTTCGGTATATATTGATGGTATATATTTCGGTATATATTGATGGTATATATTGATGGTATATATTTCGGTATATTTTTCGGTATATATTTCGGTATATATTGATGGTATATATTTCGGTATATATTGATGGTATATATTGATGGTATATGTTGATGGTATATATTGATGGTATATATTGATGGTATATGTTGATGGTATATGTTGATGGTATATATTGATGGTATATATTTCGGTATATATTGATGGTATATATTTCGGTATATATTGATGATATATATTGATGGTATATATTGATGGTATATATTGATGGTATATATTTCGGTATATATTGATGGTATATATTGATGGTATATATTGATGGTATATGTTGATGGTATATATTTCGGTATATATTGATGCTATATATTTCGGTATATATTGATGGTATATATTTCGGTATATGTTGATGGTATATATTGATAGTATATATTGATGGTATATATTGATGGTATATATTCGGTATATATTGATGTTATATAATGATGGTATATATTACGGTATATATTGATGGTATATCTTGATGGTATATATTTCGGTAAATATTGATGGTATATATTTTGGTATATATTGATGGTATATATTTTGGTATATATTGATGGTATATATTGATGGTATATATTGATGATATATATTTCGGTATATATTGATGGTATATATTGATAGTATATATTGATGGTATATATTGATGGTATATATTTCGGTATATATTGATGGTATATATTGATGGTATATATTTCGGTATATATTGATTGTATATATTGATGGTATATATTTCGGTATATATTGGTGGTATATATTGATGGTATATAATGATGTTATATAATGATGGTATATATTCGTTATATATTGATGGTATATATTGATGGTATATATTACGGTATATATTGATGGTATATATTGATGGTATATATTTTGGTATATATTGATGGTATATATTGATGGTATATGTTGATGGTATATATTGATGGTATATATTGATGGTATATGTTGATGGTATATGTTGATGGTATATATTGATGGTATATATTTCGGTATATATTGATGGTATATATTTCGGTATATATTGATGATATATATTGATGGTATATATTTCGGTATATATTGATGGTATATATTGATGGTATATATTTCGGTATATATTGATGGTATATATTGATGGTATATATTGATGGTATATGTTGATGGTATATATTTCGGTATATATTGATGCTATATATTTCGGTATATATTGATGGTATATATTGATGGTATATATTTCGGTATATATTGATGGTATATATTGATGGTATATATTGATGGTATATGTTGATGGTATATATTGATGGTATATATTGATGGTATATATTTCGGTATATATTGATGGTATATATTGATGGTATATATTTCGGTATATATTGATGGTATATATTGATGGTATATATTGATGGTATATGTTGATGGTATATATTTCGGTATATATTGATGCTATATATTTCGGTATATATTGATGGTATATATTTCGGTATATGTTGATGGTATATATTGATAGTATATATTGATGGTATATATTGATGGTATATATTCGGTATATATTGATGTTATATAATGATGGTATATATTACGGTATATATTGATGGTATATCTTGATGGTATATATTTCGGTATATATTGATGGTATATATTTTGGTATATATTGATGGTATATATTTTGGTATATATTGATGGTATATATTGATGGTATATATTGATGATATATATTTCGGTATATATTGATGGTATATATTGATAGTATATATTGATGGTATATATTGATGGTATATATTTCGGTATATATTGATGGTATATATTGATGGTATATATTTCGGTATATATTGATGGTATATATTTCGGTATATATTGATTGTATATATTGATGGTATATATTTCGGTATATATTGGTGGTATATATTGATGGTATATAATGATGTTATATAATGATGGTATATATTCGTTATATATTGATGATATATATTGATGGTATATATTGATGGTATATATTGATGGTATATATTACGGTATATATTGATGGCATATATTGATGGTATATATTTTGGTATATATTGATGGTATATATTGATGGTATATATTTCGGTATATATTGATGGTATATATTTCGGTATATATTGATGGTATATATTGATGGTATATGTTGATGGTATATATTGATGGTGTATATTGATGGTATATATTTCGGTATATATTTCAGTATATATTGATGGTATATATTTCGGTATATATTGATGGTATATATTTCGATATATATTGATGGTATATATTTCGGTATATATTGATGGTATATATTTCGGTATATATTGATGGTATATATTGATGGTATATGTTGATGGTATATATTGATGGTGTATATTGATGGTATATATTTCAGTATATATTTCAGTATATATTGATGGTATATATTTCGGTATATATTGATGGTATATATTTCGATATATATTGATGGTATATATTTCGGTATATATTGATGGTATATATTTCGGTATATATTGATGGTATATATTTCGGTATATATTGATGGTATATATTTTGGTATATATTGATGGTATATATTGATGGTATATATTGATGGTATATATTGATGGTATATATTTCGGTATATATTGATGGTATATATTTTGGTATATATTGATGGTATATATTTCGTTATATATTGATGGTATATATTTTGGTATATATTGATGGTATATATTATTGGTATATATTGATGGTATATATTTCGGTATATATTGATGGTATATATTTCGGTATATATTGATGGTATATATTTCGGTATATATTGATGATATATATTGATGGTATATATTGATGGTATATATTGATGGTATATATTGATGGTATATATTGATGATATATATTGATGGTATATATTGATGGTATATATTTCGGTATATATTGATGATATATATTGATGGTATATATTGATGGTATATATTGATGGTATATATTTCGGTATATATTGATGATATATATTGATGGTATATATTTCGGTATATATTGATGGTATATATTTCGGTATATATTGATGATATATATTGATGGTATATATTGATGGTATATATTGATGGTATATATTTCGGTATATATTAATGATATATATTGATGGTATATATTGATGGTATATATTGATGGTATATATTGATGGTATATATTGATGGTATATATTTCGTTATATATTGATGATATATATTGATGGTATATATTGATGGTATATATTGATGGTATATATTGATGGTATATATTTTGGTATATATTGATGGTATATATTGATGGTATATATTGATGATATATATTTCGGTATATATTGATGGTATATATTGATAGTATATATTGATGGTATATATTGATGGTATATATTTCGGTATATATTGATGGTATATATTGATGGTATATATTTCGGTATATATTGATTGTATATATTGATGGTATATATTTCGGTATATATTGGTGGTATATATTGATGGTATATAATGATGTTATATAATGATGGTATATATTCGTTATATATTGATGGTATATATTGATGGTATATATTACGGTATATATTGATGGTATATATTGATGGTATATATTTGGTATATATTGATGGTATATATTGATGGTATATATTTCGGTATATATTGATGGTATATATTTCGGTATATATTGATGGTATATATTGATGGTATATGTTGATGGTATATATTGATGGTATATATTTCGGTATATATTGGTGGTATATATTGATGGTATATAATGATGTTATATAATGATGGTATATATTCGTTATATATTGATGGTATATATTGATGGTATATATTACGGTATATATTGATGGTATATATTGATGGTATATATTTTGGTATATATTGATGGTATATATTGATGGTATATATTTCGGTATATATTGATGGTATATATTTCGGTATATATTGATGGTATATATTGATGGTATATGTTGATGGTATATATTGATGGTGTATATTGATGGTATATATTTCGGTATATATTGATGGTATATATTTCGGTATATATTGATGGTATATATTTCGGTATATATTGATGGTGTATATTTCAGTATATATTGATGGTATATATTGATGCTATATATTTCGGTATATATTGATAGTATATATTGATGGTATATATTTCGGTATATATTGATGGTATATATTTCGGTATATATTGATGGTATATATTTCGGTATATATTGATGGTATATATTTTGGTATATATTGATGGTATATATTGATGGTATATATTGATGGTATACATTTCGGTACATATTGATGGTATATATTTCGTTATATATTGATGGTATATATTGATGGTGTATATTGATGGTATATATTTTGGTATATATTGATGGTATATATTGATGGTATATATTGATGGTATATATTTCGGTATATATTGATGGTATATATTTCGGTATATATTGATGGTATATATTTCGGTATATATTGATGGTATATATTTTGGTATATATTGATGGTATATATTGATGGTATATATTGATGGTATATATTTCGGTATATATTGATGGTATATATTTTGGTATATATTGATGGTATATATTGATGGTATATATTGATGGTATATATTTCGGTATATATTGATGGTATATATTTTGGTATATATTGATGGTATATATTGATGGTATATATTGATGGTATACATTTCGGTACATATTGATGGTATATATTTCGGTATATATTGATGGTATATATTTTGGTATATATTGATGGTATATATTGATGGTATATATTGATGATATATATTTCGGTATATATTGATGGTATATATTGATAGTATATATTGATGGTATATATTGATGGTATATATTTCGGTATATATTGATGGTATATATTGATGGTATATATTTCGGTATATATTGATGGTATATATTTCGGTATATATTGATTGTATATATTGATGGTATATATTTCGGTATATATTGGTGGTATATATTGATGGTATATAATGATGTTATATAATGATGGTATATATTCGTTATATATTGATGGTATATATTGATGGTATATATTACGGTATATATTGATGGTATATATTGATGGTATATATTTTGGTATATATTGATGGTATATATTGATGGTATATATTTCGGTATATATTGATGGTATATATTTCGGTATATATTGATGGTATATATTTCGGTATATATTGATGGTATATATTTCGATATATATTGATGGTATATATTTCGGTATATATTGATGGTATATATTTCGGTATATATTGATGGTATATATTTCGGTATATATTGATGGTATATATTTTGGTATATATTGATGGTATATATTGATGGTATATATTTCGGTATATATTGATGGTATATATTTCGGTATATATTTATGGTATATATTTCGGTATATATTGATGTCATATATTTCGTTATATATTGATGGTATATATTGATGGTATATATTGATGGTATATATTTCGGTATATATTGATGGTATATATTGATGGTATATATTGATGGTATATATTGATGGTATATATTTCGGTATATATTGATGGTATATATTGATGGTATATATTTCGGTATATATTGATGGTATATATTTCGGTATATATTAATGGTATATATTGATGGTATATATTGATGGTATATATTGATGGTATATATTTATGGTATATATTTCGGTATATATTGATGGTATACATTGATGGTGTATATTGATGGTATATATTGATGGTATATGTTGATGGTATATATTGATGGTGTATATTGATGGTATATATTTCGGTATATATTGATGGTATATATTTCGGTATATATTGATGGTATATATTTCGGTATATATTGATGGTGTATATTTCAGTATATATTGATGGTATATATTTCGGTATATATTGATGGTATATATTTCGATATATATTGATGGTATATATTTCGGTATATATTGATGGTATATATTTCGGTATATATTGATGGTATATATTTTGGTATATATTGATGGTATATATTGATGGTATATATTGATGGTATATATTGATGGTGTATATTGATGGTATATATTGATGGTATATATTGATGGTATATATTGATGGTATGTATTGATGGTATATATTGATGGTATATATTTCGGTATATATTGATGGTATATATTTTGGTATATATTGATGGTATATATTGATGGTATATATTGATGGTATACATTTCGGTACATATTGATGGTATATATTTATGGTATATATTTCGGTATATATTGATGTCATATATTTCGTTATATATTGATGGTATATATTGATGGTATATATTTCGGTATATATTGATGGTATATATTGATGGTATATATTGATGGTATATATTGATGGTATATATTTCGGTATATATTGATGGTATATATTGATGGTATATATTTCGGTATATATTAATGGTATATATTGATGGTATATATTGATGGTATATATTGATGGTATATATTTATGGTATATATTTCGGTATATATTGATGGTATATATTTCGGTATATATTGATGGTATATATTGATGGTATATATTGATGGTATATATTTCGGTATATATTTCGGTATATATTACGGTATATATTGATGGTATATATTGATGGTATATATTTCGGTATATATTGATGGTATATATTTCGGTATATATTGATGGTATATATTGATGATATATATTGATGGTATATATTTCGGTATATATTGATGGTATATATTGATGGTATATATTTCTGTATATATTGATGGTATATATTTCGGTATATATTGCTGGTATATATTGATGGTATATATCAATGGTATATATTTCGATATATATTGATGGTATATGTTGATGGTATATATTTCGGTATATATTGATGGTATATGTTGATGGTATATATTTCGGTATATATTGATGGTATATATTTCGGTATATATTGATGGTATATATTTCGGTATATATTGATGGTATATATTACGGTATATATTGATGGTATATATTGATGGTATATATTTCGGCATATATTGGTGGTATATATTGATGGTATATATTGATGATATATATTGATGGTATATAATGATGTTATATAATGATGGTATATATTGATGGTATATATTACGGTATATATTGATGGTATATATTGATGGTATATATTTTGGTATATATTGATGGTATATATTTCGGTATATATTGATGGTATATATTTCGGTATATATTGATGGTGTATATTGATGGTATATATTGATGGTATATGTTGATGGTATATATTTCGGTATATATTGATGGTATATATTTCGGTATATATTGATGGTATATATTTCGATATATATTGATGGTATATATTTCGGTATATATTGATGGTATATATTTCGGTATATATTGATGGTATATATTTCGGTATATATTGATGAAATATATTTCGGTATATATTGATGTTATATATTTCGTTATATATTGATGGTATATATTGATGGTATATATTGATGGTATATATTTCGGTATATATTGATGGTATATATTGATGGTATATATTTATGGTATATATTTCGGTATATATTGATGGTATATATTACGGTATATATTGATGGTATATATTGATGGTATATATTTCGGTATATATTGATGGTATATATTGATGGTATATATTAATGGTATATATTTCGGTATATATTGATAGTTTATATTGATGGTATATATTTCGGTATATATTGATGGTATATATTGATGGTATATATTAATGGTATATATTGATGGTATATATTGATGGTATATATTTCGGTATATATTGATGGTATATATTGATGGTATATATTGATGGTATATATTTCGGTATATATTAATGGTATATATTTCGATATATATTGATGGTATATATTGATGGTATATATTTATGGTATATATTTCGGTATATATTGATGTTATATATTTCGGTATATATTGATGGTATATATTACGGTATATATTGATGGTATATATTGATGGTATATATTTCGGTATATATTGATGGTATATATTGATGGTATATATTAATGGTATATATTTCGGTATATATTGATGGTATATATTGATGGTATATATTTCGGTATATATTGATGGTATATATTGATGGTATATATTGATGGTATATATTTCGGTATATATTGATGGTATATATTGATGGTATATATTGATGGTATATGTTGATGGTATATATTTCGGTATATATTGATGGTATATGTTGATGGTATATATTTCGGTACATATTGATGGTATATATTTCGGTATATATTGATGGTATATATTTCGGTATATATTGATGATATATATTGATGGTATATATTGATGGTATATATTTCGATATATATTGATGGTATATATTGATGGTATATATTGATGGTATATATTTCGGTATATATTGATGGTATATGTTGATGGTATATATTGATGGTATATATTTCGGTATATATTGATGGTATATATTGATGGTATATATTTCGGTATATATTGATGGTATATATTGATGGTATATATTTCGTTATATATTGATGGTATATATTGATGGTATATGTTGATGGTATATATTTCGGTATATATTGATGGTATATATTGATGGTATATATTAATGGTATATATTGATGATATATATTGATGGTATATATTGATGGTATATATTTCGGTATATATTGATGGTATATATTGATGGTATATATTGATGGCATTTATTTCGGTATATATTGATGGTATATATTAATGGTATATATTGATGGTATATATTTCGATATATATTGATAGTATATATTTTGGTATATATTGATGGTATATATTGATGGTATATATTTCGGTATATATTGATGGCATTTATTTCGGTATATATTGATGGTATATATTGATGGTATATATTGATGGTATATATTTTGGTATATATTGATGGTATATATTTTGGTATATATTGATGGTATATATTGATGGTATATATTGATGGTATATATTTCGGTATATATTGATGGTATATGTTGATGGTATATATTTCGGTATATATTTCGGTATATATAGATGGTATATATTGATGGTATATATTTCGGTATATATTGATGGTATATATTGATGGTATATATTTCGGTATATATTGATGTTATATATTGATGGTATATATTGATGATATATATGGATGGTATATATTGATGATATATATTGATGGTATATATTGATGGTATATATTGATGGTATATATTGATGATATATATTGATGGTATATATTGATGATATATATTGATGGTATATATTGATGATATATATGGATCGTATATATTTCGGTATATATTGATAGTATATATTGATGGTATATATTGATGGTATATATTGATGGTATATATTTTGGTATACATAGATGGTATATATTGATGGTATATATTTCGGCATATATTGATGGTATATATTGATGTTATATATTGATGGTATATATTTCGGTATATATTGATGGTCTATAATGATGGTATTTATTTCGGTATATATTTCGGTATATATTGATGGTATATATTGATGTTATATATTGATGGTATATATTTCGGTATATATTGATGGTATATATTGATGGTATATATTGATGGTATATATTGATGGTATATATTTTGGTATATATTGATGGTATATATTGATGTTATATATTGATGGTATATATAGATGATATATATTGATGGTATATATAGATGATATATATTGATGGTATATATTTCGGTATATATTGATGGTATATATTGATGTTATATATTGATGGTATATATTTCGGTATATATTGATAGTATATATTGATGGTATATATTGATGGTATATATTGATGGTATATATTTCGGTATATATTGATGGTATATATTGATGGTATATATTGATGGTATATATTTCGGTATATATTGATGGTATATATTGATGGTATATATTGATGGTATATATTTCAGCATATATTGATGGTATATATTGATGTTATATATTGATGGTATATATTTCGGCATATATTGATGGTATATATTGATGTTATATATTGATGGTATATATTTCGGTCTATATTGATGGTATATATTTCGGTATATATTTCGGTATATATTGATGGTATATATTTCGGTATATATTTCGGTATATATTGATGGTATATATTGATGGTGTATATTGATGGTATATATTGATGGTATATATTGATGGTATATATTGATGGTATATATTGATGGTATATATTGATGTTATATATTGATGGTATATATTGATGATATATATTGATGGTATATATTGATGGTATATATTGATGGTATATATTGATGGTATATATTTCGGTATATATTGATGGTATATATTGATGGTATATATTCGGTATATATTGATGTTATATATTGATGGTATATATAGATGTTATATATTGATGGTATATATTGATGGTATATATTCGGTATATATTGATGTTATATAATGATGGTATATATTGATGGTATATATTTCGGTATATATTGATGGTATATATTTCGGTATATATTGATGGTATATATTTCGGTATATATTGATGGTATATATTTCGGTATATATTTCGTTATATATTGATATATGCTGACCCGTCTCTCTGGTACATGCTCTGCATAATTCCCCTGCTCCTATGTATGCTGTCATCTAATGCTCTGCTGACCCATCTCTCTGGTACATGCTCTGCATAATTCCCCTGCTCCTATGTATGCTGTCATCTAATGCTCTGCTGACCCATCTCTCTGGTACATGCTCTGCATAATTCCCCTGCTTCATCTGTCCCACTCCAATCAATATTCATATATGTTTCTTCTTTCCCCACTATATACCTTATCTGATTTTTAGAGGTGTTAAACTGCAGAGACTTGTGTCCTGGCTCTGTCTTTGATCACCCAGCCATCTCCTGTTGAAATGACCAGCTGTTAATTTATCCACAAGCCGTTCCCACAATGCCCTTCACCTGATATAGGCCACATGAAACTATATCTTTAGTTTCTCTGTAAGGGGTGCACGCGTGCTGGGTTGTGCACGCGTCTTCTTGTGCAAAGTGGCTTCGGAGAGAAGTGGCCGTTATTTCAGAGGCAGTTAGTCAGGGCAGGAGTCAGGTAACAAACACTTTGACCACTTACTCTCCTTTAACTATGTTTCTGTTAGCTCTCACTTTTTCCTCTATAGTCCTCCACTTACTAATAACCCCTCAAATCCCTACACCAAGTAAGAAACTCTTCATCTCTCCCTCTATCCTCCCCATTCATCTCACCTCCTCCTCCAAATTATTCCTCAGCATTCAATCCTGGATCTCCAAACACAGGCTGCCACCTCATGCTCTCTCTTGCTCCCACCTGCTAACACTTTCTCTGCTCCTCCTCACTGCTGGAGATATCTCTCCAAATCCTGGTCCTCCTCGCCATATCCCCACAGTCACTTCTACCTCCTATCCACGACCTTCCTCAAACTGTCGCAACCCTTCTAACCTCATACCCATCCAACTAATACCCACCTCCTCAGCTATACTAACAGGAGCTCTATGGAACGCTCGCTCTGTCTGCAACAAACTGTCCTTCATCCACGATCTTTTCATTACAAACAAACTCTCCTTCCTCGCCATCACTGAAACCTGGCTCACCCCCTCTGACACAGCCTCCCCAGCTGCCCTTTCATATGGCGGATTCCACCTTTCCCACCCCCCCCGCCCCAATGGCAAACATGGTGGAGGCGTAGGTTTCCTCCTATCGGAACTCTGCGCTTTCACCAAAATCCCACTGCCACCCTCCGTTACACTCCCCTCTTTTGAGGTGCACTGTGTGCGCATCTATTCCCCCTCCAACCTCCAACTGGCCGTCGTTTACCGACCCCCAGGGCAAGCCACCACCTTCTTAGACCATTTCACTACCTGGCTGCTTCACTTCCTTTCCACTGACATCCCCACTATCATAATGGGTGACTTCAACATCCCCATTGACACTCCCCACTCGTCTGTCTCTAAGCTCCTATCCCTCACCTCCTCCTTTGGACTCACTCAATGGTCTTCCACACCCACCCACAAAGATGGCCACACACTGGACCTCATCTTCACCCGCCTCTGTTCCCTACCTAACCTCTCTAACTCACCACTCCCTCTCTCTGACCATAACCTCCTCACATTCTCTACCCTCTCCTCTCCGGGTGCACAATCCCCACTCCACAAACTCACACACCCTCGCAGAAATCTCAAACACCTTGACCTACACTCTCTCTCTGAATCCCTCCTTCCTCTCACAGACATAAATTCCTTGCACGATGCAGACGTTGCTGCTGCTTCATATAACACCACAATAGCTGCAGCTCTAGACTCAATCGCCCCTCTCACACACACCACACCTCGCACATTCAACAGGCAACCCTGGCACACTAAACTTACCAAAGAACTGCGCCGGGCCTCCAGGGTTGCGGAGCGGAGATGGAAAAGGTCTCACTCCATCGAGCACTTCATCGCATTCAAGCAATCCCTCACTAATTTCAAGTCCGCAATCACTACAGCAAAACAAACCTACTTCTCATCTCTCACATCCTCCCTATCTCACAAGCCTAAACAGCTATTTAACACTTTCAACTCTCTCCTTCGTCCCCCAGCACCTCCTCCCTCTTCTCTCATCTCAGCCGACGACTTTGCCTCATTCTTCAAACAGAAGATTGACACCATCAGACAAAACTTTGGCCTAAAGTCCACACAACCCCTCCTCATATCTACTCAACCATCCTCCTCCAAACCCCACTTCTCCACCATTACAGAAGGTCAAGTCTCCTCTTTACTCTCCAAATCACACCTCACCACCTGCGAACTTGACCCAATCCCATCCCACCTCATCACTAACCTCACCTCAGTCTTCATCCCAACCCTAACCCACCTCTTCAATCTATCACTAACAACCGGAGTCTTCCCCTCATGTTTCAAACATGCCGCAATCACACCCATCCTCAAAAAGCCCTCCCTTGACCCTTCCTCTCTGACCAGCTACCGCCCCATATCACTTCTCCCCTTTGCCTCAAAACTTCTAGAACAACATGTCCACCTTGAACTGTCCTCCCACCTCTCCTCCTGCTCCCTCTTCGACCGTCTACAATCTGGCTTCCGACCGCATCACTCGACTGAAACTGCCCTGACCAAAGTCACCAACGACCTACTAAATGCCAAATCCAAGCGACACTACTCCATCCTCCTCCTTCTGGACCTGTCATCTGCCTTTGACACAGTGGACCATTCCCTCTTACTCCAGATTCTCTCATCTCTTGGCATCACGGACTTGGCTCTATCTTGGATCTCCTCATACTTAACAGACAGGACATTCAGCGTCTCCCACTCACGCACCACCTCCTCATCTCGCCCCCTATCTGTCGGTGTCCCCCAAGGTTCAGTTCTAGGACCCCTGCTCTTCTCCATCTACACCTTCGGCCTGGGACAGCTCATAGAGTCTCACGGCTTTCAGTATCACCTCTATGCTGACGACACACAGATCTACCTCTCTGGACCCGATATCTCCTCCCTACTAACCAGAATCCCACAATGTCTGTCCGCCATCTCATCCTTCTTCTCCGACAGGTTTCTAAAACTCAACATGGATAAAACAGAGTTCATCATCTTTCCACCCTCTCATTCACATCCCCCATCCGACCTATCCATCAACGTCAATGGCTGTTCACTCTCCCCAGTCCCACGAGCTCGCTGCCTTGGGGTAACCCTGGACTCTGATCTCTCCTTCAAGCCACATATTCAAGCCCTTTCCACCTCCTGCCGACTCCAACTCAAAAACATCTCCCGGATCCGTGCATTCCTCAGCAAAGACTCTGCAAAAACACTAGTGCATGCCCTCATCATATCCCGCCTCGACTACTGCAACCTCCTGCTCCGTGGCATCCCTTCCAACACTCTTGCACCTCTCCAATCTATCCTAAACTCTGCTGCTCGACTAATCCACCTGTCCCCCCGCTATTCCCCGGCCTCTCCTCTCTGTCAATCCCTTCACTGGCTCCCTATTGCCCAGAGAATTCAGTTCAAAACTCTAACCATGGCATACAAAGCCATCCACAACCTGTCTCCTCCATACATCTGTGACCTAGTCTCCCGGTACTTACCTGCACGCAACCTCCGATCCTCACAAGATCTCCTGCTCTACTCCCTCTTATCTCCTCCTCCCACACTCGTATACAAGATTTCTCCCGTGCTTCCCCCCTACTCTGGAACTCTCTACCCCAACATATCAGACTCTCGCCGACCGTGGAAACCTTCAAAAGGAACCTGAAGACCCACCTCTTCCGACAAGCCTACAACCTGCAGTAAACACCACTGCACGACCAGCTCTACCCTCACCTACTGTATCCTCACCCATCCCTCGTAGACTGTGAGCCCTCGCGGGCAGGGTCCTCGCTCCTCCTGTACCAGTCGCTGACTCGTTTTGTTAAGATTATGTAAATGCTTTTGTTATGTATATCCCTATCACATGTAAAGCGCCATGGAATAAATGGCGCTATAATAATAAATAATAATAATAATAATATTGGTATATATTGATGGTATATATTGATGGTAAATATTGATGGTATATATTTCGGTATATATTGATGGTATATATTTCGGTATATATTGATGGTATATATTTCGGTATATATTGATGGAATATATTTTGGTATATATTGATGGTATATATTGATGGTAAATATTGATGGTATATATTTCGGTATATATTGATGGTATATATTTCGGTATATATTGATGGTATATATTTCGGTATATATTGATGGTATATATTTCGGTATATATTGATGGTATATATTGATGGTAAATATTGATGGTATATATTTCGGTATATATTGATGGTATATATTTTGGTATGTATTGATGGTATATATTGATGGTATATATTTCGGTATAAATTGATGGTATATATTGATGGTATATATTTCGGTATATATTGATGGTATATATTGATGGTATATATTTCGGTATATATTGATGGTATATATTTCGGTATATATTGATGGTATATATTGATGGTATATATTTCGGTATGTATTGATGGTATATATTTCGGTATATATTGATGGTATATATTGATGGTATATATTTCGGTATATATTGATGGTATATATTTCGGTATATATTGATGGTATATATTGATGGTATATATTTCGGTATATATTTCGGTATATATTGATTGTATATATTTTGGTATATATTGATGGTATATATTGATGGTATATATTTTGGTATGTATTGATGGTATATATTTCGGTATATATTGATGATATATATTGATGGTATATATTTCGGTATATATTTCGGTATATATTGATTGTATATATTGATGGTATATATTGATGGTATATATTTCGGTATATATTGATTGTATATATTTCGGTATATATTGATGATATATATTGATGGTATATATTTTGGTATATATTGATGGTATATATTGATGGTATATATTTTGGTATGTATTGATGGTATATATTTCGGTATATATTGATGGTATATATTGATGGTATATATTTCGGTTTATATTGATAGTATATATTTCGATATATATTGATGGTATATATTTCGGTATATATTGATGGTATATATTTCGCTATATATTGATGGTAAATATTTCGTTATATATTGATGGTATATATTTCTGTATGTATTGATGGTATATATAGATGGTATATATTGATGGTATATATAGATGGTATATATTTCGATATATATTGATGGTATATATTTCGGTATATATTGATGGTATATATTAATGGTATATATTTCGGTATATATTTCGTTATATATTGATGGTATATATTGATGGTATATATTTCGGTATATATTGATGGTATATATTTCGGTATATATTGATGGTATATATTGATGGTATATATTTCGGTATATATTGATGGTATATATTGATGGTATATATTTCGGTATATATTGATGGTATATATTGATGATATATATTTCGGTATATATTGATGGTATATATTTCGGTATATATTGATGGTATATATTGATAGTATATATTGATGGTATATATTTCGGTATATATTGATGGTATATATTTCGGTATATATTGATGGTATATATTTCGGTTTATATTGATAGTATATATTTCGGTATATATTGATGGTATATATTTCGCTAAATATTGATGGTAAATATTTCGTTATATATTGATGGTATATATTTCGATATATATTGATGGTCTATATTTCGGTATATATTGATGGTATATATTGATGGTATATATTGATGGTATATATTTCGGTATATATTGATGGTATATATTGATGTTATATATTGATGGTATATATTTCGCTATATATTGATGGTATATATAGATGATATATATTGAAGGTATATATTGATGGTATATATTGATGGTATATATTGATGGTATATATTTCGTTATATATTGATGGTATATATTTCGGTATATATTGATGGTATATATTGATGGTATATATTTCGGTATATATTGATGGTATATATTGATGATATATATTGATGGTATATATTGATGGTATATATTGATGGTATATATTGATGGTATATATTTTTCGATATATATTGATGGTATATATTGATGGTATATATTGATGGTATATATTTCGTTATGTATTGATGGTATATATTGATGGTATATATTGATGGTATATATTGATGATATATATTGATGATATATATTGATGGTATATATTGATGGTATATATTGATGGTATATATTGATGGTATATATTTTTCGATATATATTGATGGTATATATTGATGGTATATATTGATGGTATATATTGATAGTATATATTGATGATATATATTGATGGTATATATTGATGGTATATATTTCGTTATGTATTGATGGTATATATTGATGGTATATATTGATGGTATATATTGATGATATATATTGATGGTATATATTGATGGTATATATTGATGATATATATTGATGATATATATTGATGGTATATATTGATGGTATATATTGATGGTATATATTGATGGTATATATTTTTCGATATATATTGATGGTATATATTGATGGTATATATTGATGGTATATATTTCGGTATATATTGATGGTATATATTGATGATATATATTGATGGTATATATTGATGGTATATATTGATGATATATATTGATGGTATATATTGATGATATATTGATGGTATATATTGATGGTATATATTGATGGTATATATTGATGGTATATATTGATGGTATATATTTTTCGATATATATTGATGGTATATATTGATGGTATATATTGATGGTATATATTTCGGTATATATTGATGGTATATATTGATGGTATATATTTCGGTATATATTGATGGTATATATTGATGATATATATTGATGGTATATATTGATGGTATATATTGATGGTATATATTGATGATATATATTGATGGTATATATTGATGGTATATATTGATGATATATATTGATGGTATATATTGATGGTATATATTGATGATATATATTGATGGTATATATTGATGGTATATATTGATGGTATATATTGATGGTATATATTGATGATATATATTGATGGTATATATTGATGGTATATATTGATGGTATATATTGATGGTATATATTGATGGTATATATTTTTCGATATATATTGATGGTATATATTGATGGTATATATTGATGGTATATATTTCGTTATGTATTGATGGTATATATTGATGGTATATATTTCGGTATATATTGATGGTATATATTGATGGTATATATTTCGGTATATATTGATGGTATATATTGATGATATATATTGATGATATATATTGATGGTATATATTGATGATATATTGATGGTATATATTGATGGTATATATTGATGGTATATATTGATGATATATATTGATGATATATATTGATGGTATATATTGATGGTATATATTTCGGTATATATTGATGGTATATATTGATGATATATAGTGATGGTATATATTTCGGTATATATTGATGGTATATATTGATGGTATATATTGATGGTATATATTGATGGTATATATTTCGGTATATATTGATGGTATATATTGATGATATATTGATGGTATATATTGATGGTATATATTGATGGTATATATTGGTGGTATATATTGATGGTATATATTTCGGTATATATTGATGATATATATTGATGGTATATATTGATGGTATATATTGATGGTATATATTTTGGTATATATTGATGGTATATATTGATGATATATTGATGGTATATATTGATGGTATATATTGATGGTATATATTGGTGGTATATATTTCGGTATATATTTCGGTATATATTGATGGTATATATTTCGGTATATATTGATGGTATATATTGATGGTACATATTTCGGTATATATTGATGGTATATATTTCGGTATATATTTCGGTATATATTGATGGTATATATTTCGGTATATATTGATGGTATATATTGATGGTATATATTTCGGTATATATTGATGGTATATATTTCGGTTTATATTGATAGTATATATTTCGGTATATATTGATGGTATATATTTCGCTAAATATTGATGGTAAATATTTCGTTATATATTGATGGTATATATTTCGATATATATTGATGGTATATATTGATGGTATATATTGATGGTATATATTGATGGTATATCTTGATGGTATATATTTCGGTATATATTGATGGTATATATTGATGGTATATATTGATGGTATATATTTCGGTATATATTGATGGTATATATTGATGGTATATATTTCGCTATATATTGATGGTATATATTGATGGTATATATTTTTCGATATATATTGATGGTATATATTGATGGTATATATTGATGGTATATATTTCGTTATATATTGATGGTATATATTGATGGTATATATTTCGGTATATATTGATGGTATATATTGATAATATATATTGATGGTATATATTGATGGTATATATTGATGATATATATTGATGATATATATTGATGGTATATATTGATGGTATATATTGATGGTATATATTTTTCGATATATATTGATGGTATATATTGATGGTATATATTGATGGTATATATTTCGTTATATATTGATGGTATATATTGATGGTATATATTGATGGTATATATTGATGATATATATTGATGGTATATATTGATGGTATATATTGATGATATATATTGATGGTATATATTGATGGTATATATTGATGGTATATATTTCGTTATATATTGATGGTATATATTGATGGTATATATTGATGGTATATATTTCGGTATATATTGATGGTATATATTTCGGTATATATTGATGGTATATATTGATGATATATATTGATGGTATATATTGATGGTATATATTGATGATATATATTGATGGTATATGTTGATGGTATATATTGATGGTATATATTGATGGTATATATTGATGATATATATTGATGATATATATTGATGGTATATATTTCGGTATATATTGATGGTATATATTGATGATATATAGTGATGGTATATATTAATGGTATATATTGATGGTATATATTGATGGTATATATTTTGGTATATATTGATGGTATATATTGATGATATATTGATTATATATATTGATGGTATATATTGATGGTATATATTGGTGGTATATATTTCGGTATATATTGATGGTATATATTTCGGTATATATTGATGGTATATATTTCGGTATATATTGATGGTATATATTGATGGTATATATTTCGGTATATATTGATGGTATATATTTCGGGACATATTGATGTTATATATTGATGGTATATATTTCGGTATATATTGATGGTATATATTTCGGGATATATTGATGGTATATATTGATGATATATATTGATGGAATATATTTCGGTATATATTGATGGTATATATTGATGGGATATATTGATGGTATATATTTCGGTATATATTGATGGTATATATTGATAGTATATATTGATGGTATATATTGATAGTATATATTGATGGTATATATTTCGGTATGTATTGATGGTATATATTGGTGGTATATATTTCGGTATATATTGATGGTATATATTTATGGGGTATATTGATGGTATATATTTCGGTATATATTGATGGTATATATTGATGGTATATATTGATGGTATATATTGAAGGTATATATTTCGGTATATATTTCGGTATATATTGATGGTATATATTGATGGTATATATTGGTGGTATATATTGATGGTATATATTGATGGTATATATTGGTGGTATATATTGATGGTATCTATTTCGGTATATATTGGTGGTATATATTGATGGTATATATTGATGGTATATATTTCGGTATATATTGATGGTATATATTGATGGTATATATTTCGGTATATATTGATGGTATATATTGATGGTATATATTGATGGTATATATTGAAGGTATATATTGAAGGTATATATTTCGGTATATATTGATGGTATATATTGGTGGTATATATTGATGGTATATATTGATGGTATATATTGGTGGTATATATTGATGGTATCTATTTCGGTATATATTGGTGGTATATATTGATGGTATATATTGATGGTATATATTTCGGTATATATTGATGGTATATATTGAAGGTATATATTTCGGTATATATTTCGGTATATATTGATGGTATATATTGATGGTGTATATTGATGGTATATATTGATGGTACATATTGATGGTATATATTGATGGTATATATTGATGATATATATTGATGGTATATATTTCGGTATATATTGATGGTATATATTGATGGTATATATTGATGGTATATATTGATGATATATATTGATGGTATATATTTCGGTATATATTCATGGTATATATTGATGGTATATATAGATGGTATATATGGATGGTATATATTGATGGTATATATTTCGGTATATATTGATGGTATATATTGATGGTATATATTTCGGTATATATTTCAGTATATATTGATGGTATATATTGATGGTATATATTTCGGTATATATTTCAGTATATATTGATGGTATATATTGATGATATATATTGATGGTATATATTGATGGTATATATTGATGATATATATTGATGGTATATATTGATGGTATATATTTCGGTATATATTGATGATATATATTGATGGTATATATTGATGGTATATATTTTGGTATATATTGATGGTATATATTGATGGTATATATTTCGGTATATATTGATGGTATATATTGATGGTATATATTTCGGTATATATTGATGGTATATATTGATGGTATATATTTTGGTATATATTGATGGTATATATTGATGATATATATTGATGGTATATATTGATGATATATATTGATGGTATATATTGATGGTATATATTAATGGTATATATTGATGGTATATATTTCGGTATATATTGATGGTATATATTGATGGTATATACTGATGGTATATATTGATGGTATATATTTCGGTATATATTGATGATATATATTGATGGTATATATTGATGATATATATTGATGATATATATTTCGGTATATATTGATGGTATATATTGATGGTATATATTGATGGTATATATTTCGGTATATATTGATGGTATATATTGATGGTATATATTGATGGTATATATTGATGATACATATTGATGGTATATATTGATGGTATATATTTCGGTATATGTTGATGGTATATATTGATGGTATACATTGAAGGTATATATTGATGATATATTGATGGTATATATTGATGGTATATATTGATAGTATATATTGATGGTATGTATTTCGGTATATATAGATGATATATATTGATGGTATATATTGATGGTATATATTGATGGTACATATTGATGGTATATATTTCGGTATATATTTCGGTATATATTGATGGTATATATTGATGGTATATATTTCGGTATATATTTCGGTATATATTGATGGTATATATTGATGGTATATATTTCGGTATATATTTCGGTATATATTGATGGTATATATTGATGGTATATATTGATGGTATATATTTCGGTATATATTGATGGTATATATTGATGGTATATATTGATGATACATATTGATGGTATATATTGATGGTATATATTTCGGTATATGTTGATGGTATATATTGATGGTATACATTGAAGGTATATATTGATGATATATTGATGGTATATATTGATGGTATATATTGATGGTATGTATTTCGGTATATATTGATGATATATATTGATGGTACATATTGATGGTATATATTTCGGTATATATTGATGGTATATATTGATGGTATATGTTGATGGTATATATTGATAGTATATATTGATGGTATGTATTTCGGTATATATTGATGATATATATTGATGGTACATATTGATGGTATATATTGATGGTATATATTGATGGTATATATTGATGGTATATATTTCGGTATATATTGATGGTGTATATTGATGGTATATATTGATGGTGTATATTTCGGTATATATTGATGGTGTATATTTCGGTATATATTGATGGTATATATTTCGGTATATATTGATGGTGTATATTTCGGTATATATTGATGGTATATATTGATGGTATATATTGATGGTATATATTGATGATACATATTGATGGTATATATTGATGGTATATATTGATGACATATATTGATGGTATATATTGATGGTATATATTGATGGTATATATTTCGGTATATATTGATGATATATATTGATGATATATATTGATGGTATATATTGATGATATATATTGATGGTACATATTGATGGTATATATTTCGGTATATATTGATGATATATATTTCGGTATATATTGATGACATATATTGATGGTATATATTGATGGTATATATTGATGATATTTATTGATGGTATATATTGATGATATATATTGATGGTATATATTGATGATATATATTGATGGTATATATTGATGGTATATATTGATGACATATATTGATGGTATATATTGATGGTATATATTGATGATATTTATTGATGGTATATATTGATGATATTTATTGATGGTATATATTGATGATATATATTGATGGTATATATTGATGGTATATATTGATGGTATATATTGATGGTATATATTTCGGTATATATTGATGATATATATTTCGGTATATATTGATGACATATATTGATGGTATATATTGATGGTATATATTGATGATATTTATTGATGGTATATATTGATGATATATATTGATGGTATATATTGATGATATATATTGATGGTACATATTGATGGTATATATTGATAGTATATATTTCGGTATATGTTGATGGTATATATTGATGGTATACATTGATGGTATATATTGATGATATATTGATGGTATATATTGATGGTATATATTGATGATATATATTGATGGTATATATTGATGGTATATATTGATGATATATATTGATGGTATATATTGATGGTATATATTGATGATATATATTGATGGTATATATTGATGGTATATATTGATGATATATATTGATGGTATATATTGATGGTACATATTGATGGTATATATTGATGGTATATATTGATGGTATATGTTGATGGTATATATTGATGGTATACATTGATGGTATATATTGATGGTATATGTTGATGGTATATATTGATGGTATATATTGATGGTATATATTTCGGTATATATTGATGGTATATATTGATGGTATATATTGATGGTATATATTTCGGTATATATTGATGGTATATATTGATGGTATATATTGATGGTATATATTGATGATATATATTGATGGTATATATTGATGGTATATATTGATGTTATATATTTCGGTATATATTGATGGTATATATTGATGGTATATATTTCGGTATATATTGATGGTATATATTGATGGTATATATTTCGGTATATATTGATGGTATATATTGATGGTATATATTTCGGTATATATTGATGATATATATTGATGGTATATATTAATGGTATATATTGATGGTATATATTGATGATATACAGTACAGACCAAAAGTTTGGACACACCTTCTCATTTAAAGATTTTTCTGTATTTTCATGACTATGAAAATTGTACTTTCACACTGAAGGCATCAAAACTATGAATTACCACATGTGGAATTATATACTTAACAAAAAAATTGTGAAACAACTGAAAATATGTCTTATATTCTAGGGTCTTCACAGTAGCCACCTTTTGCTTTGATGACTGCTTTGCACACTCTTGGCATTCTCTTGATGAGCTTCAAGAGGTAGTCACCGGAAATGGTCTTCCGACAATCTTGAAGGAGTTCCCAGAGATGCTTAGCACTTGTTGGCCCTTTTGCCTTCACTCTGCGGTCCAGCTCACCCCAAACCATCTCGATTGGGTTCAGGTCTGGTGACGGTGGAGGCCATCTGGCGTAGCACCCCATCACTCCCCTTCTTGGTCAAATAGCCCTTACACAGCCTGGAGGTGTGTTTGGGGTCATTGTCCTGTTGAAAAATAAATGATGGTCCAACTAAACGCAAACCGGATGGAATAGCATGCCGCTGCAAGATGCTGTGGTAGCCATGCTGGTTCAGTATGCCTTCAATTTTGAATAAATCCCCAACAGTGTCACCAGAAAAGCACCCCCACACCATCACACCTCCTCCTCCATGCTTCACGGTGGGAACCAGGCATGTAGAATCCATCCGTTCACCTTTTCTGCGTCGCACAAAGACACGGTGGTTGGAACCAAAGATCTCAAATTTGGACTCATCAGACCAAAGCACAGATTTCCACTGGTCTAATGTCCATTCCTTGTGTTCTTTAGTCCAAACAAGTCTCTTCTGCTTGTCGCCTGTCCTTAGCAGTGGTTTCCTAGCAGCTATTTTACCATGAAGGCCGGCTGCACAAAGTCTCCTCTTAACAGTTGTTGTAGAGATGTGTCTGCTGCTAGAACTCTGTGTGGCATTGACCTGGTCTCTAATCTGAGCTGCTGTTAACCTGCGATTTCTGAGGTTGGTGACTCGAATAAACTTATCCTCAGAAGCAGAGGTGACTCTTGGTCTTCCTTTCCTGAGGCGGTCCTCATGTGAGCCAGTTTCCTTGTAGCGCTTGATGGTTTTTGCAGCTGCACTTGGGGACACTTTCAAAGTTTTCCCAATTTTTCGCACTGACTGACCTTCATCTCTTAAAGTAATGATGGCCACTCGCTTTTCTTTACTTAGCTGCTTTTTTCTTGCCATAATACAAATTCTAACAGTCTATTCAGTAGGACTATCATCTGTGTATCCACCAGACTTCTGCACAACACAACTGATGGTCCCAACCCCAATTATAAGGCAAGAAATCCCAGTTATTAAACCTGACAGGGCACACCTGTGAAGTGAAGACCATTTCCGGTGACTACCTCTTGAAGCTCATCAAGAGAATGCCAAGAGTGTGCAAAGCAGTCATCAAAGCAAAAGGTGGCTACTGTGAAGACCCTAGAATATAAGACATATTTTCAGTTGTTTCACACTTTTTTGTTAAGTATATAATTCCACATGTGGTAATTCATACTTTTGATGCCTTCAGTGTGAATGTACAATTTTCATAGTCATGAAAATACAGAAAAATCTTTAAATGAGAAGGTGTGTCCAAACTTTTGGTCTGTACTGTATATTGATGGTATATATTGATGGTATATATTGATGGTATATATTGATGGTGTATATTGATGGTATATATTGATGGTATATATTTCGGTATATATTGATGGTATATATTGATGGTATATATTGATGGTATATATTGATGATATATTGATGGTATATATTGATGATATATATTGATGGTATATATTGATGGTATATATTGATGGTATATATTGATGATATATATTGATGGTATATATTGATGGTATATATTTCGGTATATATTGATGGTATATATTGATGGTATATATTGATGGTATATATTGATGATATATATTGATGGTATATATTGATGATATATATTGATGGTATATATTGATGGTGTATATTGATGGTATATATTGATGGTATATATTTCGGTATATATTGATGGTATATATTTCGGTATATATTGATGGTATATATTGATGGTATATATTTTGGTATATATTGATGGTATATATTGATGATATATTGATGGTATATATTGATGATATATATTGATGATATATATTGATGGTGTATATTTCGGTATATATTGATGGTATATATTGATGATATATATTGATGGTATATATTGATGGTATATATTTCGGTATATATTGATGGTATATATTGATGATATATATTGATGATATATATTGAAGGTGTATATTTCGGTATATATTGATGGTATATATTGATGATATATATTGATGGTATATATTGATGGTATATATTTCGGTATATATTGATGGTATATATTTTGGTATATATTGATGGTATATATTGATGATATATTGATGGTATATATTGATGGTATATATTGATGGTATATATTGATGATATATATTGATGGTATATATTGATGATATATATTGATGGTATATATTGATGATATATATTGATGGTATATATTGATGGTATATATTTCGGTATATATTGATGATATATATTGATGGTATATATTGATGGTATGTATTGATGGTATATATTGATGATATATATTGATGGTATATATTGATGATATATATTTCGGTATATATTGATGGTATATATTTTGGTATATATTGATGGTATATATTGATGATATATTGATGGTATATATTGATGGTATATATTGATGATATATATTGATGGTATATATTTCGGTATATATTGATGGTATGTATTGATGGTATATATTGATGATATATATTGATGGTATATATTGATGGTATATATTTCGGTATATATTGATGATATATATTGATGGTATATATTTCGGTATATATTGATGATATATATTGATGGTATATATTTTGGTATATATTGATGGTATATATTGATGATATATTGATGGTATATATTGATGGTATATATTGATGGTATATATTGATGATATATATTGATGGTATATATTGATGATATATATTGATGGTATATATTGATGATATATATTGATGGTATATATTTCGGTATATATTGATGATATATATTGATGGTATATATTGATGGTATGTATTGATGGTATATATTGATGATATATATTGATGGTATATATTGATGATATATATTTCGGTATATATTGATGGTATATATTTTGGTATATATTGATGGTATATATTGATGATATATTGATGGTATATATTGATGGTATATATTGATGATATATATTGATGGTATATATTTCGGTATATATTGATGGTATGTATTGATGGTATATATTGATGATATATATTGATGGTATATATTGATGGTATATATTTCGGTATATATTGATGGTATATATTTTGGTATATATTGATGGTATATATTGATGATATATTGATGGTATATATTGATTGTATATATTGATGGTATATATTGATGATATATATTGATGGTATATATTGATGATATATATTGATGGTATATATTGATGATATATATTGATGGTATATATTGATGGTATATATTTCGGTATATATTGATGATATATATTGATGGTATATATTTCGGTATATATTGATGATATATATTGATGGTATATATTGATGATATATATTGATGGTATATATTGATGGTATATATTGATGATATATATTGATGGTATATATTGATGATATATATTGATGGTATATATTGATGGTATATATTGATGGTATATATTGATGATATATATTGATGGTATATATTGATGGTATATATTTCGGTATATATTGATGATATATATTGATGGTATATATTTCGGTATATATTGATGGTATATATTTCGGTATATATTGATGGTATATATTTCGGTATATATTGATGGTATATATTGATGGTATATATTTTGGTATATATTGATGCTATATATTGATGATATATATTGATGGTATATATTTCGGTATATATTGATGGTATATATTGATGGTATATATTGATGGTATATATTTCGGTATATATTGATGATATATATTGATGGTATGTATTGATGGTATATATTGATGCTATATATTGATGGTATATATTGATGCTATATATTGATGGTATATATTGATGGTATATATTGATGGTATATATTGATGATATATATTGATGGTATATATTGATGATATATATTGATGATATATATTGATGGTATATATTGATGGTATATATTTCGATATATATTGATGGTATATATTGATGATATATATTGATGGTATATATTTCGGTGTATATTGATGGTATATATTGATGGTATATATTGATGGTATATATTTCGGTGTATATTGATGGTATATATTGATGGTATATATTGATGATATATATTTCGGTATATATTGATGTTATATATTGATGGTATATATTGATGGTATATATTGATGATATATTGATGGTATATATTGATGGTATATATTGATGGTATATATTGATGATATATATTGATGGTATATATTGATGGTATATATTTCGGTATATATTGATGTTATATATTGATGGTATATATTGATGGTATATATTGATGATATATTGATGGTATATATTGATGATATATATTGATGGTATATATTGATGGTATATATTTCGGTATATATTGATGATATATATTGATGGTATATATTTCGGTATATATTGATGGTATATATTGATGGTATATATTGATGGTATATATTTCGGTGTATATTGATGGTATATATTGATGGTATATATTGATGATATATATTGATGGTATATATTGATGGTATATATTTCGGTATATATTGATGATATATATTTCGGTATATATTGATGTTATATATTGATGGTATATATTGATGGTATATATTGATGATATATTGATGGTATATATTGATGATATATATTGATGGTATATATTTCGGTATATATTGATGGTATATATTTCGGTATATATTGATGATATATATTGATGGTATATATTTCGGTATATATTGATGGTATATATTGATGGTATATATTGATGGTATATATTTCGGTATATATTGATGGTATATATTGATGGTATATATTGATGATATATATTTCGGTATATATTGATGTTATATATTGATGGTATATATTGATGGTATATATTGATGATATATTGATGGTATATATTGATGGTATATATTGATGATATATATTGATGGTATATATTGATGGTATATATTTCGGTATATATTGATGATATATATTTCGGTATATATTGATATATATTGATGGTATATATTGATGGTATATATTGATGATATATTGATGGTATATATTGATGATATATATTGATGGTATATATTGATGGTATATATTTCGGTATATATTGATGATATATATTGATGGTATATATTTCGGTATATATTGATGGTATATATTGATGGTATATATTGATGGTATATATTTTGGTATATATTGATGGTATATATTGATGATATATTGATGGTATATATTGATGATATATATTGATGGTATATATTGATGGTATATATTTCGGTATATATTGATGGTATATATTGATGGTATATATTGATGGTATATATTTCGGTATATATTGATGTTATATATTGATGGTATATATTGATGGTATATATTGATGATATATTGATGGTATATATTGATGATATATATTGATGGTATATATTGATGGTATATATTGATGGTATATATTGATGATATATATTGATGGTATATATTGATGGTATATATTTCGGTATATATTGATGATATATATTGATGGTATATATTTCGGTATATATTGATGGTATATATTGATGGTATATATTGATGGTATATATTTTGGTATATATTGATGGTATATATTGATGATATATTGATGGTATATATTGATGATATATATTGATGGTATATATTGATGGTATATATTGATGGTATATATTGATGATATATATTGATGGTATATATTGATGGTATATATTGATGGTATATATTGATGATTTATATTGATGGTATATATTGATGGTATATATTGATGGTATATATTGATGGTATATATTTCGGTATATATTGATGGTATATATTTCGGTATATATTGATAGTATATATTGATGGTATATATTTCGGTATATATTGATGGTATATATTTCAGTATATATTGATGGTATGTATTTCGGTATATATTGATGGTATGTATTTCGGTATATATTGATGGTGTATATTTCGGTATATATTGATGGTATATATTGATGATATTTATTTCGGTGTATATTAATGGTATATATTGACGGTATATATTGATGGTATATATTTCGGTATATATTTCGGTATATATTGATGGTATATATTGATAGTATATATTTCGGTATATATTTCGGTATATATTGATGGTACATATTTCGGTATATATTGATGGTATATATTTCGGTATATATTGATGGTATATATTTCGGTATATATTGATGGTATATATTTCGGTATATATTGATGGTATATATTGATGGTATATATTTCGGTATATATTGATGGTATATATTTCGGTATATATTGATGGTATATATTGATGGTATATATTTCGGGATATATTGATGTTATATATTGATGGTATATATTTCGGTATATATTGATGGAATATATTTCGGTATATATTGATGGTATATATTGATGGGATATATTGATGGTATATATTCATGGCATATATTGATGATATATATTGATGGTATATATTTCGGTATATATTGATGGTTTATATTGGTGGTATATATTGATGACATATATTGATGGTATATATTTTGGTATATATTGATGATATATATTGATGGTATATATTGATGGTATATATTTCGGTATATATTGATGGAATATATTTCGGTATATATTGATGGTTTATATTGGTGGTATATATTGATGATATATATTGATGGTATATATTGATGGTATATATTGATGGTATATATTGATGGTATATATTGATGATATATATTGATGGTATATATTGATGGTATATATTGATGGTATATATTGATGGTATATATTGATGATATATATTGATGGTATATATTTCGGTATATATTGATGGTATATATTGGTGGTATATATTTCGTTATATATTGATGGTATATATTGATGGTATATATTGATGATATATATTTCGGTATATATTGATGGTATATATTGATGATATATATTGATGATATATATTGAAGGTGTATATTTCGGTATATATTGATGGTATATATTGATGATATATATTGATGGTATATATTGATGGTATATATTTCGGTATATATTGATGGTATATATTTTGGTATATATTGATGGTATATATTGATGATATATTGATGGTATATATTGATGGTATATATTGATGGTATATATTGATGATATATATTGATGGTATATATTGATGATATATATTGATGGTATATATTGATGATATATATTGATGGTATATATTGATGGTATATATTTCGGTATATATTGATGATATATATTGATGGTATATATTGATGGTATGTATTGATGGTATATATTGATGATATATATTGATGGTATATATTGATGATATATATTTCGGTATATATTGATGGTATATATTTTGGTATATATTGATGGTATATATTGATGATATATTGATGGTATATATTGATGGTATATATTGATGATATATATTGATGGTATATATTTCGGTATATATTGATGGTATGTATTGATGGTATATATTGATGATATATATTGATGGTATATATTGATGGTATATATTTCGGTATATATTGATGATATATATTGATGGTATATATTTCGGTATATATTGATGATATATATTGATGGTATATATTTTGGTATATATTGATGGTATATATTGATGATATATTGATGGTATATATTGATGGTATATATTGATGGTATATATTGATGATATATATTGATGGTATATATTGATGATATATATTGATGGTATATATTGATGATATATATTGATGGTATATATTTCGGTATATATTGATGATATATATTGATGGTATATATTGATGGTATGTATTGATGGTATATATTGATGATATATATTGATGGTATATATTGATGATATATATTTCGGTATATATTGATGGTATATATTTTGGTATATATTGATGGTATATATTGATGATATATTGATGGTATATATTGATGGTATATATTGATGATATATATTGATGGTATATATTTCGGTATATATTGATGGTATGTATTGATGGTATATATTGATGATATATATTGATGGTATATATTGATGGTATATATTTCGGTATATATTGATGGTATATATTTTGGTATATATTGATGGTATATATTGATGATATATTGATGGTATATATTGATGGTATATATTGATGGTATATATTGATGATATATATTGATGGTATATATTGATGATATATATTGATGGTATATATTGATGATATATATTGATGGTATATATTGATGGTATATATTTCGGTATATATTGATGATATATATTGATGGTATATATTTCGGTATATATTGATGATATATATTGATGGTATATATTGATGATATATATTGATGGTATATATTGATGGTATATATTGATGATATATATTGATGGTATATATTGATGATATATATTGATGGTATATATTGATGGTATATATTGATGGTATATATTGATGATATATATTGATGGTATATATTGATGGTATATATTTCGGTATATATTGATGATATATATTGATGGTATATATTTCGGTATATATTGATGGTATATATTTCGGTATATATTGATGGTATATATTTCGGTATATATTGATGGTATATATTGATGGTATATATTTTGGTATATATTGATGATATATATTGATGGTATATATTTCGGTATATATTGATGGTATATATTGATGGTATATATTGATGGTATATATTTCGGTATATATTGATGATATATATTGATGGTATGTATTGATGGTATATATTGATGCTATATATTGATGGTATATATTGATGCTATATATTGATGGTATATATTGATGGTATATATTGATGGTATATATTGATGATATATATTGATGGTATATATTGATGATATATATTGATGGTATATATTGATGATATATATTGATGGTATATATTGATGGTATATATTTCGATATATATTGATGGTATATATTGATGATATATATTGATGGTATATATTTCGGTGTATATTGATGGTATATATTGATGGTATATATTGATGGTATATATTTCGGTGTATATTGATGGTATATATTGATGGTATATATTGATGGTATATATTGATGATATATATTGATGGTATATATTGATGGTATATATTGATGGTATATATTGATGATATATATTGATGGTATATATTGATGGTATATATTGATGATATATATTTCGGTATATATTGATGTTATATATTGATGGTATATATTGATGGTATATATTGATGATATATTGATGGTATATATTGATGGTATATATTGATGGTATATATTGATGATATATATTGATGGTATATATTGATGGTATATATTTCGGTATATATTGATGTTATATATTGATGGTATATATTGATGGTATATATTGATGATATATTGATGGTATATATTGATGATATATA
Organism: Phyllobates terribilis; assembly: GCF_046119375.1. Lineage (NCBI taxonomy): Eukaryota > Metazoa > Chordata > Amphibia > Anura > Dendrobatidae > Phyllobates > Phyllobates terribilis. The sequence continues at coordinate 345,440,926 of NW_027362765.1, read as the reverse complement.
TTGATGGTATATATTGATGGTATATATTTCGGTATATATTGATGATATATATTGATGGTATATATTTCGGTATATATTGATGGTATATATTGATGGTATATATTGATGGTATATATTTCGGTGTATATTGATGGTATATATTGATGGTATATATTGATGATATATATTGATGGTATATATTGATGGTATATATTTCGGTATATATTAATGATATATATTTCGGTATATATTGATGTTATATATTGATGGTATATATTGATGGTATATATTGATGATATATTGATGGTATATATTGATGATATATATTGATGGTATATATTTCGGTATATATTGATGGTATATATTTCGGTATATATTGATGATATATATTGATGGTATATATTTCGGTATATATTGATGGTATATATTGATGGTATATATTGATGGTATATATTTCGGTATATATTGATGGTATATATTGATGGTATATATTGATGATATATATTTCGGTATATATTGATGTTATATATTGATAGTATATATTGATGGTATATATTGATGATATATTGATGGTATATATTGATGGTATATATTGATGATATATATTGATGGTATATATTGATGGTATATATTTCGGTATATATTGATGATATATATTTCGGTATATATTGATATATATTGATGGTATATATTGATGGTATATATTGATGATATATTGATGGTATATATTGATGATATATATTGATGGTATATATTGATGGTATATATTTCGGTATATATTGATGATATATATTGATGGTATATATTGATGGTATATATTTCGGTATATATTGATGGTATATATTTCGGTATATATTGATGGTATATATTGATGGTATATATTGATGGTATATATTTTGGTATATATTGATGGTATATATTGATGATATATTGATGGTATATATTGATGATATATATTGATGGTATATATTGATGGTATATATTTCGGTATATATTGATGATATATATTGATGGTATATATTTCGGTATATATTGATGGTATATATTTCGGTATATATTGATGGTATATATTTCGGTATATATTGATGGTATATATTGATGGTATATATTTTGGTATATATTGATGCTATATATTGATGATATATATTGATGGTATATATTTCGGTATATATTGATGGTATATATTGATGGTATATATTGATGGTATATATTTCGGTATATATTGATGATATATATTGATGGTATGTATTGATGGTATATATTGATGCTATATATTGATGGTATATATTGATGCTATATATTGATGGTATATATTGATGGTATATATTGATGGTATATATTGATGATATATATTGATGGTATATATTGATGATATATATTGATGATATATATTGATGGTATATATTGATGGTATATATTTCGATATATATTGATGGTATATATTGATGATATATATTGATGGTATATATTTCGGTGTATATTGATGGTATATATTGATGGTATATATTGATGGTATATATTTCGGTGTATATTGATGGTATATATTGATGGTATATATTGATGATATATATTTCGGTATATATTGATGTTATATATTGATGGTATATATTGATGGTATATATTGATGATATATTGATGGTATATATTGATGGTATATATTGATGGTATATATTGATGATATATATTGATGGTATATATTGATGGTATATATTTCGGTATATATTGATGTTATATATTGATGGTATATATTGATGGTATATATTGATGATATATTGATGGTATATATTGATGATATATATTGATGGTATATATTGATGGTATATATTTCGGTATATATTGATGATATATATTGATGGTATATATTTCGGTATATATTGATGGTATATATTGATGGTATATATTGATGGTATATATTTCGGTGTATATTGATGGTATATATTGATGGTATATATTGATGATATATATTGATGGTATATATTGATGGTATATATTTCGGTATATATTGATGATATATATTTCGGTATATATTGATGTTATATATTGATGGTATATATTGATGGTATATATTGATGATATATTGATGGTATATATTGATGATATATATTGATGGTATATATTTCGGTATATATTGATGGTATATATTTCGGTATATATTGATGATATATATTGATGGTATATATTTCGGTATATATTGATGGTATATATTGATGGTATATATTGATGGTATATATTTCGGTATATATTGATGGTATATATTGATGGTATATATTGATGATATATATTTCGGTATATATTGATGTTATATATTGATGGTATATATTGATGGTATATATTGATGATATATTGATGGTATATATTGATGGTATATATTGATGATATATATTGATGGTATATATTGATGGTATATATTTCGGTATATATTGATGATATATATTTCGGTATATATTGATATATATTGATGGTATATATTGATGGTATATATTGATGATATATTGATGGTATATATTGATGATATATATTGATGGTATATATTGATGGTATATATTTCGGTATATATTGATGATATATATTGATGGTATATATTTCGGTATATATTGATGGTATATATTGATGGTATATATTGATGGTATATATTTTGGTATATATTGATGGTATATATTGATGATATATTGATGGTATATATTGATGATATATATTGATGGTATATATTGATGGTATATATTTCGGTATATATTGATGGTATATATTGATGGTATATATTGATGGTATATATTTCGGTATATATTGATGTTATATATTGATGGTATATATTGATGGTATATATTGATGATATATTGATGGTATATATTGATGATATATATTGATGGTATATATTGATGGTATATATTGATGGTATATATTGATGATATATATTGATGGTATATATTGATGGTATATATTTCGGTATATATTGATGATATATATTGATGGTATATATTTCGGTATATATTGATGGTATATATTGATGGTATATATTGATGGTATATATTTTGGTATATATTGATGGTATATATTGATGATATATTGATGGTATATATTGATGATATATATTGATGGTATATATTGATGGTATATATTGATGGTATATATTGATGATATATATTGATGGTATATATTGATGGTATATATTGATGGTATATATTGATGATTTATATTGATGGTATATATTGATGGTATATATTGATGGTATATATTGATGGTATATATTTCGGTATATATTGATGGTATATATTTCGGTATATATTGATAGTATATATTGATGGTATATATTTCGGTATATATTGATGGTATATATTTCAGTATATATTGATGGTATGTATTTCGGTATATATTGATGGTATGTATTTCGGTATATATTGATGGTGTATATTTCGGTATATATTGATGGTATATATTGATGATATTTATTTCGGTGTATATTAATGGTATATATTGACGGTATATATTGATGGTATATATTTCGGTATATATTTCGGTATATATTGATGGTATATATTGATAGTATATATTTCGGTATATATTTCGGTATATATTGATGGTACATATTTCGGTATATATTGATGGTATATATTTCGGTATATATTGATGGTATATATTTCGGTATATATTGATGGTATATATTTCGGTATATATTGATGGTATATATTGATGGTATATATTTCGGTATATATTGATGGTATATATTTCGGTATATATTGATGGTATATATTGATGGTATATATTTCGGGATATATTGATGTTATATATTGATGGTATATATTTCGGTATATATTGATGGAATATATTTCGGTATATATTGATGGTATATATTGATGGGATATATTGATGGTATATATTCATGGCATATATTGATGATATATATTGATGGTATATATTTCGGTATATATTGATGGTTTATATTGGTGGTATATATTGATGACATATATTGATGGTATATATTTTGGTATATATTGATGATATATATTGATGGTATATATTGATGGTATATATTTCGGTATATATTGATGGAATATATTTCGGTATATATTGATGGTTTATATTGGTGGTATATATTGATGATATATATTGATGGTATATATTGATGGTATATATTGATGGTATATATTGATGGTATATATTGATGATATATATTGATGGTATATATTGATGGTATATATTGATGGTATATATTGATGGTATATATTGATGATATATATTGATGGTATATATTTCGGTATATATTGATGGTATATATTGGTGGTATATATTTCGTTATATATTGATGGTATATATTGATGGTATATATTGATGATATATATTTCGGTATATATTGATGGTATATATTGATGATATATATTGATGATATATATTGAAGGTGTATATTTCGGTATATATTGATGGTATATATTGATGATATATATTGATGGTATATATTGATGGTATATATTTCGGTATATATTGATGGTATATATTTTGGTATATATTGATGGTATATATTGATGATATATTGATGGTATATATTGATGGTATATATTGATGGTATATATTGATGATATATATTGATGGTATATATTGATGATATATATTGATGGTATATATTGATGATATATATTGATGGTATATATTGATGGTATATATTTCGGTATATATTGATGATATATATTGATGGTATATATTGATGGTATGTATTGATGGTATATATTGATGATATATATTGATGGTATATATTGATGATATATATTTCGGTATATATTGATGGTATATATTTTGGTATATATTGATGGTATATATTGATGATATATTGATGGTATATATTGATGGTATATATTGATGATATATATTGATGGTATATATTTCGGTATATATTGATGGTATGTATTGATGGTATATATTGATGATATATATTGATGGTATATATTGATGGTATATATTTCGGTATATATTGATGATATATATTGATGGTATATATTTCGGTATATATTGATGATATATATTGATGGTATATATTTTGGTATATATTGATGGTATATATTGATGATATATATTGATGGTATATATTGATGATATATATTGATGGTATATATTGATGATATATATTGATGGTATATATTTCGGTATATATTGATGATATATATTGATGGTATATATTGATGGTATGTATTGATGGTATATATTGATGATATATATTGATGGTATATATTGATGATATATATTTCGGTATATATTGATGGTATATATTTTGGTATATATTGATGGTATATATTGATGATATATTGATGGTATATATTGATGGTATATATTGATGATATATATTGATGGTATATATTTCGGTATATATTGATGGTATGTATTGATGGTATATATTGATGATATATATTGATGGTATATATTGATGGTATATATTTCGGTATATATTGATGGTATATATTTTGGTATATATTGATGGTATATATTGATGATATATTGATGGTATATATTGATGGTATATATTGATGGTATATATTGATGATATATATTGATGGTATATATTGATGATATATATTGATGGTATATATTGATGATATATATTGATGGTATATATTGATGGTATATATTTCGGTATATATTGATGATATATATTGATGGTATATATTTCGGTATATATTGATGATATATATTGATGGTATATATTGATGATATATATTGATGGTATATATTGATGGTATATATTGATGATATATATTGATGGTATATATTGATGATATATATTGATGGTATATATTGATGGTATATATTGATGGTATATATTGATGATATATATTGATGGTATATATTGATGGTATATATTTCGGTATATATTGATGATATATATTGATGGTATATATTTCGGTATATATTGATGGTATATATTTCGGTATATATTGATGGTATATATTTCGGTATATATTGATGGTATATATTGATGGTATATATTTTGGTATATATTGATGATATATATTGATGGTATATATTTCGGTATATATTGATGGTATATATTGATGGTATATATTGATGGTATATATTTCGGTATATATTGATGATATATATTGATGGTATGTATTGATGGTATATATTGATGCTATATATTGATGGTATATATTGATGCTATATATTGATGATATATATTGATGGTATATATTGATGATATATATTGATGGTATATATTGATGATATATATTGATGGTATATATTGATGGTATATATTTCGATATATATTGATGGTATATATTGATGATATATATTGATGGTATATATTTCGGTGTATATTGATGGTATATATTGATGGTATATATTGATGGTATATATTTCGGTGTATATTGATGGTATATATTGATGGTATATATTGATGGTATATATTGATGATATATATTGATGGTATATATTGATGGTATATATTGATGGTATATATTGATGATATATATTGATGGTATATATTGATGGTATATATTGATGATATATATTTCGGTATATATTGATGTTATATATTGATGGTATATATTGATGGTATATATTGATGATATATTGATGGTATATATTGATGGTATATATTGATGGTATATATTGATGATATATATTGATGGTATATATTGATGGTATATATTTCGGTATATATTGATGTTATATATTGATGGTATATATTGATGGTATATATTGATGATATATTGATGGTATATATTGATGATATATATTGATGGTATATATTGATGGTATATATTTCGGTATATATTGATGATATATATTGATGGTATATATTTCGGTATATATTGATGGTATATATTGATGGTATATATTGATGGTATATATTTCGGTGTATATTGATGGTATATATTGATGGTATATATTGATGATATATATTGATGGTATATATTGATGGTATATATTTCGGTATATATTAATGATATATATTTCGGTATATATTGATGTTATATATTGATGGTATATATTGATGGTATATATTGATGATATATTGATGGTATATATTGATGATATATATTGATGGTATATATTTCGGTATATATTGATGGTATATATTTCGGTATATATTGATGATATATATTGATGGTATATATTTCGGTATATATTGATGGTATATATTGATGGTATATATTGATGGTATATATTTCGGTATATATTGATGGTATATATTGATGGTATATATTGATGATATATATTTCGGTATATATTGATGTTATATATTGATAGTATATATTGATGGTATATATTGATGATATATTGATGGTATATATTGATGGTATATATTGATGATATATATTGATGGTATATATTGATGGTATATATTTCGGTATATATTGATGATATATATTTCGGTATATATTGATATATATTGATGGTATATATTGATGGTATATATTGATGATATATTGATGGTATATATTGATGATATATATTGATGGTATATATTGATGGTATATATTTCGGTATATATTGATGATATATATTGATGGTATATATTGATGGTATATATTTCGGTATATATTGATGGTATATATTTCGGTATATATTGATGGTATATATTGATGGTATATATTGATGGTATATATTTTGGTATATATTGATGGTATATATTGATGATATATTGATGGTATATATTGATGATATATATTGATGGTATATATTGATGGTATATATTGATGGTATATATTTCGGTATATATTGATGGTATATATTGATGGTATATATTTCGGTATATATTGATGTTATATATTGATGGTATATATTGATGGTATATATTGATGATATATTGATGGTATATATTGATGATATATATTGATGGTATATATTGATGGTATATATTGATGGTATATATTGATGATATATATTGATGGTATATATTGATGGTATATATTTCGGTATATATTGATGATATATATTGATGGTATATATTTCGGTATATATTGATGGTATATATTGATGGTATATATTGATGGTATATATTTTGGTATATATTGATGGTATATATTGATGATATATTGATGGTATATATTGATGATATATATTGATGGTATATATTGATGGTATATATTGATGGTATATATTGATGATATATATTGATGGTATATATTGATGGTATATATTGATGGTATATATTGATGATTTATATTGATGGTATATATTGATGGTATATATTGATGGTATATATTGATGGTATATATTTCGGTATATATTGATGGTATATATTTCGGTATATATTGATAGTATATATTGATGGTATATATTTCGGTATATATTGATGGTATATATTTCAGTATATATTGATGGTATGTATTTCGGTATATATTGATGGTATGTATTTCGGTATATATTGATGGTGTATATTTCGGTATATATTGATGGTATATATTGATGATATTTATTTCGGTGTATATTAATGGTATATATTGACGGTATATATTGATGGTATATATTTCGGTATATATTTCGGTATATATTGATGGTATATATTGATAGTATATATTTCGGTATATATTTCGGTATATATTGATGGTACATATTTCGGTATATATTGATGGTATATATTTCGGTATATATTGATGGTATATATTTCGGTATATATTGATGGTATATATTTCGGTATATATTGATGGTATATATTGATGGTATATATTTCGGTATATATTGATGGTATATATTTCGGTATATATTGATGGTATATATTTCGGTATATATTGATGGTATATATTTCGGTATATATTGATGGTATATATTTCGGTATATATTGATGGTATATATTGATGGTATATATTTCGGTATATATTGATGGTATATATTTCGGTATATATTGATGGTATATATTGATGGTATATATTTCGGGATATATTGATGTTATATATTGATGGTATATATTTCGGTATATATTGATGGAATATATTTCGGTATATATTGATGGTATATATTGATGGGATATATTGATGGTATATATTCATGGCATATATTGATGATATATATTGATGGTATATATTTCGGTATATATTGATGGTTTATATTGGTGGTATATATTGATGACATATATTGATGGTATATATTTTGGTATATATTGATGATATATATTGATGGTATATATTGATGGTATATATTTCGGTATATATTGATGGAATATATTTCGGTATATATTGATGGTTTATTGGTGGTATATATTGATGGTATATATTGATGGTATATATTGATGATATATATTGATGGTATATATTTCGGTATATATTGATGGTATATATTGGTGGTATATATTTCGTTATATATTGATGGTATATATTGATGGTATATATTGATGATATATATTTCGGTATATATTGATGGTATATATTGGTGGTATATATTTCGTTATATATTGATGGTATATATTGATGGTATATATTGATGATATATATTTCGGTATATATTGATGGTATATATTGATGGTATATATTGATGGTATATATTTCGGTATATATTGATGGTATATATTGATGGTATATATTTCGATATATATTGATGGTATATATTTCGGTATATATTGATGGTATATATTTCGGTATATATTGATGGTATATATTGAAGGTATATATTGATGGTATATATTGATGGTATATATTGATGTTATATATTGATGGTATATATTGATGGTATATATTGATGGTATATATTTCGGTATATATTTCGGTATATATTGATGGTATATATTGATGGTATATATTTCGGTATATATTGATAGTATATATTGATGGTATATATTTCGGTATATATTGATGTTATATATTGATGGTATATATTTTTTTATATATTGATGGTACATATTGATGGTATATATTTCGGTATATATTGATGTTATATATTGATGGTATATATTTTTTTATATATTGATGGTACATATTGATGGTATGTATTTCGGTATATATTTCGGTATATATTGATGGTATATATTGATGGTATGTATTATGGTATATATTGATGGTATATATTTCGGTATATATTGATGGTATATATTGATGGTATATATTGATGGTATATATTTCGGTATATATTGATGGTATATATTGATGGTATATATTGATTATATATTGATGGTATATATTGATGGTATATATTGATGGTATATATTTCGGTATATATTGATGGTATATATTGATGGTATATATTGATTATATATTGATGGTATATATTGATGGTATATATTGATGGTATATATTGATTATATATTGATGGTATATATTGATGGTATATATTGATGGTATATTTTTCAGTATATATTGATGGTATATATTGATGGTATATATTGATGGTATATATTTCGGTATATATTGATGGTATATATTGATGGTATATATTGATGATATATATTGATGGTATATATTGATGGTATATATTGATGATATATATTGGTGGTATATATTGATAGTATATATTGAATGTATATATTTCGGTATATATTGATGGTATATATTGATGGTATATATTGATTATATATTGATGGTATATATTGATGGTATATATTGATGGTATATATTTCGGTATATATTGATGGTATATATTGATGGTATATATTGATGATATATATTGATGGTATATATTGATGGTATATATTTCGGTATATATTGATGGTATATATTTCAGTATATATTGATGGTATATATTTCGGTATATATTGATCGTATATATTGATGGTATATATTTCGGTATATATTGATGGTATATATTGATGGTATATATTTCGGTATATATTGATGGTATATATTTCGGTATATATTGATGGTATGTATTTCGGTATATATTGATGGTATATATTTTGGTATATATTGATGGTATATATTGACGGGATATATTGATGGTATATATTGATGGTATATATTGATGGTATATATTTCGGTATATATTGATGGTATATATTTCGGTATATATTGATGGTATATATTGATTGTATATATTTCGGTATATATTGATGGTATATATTTTGGTATATATTGATGGTATATATTTTGGTATATATTGATGGTATATATTTCGGTATATATTGATGGTATATATTGATGGTATATATTTTCCTATATATTGATGGTATATATTGATGGTATATATTTCGGTATATATTGATGGTATATATTGATGGTATATATTTCGGTATATATTGATGGTATATATTGATGGTATATATTTTCCTATATATTGATGGTATATATTGATGGTATATATTTCGGTATATATTGATGATATATATTGATGGTATATATTTCGGTATATATTGATGGTATATGTTGATGGTATATATTGATGGTATATATTGATGGTATATATTTCTGTATATATTGATGGTATATATTGATGGTATATATTTCGGTATATATTGATGGTATATATTGATGGTATATATTGATGATATATATTGATGGTATATATTGATGATATATATTGATGGTATATATTGATGGTATATATTTCGGTATATATTGATGGTATATATTTCAGTATATATTGATGGTATATATTTCGGTATATATTGATGGTATATATTGATGGTATATATTTCGGTATATATTGATGGTATATATTGATGGTATATATTTTGGTATATATTGATGGTATATATTGATGGGATATATTGATGGTATATATTGATGGTATATATTGATAGTATATATTTCGGTATATATTGATGGTATATATTTCGGTATATATTGATGATATATATTGATGGTATATATTGATGGTATATATTTCGGTATATATTGATGGTATATATTGATAGTATATATTTCGGTATATATTGATGGTATATATTTCGGTATATATTGATGGTATATGTTGATGGTATATATTGATGGTATATATTGATAGTTTATATTTCGGTATATATTGATGGTATATATTGATGGTATATATTTTCGGTATATATTGATGGTATATATTTCGGTATATATTGATGGTATATATTTCTGTATATATTGATGGTATATATTGATGGTATATATTGATGGTATATATTGATGGTATGTATTGATGGTATATATTGATGGTATATATTTCGGTATATATTGATGGTATATATTGATGGTATATATTTCGGTATATATTGATGGTATATATTGATGGTATATATTGATGGTATGTATTGATGGTATATATTTCGGTATATATTGATGATATATATTGATGGTATATATTTCTGTATATATTGATGGTATATATTTCGGTATATATTGATGGTATATATTTCTGTATATATTGATGGTATATATTGATGGTATATATTTCTGTATATATTGATGGTATATATTGATGGTATATATTGATGGTATGTATTGATGGTATATATTTCGGTATATATTGATGGTATATATTGATGGTATATATTTCGGTATATATTGTTGGTATATATTGATGGTATATATTGATGGTATATATTTCGGTATATATTGATGGTATATATTGATGGTATATATTTCGGTATATATTGATGGTATATATTGATGGTATATATTGATGGTATATATTTCGGTATATATTGATGGTATATATTGATGGTATATATTGATGGTATATATTGATGCTATATATTTCGGTATATATTGATGGTATATATTGATGGTATATATTTCGGTATATATTGATGGTATATATTGATGGTATATATTGATGCTATATATTTCGGTATATATTGATGGTATATATTGATGGTATATATTGATGGTATATATTGATGATATATATTGATGGTATATATTGATGGTATATATTTCGGTATATATTGATGATATATATTGATGGTATATATTTCGGTATATATTGATGGTATATATTGATGGTATATATTTCGGTGTATATTGATGGTATATATTGATGGTATATATTGATGATATATATTGATGGTATATATTGATGGTATATATTTCGGTATATATTGATGATATATATTTCGGTATATATTGATGTTATATATTGATGGTATATATTGATGGTATATATTGATGATATATTGATGGTATATATTGATGATATATATTGATGGTATATATTTCGGTATATATTGATGGTATATATTTCGGTATATATTGATGATATATATTGATGGTATATATTTCGGTATATATTGATGGTATATATTGATGGTATATATTGATGGTATATATTTCGGTATATATTGATGGTATATATTGATGGTATATATTGATGATATATATTTCGGTATATATTGATGTTATATATTGATGGTATATATTGATGGTATATATTGATGATATATTGATGGTATATATTGATGATATATATGGATGGTATATATTGATGATATATATTGATGGTATATATTGATGGTATATATTGATGGTATATATTGATGATATATATTGATGGTATATATTGATGGTATATATTTCGGTATATATTGATGATATATATTTCGGTATATATTGATATATATTGATGGTATATATTGATGGTATATATTGATGATATATTGATGGTATATATTGATGATATATATTGATGGTATATATTGATGGTCTATATTTCGGTATATATTGATGGTATATATTTCGGTATATATTGATGGTATATATTGATGGTATATATTGATGGTATATATTTTGGTATATATTGATGGTATATATTGATGATATATTGATGGTATATATTGATGATATATATTGATGGTATATATTGATGGTATATATTGATGGTATATATTTCGGTATATATTGATGGTATATATTGATGGTATATATTTCGGTATATATTGATGTTATATATTGATGGTATATATTGATGGTATATATTGATGATATATTGATGGTATGTATTGATGATATATATTGATGGTATATATTGATGGTATATATTGATGGTATATATTGATGATATATATTGATGGTATATATTGATGGTATATATTTCGGTATATATTGATGATATATATTGATGGTATATATTTCGGTATATATTGATGGTATATATTGATGGTATATATTGATGGTATATATTTTGGTATATATTGATGGTATATATTGATGATATATTGATGGTATATATTGATGATATATATTGATGGTATATATTGATGGTATATATTGATGGTATATATTGATGATATATATTGATGGTATATATTGATGGTATATATTGATGGTATATATTGATGATTTATATTGATGGTATATATTTTGGTATATATTGATGGTATATATTGATGATATATATTTTGGTATATATTGATGGTATATATTGATGATATATTGATGGTATATATTGATGATATATATTGATGGTATATATTGATGGTATATATTGATGGTATATATTGATGATATATATTGATGGTATATATTGATGGTATATATTGATGGTATATATTGATGATTTATATTGATGGTATATATTGATGGTATATATTGATGGTATATATTGATGGTATATATTTCGGTATATATTGATGGTATATATTTCGGTATATATTGATAGTATATATTGATGGTATATATTTCGGTATATATTGATGGTATATATTTCAGTATATATTGATGGTATGTATTTCGGTATATATTGATGGTATGTATTTCGGTATATATTGATGGTGTATATTTCGGTATATATTGATGGTATATATTGATGATATTTATTTCGGTGTATATTAATGGTATATATTGACGGTATATATTGATGGTATATATTTCGGTATATATTGATGGTATATATTGATAGTATATATTTCGGTATATATTTCGGTATATATTGATGGTACATATTTCGGTATATATTGATGGTATATATTTCGGTATATATTGATGGTATATATTTCGGTATATATTGATGGTATATATTTCGGTATATATTGATGGTATATATTTCGGTATATATTGATGGTATATATTGATGGTATATATTTCGGTATATATTGATGGTATATATTTCGGTATATATTGATGGTATATATTGATGGTATATATTTCGGTATATATTGATGGTATATATTTCGGTATATATTGATGGTATATATTTCGGTATATATTGATGGTATATATTGATGGTATATATTTCGGTATATATTGATGGTATATATTGATGGTATATATTTCGGTATATATTGATGGTATATATTGATGGTATATATTTCGGGATATATTGATGTTATATATTGATGGTATATATTTCGGTATATATTGATGGAATATATTTCGGTATATATTGATGGTATATATTGATGGGATATATTGATGGTATATATTCATGGCATATATTGATGATATATATTGATGGTATATATTTCGGTATATATTGATGGTTTATATTGGTGGTATATATTGATGACATATATTGATGGTATATATTTTGGTATATATTGATGATATATATTGATGGTATATATTGATGGTATATATTTCGGTATATATTGATGGAATATATTTCGGTATATATTGATGGTTTATTGGTGGTATATATTGATGGTATATATTGATGGTATATATTGATGATATATATTGATGGTATATATTTCGGTATATATTGATGGTATATATTGGTGGTATATATTTCGTTATATATTGATGGTATATATTGATGGTATATATTGATGATATATATTTCGGTATATATTGATGGTATATATTGATGGTATATATTGATGGTATATATTTCGGTATATATTGATGGTATATATTGATGGTATATATTTCGATATATATTGATGGTATATATTTCGGTATATATTGATGATATATATTGATGGTATATATTGATGGTATATATTTCGGTATATATTGATGGTATATATTGAAGGTATATATTGATGGTATATATTGATGGTATATATTGATGTTATATATTGATGGTATATATTGATGGTATATATTTCGGTATATATTTCGGTATATATTGATGGTATATATTGATGGTATATATTTCGGTATATATTGATAGTATATATTGATGGTATATATTTCGGTATATATTGATGTTATATATTGATGGTATATATTTTTTTATATATTGATGGTACATATTGATGGTATATATTGATGGTATATATTGATGGTATGTATTATGGTATATATTGATGGTATATATTTCGGTATATATTGATGGTATATATTGATGGTATATATTGATGGTATATATTTCGGTATATATTGATGGTATATATTGATGGTATATATTGATTATATATTGATGGTATATATTGATGGTATATATTGATGGTATATATTGATGGTATATTTTTCAGTATATATTGATGGTATATATTGATGGTATATATTGATGGTATATATTTCGGTATATATTGATGGTATATATTGATGGTATATATTGATGATATATATTGATGGTATATATTGATGGTATATATTGATGATATATATTGGTGGTATATATTGATAGTATATATTGAATGTATATATTTCGGTATATATTGATGGTATATATTGATGGTATATATTGATTATATATTGATGGTATATATTGATGGTATATATTGATGGTATATATTTCGGTATATATTGATGGTATATATTGATGGTATATATTGATGATATATATTGATGGTATATATTGATGGTATATATTTCGGTATATATTGATGGTATATATTTCAGTATATATTGATGGTATATATTTCGGTATATATTGATCGTATATATTGATGGTATATATTTCGGTATATATTGATGGTATATATTGATGGTATATATTTCGGTATATATTGATGGTATATATTTCGGTATATATTGATGGTATGTATTTCGGTATATATTGATGGTATATATTTTGGTATATATTGATGGTATATATTGACGGGATATATTGATGGTATATATTGATGGTATATATTGATGGTATATATTTCGGTATATATTGATGGTATATATTTCGGTATATATTGATGGTATATATTGATTGTATATATTTCGGTATATATTGATGGTATATATTTTGGTATATATTGATGGTATATATTTTGGTATATATTGATGGTATATATTTCGGTATATATTGATGGTATATATTGATGGTATATATTTTCCTATATATTGATGGTATATATTGATGGTATATATTTCGGTATATATTGATGGTATATATTGATGGTATATATTTCGGTATATATTGATGGTATATATTGATGGTATATATTTTCCTATATATTGATGGTATATATTGATGGTATATATTTCGGTATATATTGATGATATATATTGATGGTATATATTTCGGTATATATTGATGGTATATGTTGATGGTATATATTGATGGTATATATTGATGGTATATATTTCTGTATATATTGATGGTATATATTGATGGTATATATTTCGGTATATATTGATGGTATATATTGATGGTATATATTGATGATATATATTGATGGTATATATTGATGATATATATTGATGGTATATATTGATGGTATATATTTCGGTATATATTGATGGTATATATTTCAGTATATATTGATGGTATATATTTCGGTATATATTGATGGTATATATTGATGGTATATATTTCGGTATATATTGATGGTATATATTGATGGTATATATTTTGGTATATATTGATGGTATATATTGATGGGATATATTGATGGTATATATTGATGGTATATATTGATAGTATATATTTCGGTATATATTGATGGTATATATTTCGGTATATATTGATGATATATATTGATGGTATATATTGATGGTATATATTTCGGTATATATTGATGGTATATATTGATAGTATATATTTCGGTATATATTGATGGTATATATTTCGGTATATATTGATGGTATATGTTGATGGTATATATTGATGGTATATATTGATAGTTTATATTTCGGTATATATTGATGGTATATATTGATGGTATATATTTTCGGTATATATTGATGGTATATATTTCGGTATATATTGATGGTATATATTTCTGTATATATTGATGGTATATATTGATGGTATATATTGATGGTATATATTGATGGTATGTATTGATGGTATATATTGATGGTATATATTTCGGTATATATTGATGGTATATATTGATGGTATATATTTCGGTATATATTGATGGTATATATTGATGGTATATATTGATGGTATGTATTGATGGTATATATTTCGGTATATATTGATGATATATATTGATGGTATATATTTCTGTATATATTGATGGTATATATTTCGGTATATATTGATGGTATATATTTCTGTATATATTGATGGTATATATTGATGGTATATATTTCTGTATATATTGATGGTATATATTGATGGTATATATTGATGGTATGTATTGATGGTATATATTTCGGTATATATTGATGGTATATATTGATGGTATATATTTCGGTATATATTGTTGGTATATATTGATGGTATATATTGATGGTATATATTTCGGTATATATTGATGGTATATATTGATGGTATATATTTCGGTATATATTGATGGTATATATTGATGGTATATATTGATGGTATATATTTCGGTATATATTGATGGTATATATTGATGGTATATATTGATGGTATATATTGATGCTATATATTTCGGTATATATTGATGGTATATATTGATGGTATATATTTCGGTATATATTGATGGTATATATTGATGGTATATATTGATGCTATATATTTCGGTATATATTGATGGTATATATTGATGGTATATATTGATGGTATATATTGATGATATATATTGATGGTATATATTGATGGTATATATTTCGGTATATATTGATGGTATATGTTGATGGTATATATTGATGGTATATATTGATAGTTTATATTTCGGTATATATTGATGGTATATATTGATGGTATATATTTTCGGTATATATTGATGGTATATATTTCGGTATATATTGATGGTATATATTTCTGTATATATTGATGGTATATATTGATGGTATATATTGATGGTATATATTGATGGTATGTATTGATGGTATATATTGATGGTATATATTTCGGTATATATTGATGGTATATATTGATGGTATATATTTCGGTATATATTGATGGTATATATTGATGGTATATATTGATGGTATGTATTGATGGTATATATTTCGGTATATATTGATGATATATATTGATGGTATATATTTCTGTATATATTGATGGTATATATTTCGGTATATATTGATGGTATATATTGATGGTATATATTTCTGTATATATTGATGGTATATATTGATGGTATATATTGATGGTATGTATTGATGGTATATATTTCGGTATATATTGATGGTATATATTGATGGTATATATTTCGGTATATATTGTTGGTATATATTGATGGTATATATTGATGGTATATATTTCGGTATATATTGATGGTATATATTGATGGTATATATTTCGGTATATATTGATGGTATATATTGATGGTATATATTGATGGTATATATTTCGGTATATATTGATGGTATATATTGATGGTATATATTGATGGTATATATTGATGCTATATATTTCGGTATATATTGATGGTATATATTGATGGTATATATTTCGGTATATATTGATGGTATATATTGATGGTATATATTGATGGTATATATTGATGCTATATATTTCGGTATATATTGATGGTATATATTGATGGTATATATTGATGGTATATATTGATGATATATATTGATGGTATATATTGATGGTATATATTTCGGTATATATTGATGGTATATATTGATGATATATATTGATGGTATATATTGATGGTATATATTTCGGTATATATTGATGATATATATTGATGGTATATATTGATGGTATATATTTCGTTATATATTGATGGTATATATTGATGGTATATATTTCGGTATATATTGATGGTATATATTTCGGTATATATTGATGGTATATATTTCGGTATATATTGATGGTATATATTGATGGTATATATTGATGATATATATTGATGGTATATATTTCGGTATATATTGATGCTATATATTGATGGTATATATTGATGGTATATATTGATGATATATATTACGGTATATATTGATGGTATATATTGATGGTATATATTTCGGTATATATTGATGGTATATATTTCGGTATATATTGATGGTATATATTCATGGCATATATTGATGGTATATATTGATGATATATATTGATGGTATATATTTCGGTATATATTGATGGTTTATATTCATGGCATATATTGATGGTATATATTTCGGTATATATTGATGGTATATATTCATGGCATATATTGATGGTATATATTTCGGTATATATTGATGGTATATATTGATGGTATATATTGATGGTATATATTTCGGTATATATTGATGGTATATATTTCTGTATATATTGATGGTATATATTTCGGTATATATTGATGGTATATATTCATGGCATATATTGATGGTATATATTGATGGTATATATTGATGATATATATTGATGGTATATATTTCGGTATATATTGATGGTATATATTTCTGTATATATTGATGGTATATATTTCGGTATATATTGATGGTATATATTCATGGCATATATTGATGGTATATATTTCGGTATATATTGATGGTATATATTTCGGTATATATTGATGGTATATATTGATGGTATATATTTCGGTATATATTGATGGTATATATTGATGGTATATATTTCGGTATATATTGATGGTATATATTGATGGTATATATTTCGGGATATATTGATGTTATATATTGATGGTATATATTTCGGTATATATTGATGGAATATATTTCGGTATATATTGATGGTATATATTGATGGGATATATTGATGGTATATATTCATGGCATATATTGATGATATATATTGATGGTATATATTTCGGTATATATTGATGGTTTATATTGGTGGTATATATTGATGACATATATTGATGGTATATATTTTGGTATATATTGATGATATATATTGATGGTATATATTGATGGTATATATTTCGGTATATATTGATGGAATATATTTCGGTATATATTGATGGTTTATTGGTGGTATATATTGATGGTATATATTGATGGTATATATTGATGATATATATTGATGGTATATATTTCGGTATATATTGATGGTATATATTGGTGGTATATATTTCGTTATATATTGATGGTATATATTGATGGTATATATTGATGATATATATTTCGGTATATATTGATGGTATATATTGATGGTATATATTGATGGTATATATTTCGGTATATATTGATGGTATATATTGATGGTATATATTTCGATATATATTGATGGTATATATTTCGGTATATATTGATGATATATATTGATGGTATATATTGATGGTATATATTTCGGTATATATTGATGGTATATATTGAAGGTATATATTGATGGTATATATTGATGGTATATATTGATGTTATATATTGATGGTATATATTGATGGTATATATTTCGGTATATATTTCGGTATATATTGATGGTATATATTGATGGTATATATTTCGGTATATATTGATAGTATATATTGATGGTATATATTTCGGTATATATTGATGTTATATATTGATGGTATATATTTTTTTATATATTGATGGTACATATTGATGGTATATATTGATGGTATATATTGATGGTATGTATTATGGTATATATTGATGGTATATATTTCGGTATATATTGATGGTATATATTGATGGTATATATTGATGGTATATATTTCGGTATATATTGATGGTATATATTGATGGTATATATTGATTATATATTGATGGTATATATTGATGGTATATATTGATGGTATATATTGATGGTATATTTTTCAGTATATATTGATGGTATATATTGATGGTATATATTGATGGTATATATTTCGGTATATATTGATGGTATATATTGATGGTATATATTGATGATATATATTGATGGTATATATTGATGGTATATATTGATGATATATATTGGTGGTATATATTGATAGTATATATTGAATGTATATATTTCGGTATATATTGATGGTATATATTGATGGTATATATTGATTATATATTGATGGTATATATTGATGGTATATATTGATGGTATATATTTCGGTATATATTGATGGTATATATTGATGGTATATATTGATGATATATATTGATGGTATATATTGATGGTATATATTTCGGTATATATTGATGGTATATATTTCAGTATATATTGATGGTATATATTTCGGTATATATTGATCGTATATATTGATGGTATATATTTCGGTATATATTGATGGTATATATTGATGGTATATATTTCGGTATATATTGATGGTATATATTTCGGTATATATTGATGGTATGTATTTCGGTATATATTGATGGTATATATTTTGGTATATATTGATGGTATATATTGACGGGATATATTGATGGTATATATTGATGGTATATATTGATGGTATATATTTCGGTATATATTGATGGTATATATTTCGGTATATATTGATGGTATATATTGATTGTATATATTTCGGTATATATTGATGGTATATATTTTGGTATATATTGATGGTATATATTTTGGTATATATTGATGGTATATATTTCGGTATATATTGATGGTATATATTGATGGTATATATTTTCCTATATATTGATGGTATATATTGATGGTATATATTTCGGTATATATTGATGGTATATATTGATGGTATATATTTCGGTATATATTGATGGTATATATTGATGGTATATATTTTCCTATATATTGATGGTATATATTGATGGTATATATTTCGGTATATATTGATGATATATATTGATGGTATATATTTCGGTATATATTGATGGTATATGTTGATGGTATATATTGATGGTATATATTGATGGTATATATTTCTGTATATATTGATGGTATATATTGATGGTATATATTTCGGTATATATTGATGGTATATATTGATGGTATATATTGATGATATATATTGATGGTATATATTGATGATATATATTGATGGTATATATTGATGGTATATATTTCGGTATATATTGATGGTATATATTTCAGTATATATTGATGGTATATATTTCGGTATATATTGATGGTATATATTGATGGTATATATTTCGGTATATATTGATGGTATATATTGATGGTATATATTTTGGTATATATTGATGGTATATATTGATGGGATATATTGATGGTATATATTGATGGTATATATTGATAGTATATATTTCGGTATATATTGATGGTATATATTTCGGTATATATTGATGATATATATTGATGGTATATATTGATGGTATATATTTCGGTATATATTGATGGTATATATTGATAGTATATATTTCGGTATATATTGATGGTATATATTTCGGTATATATTGATGGTATATGTTGATGGTATATATTGATGGTATATATTGATAGTTTATATTTCGGTATATATTGATGGTATATATTGATGGTATATATTTTCGGTATATATTGATGGTATATATTTCGGTATATATTGATGGTATATATTTCTGTATATATTGATGGTATATATTGATGGTATATATTGATGGTATATATTGATGGTATGTATTGATGGTATATATTGATGGTATATATTTCGGTATATATTGATGGTATATATTGATGGTATATATTTCGGTATATATTGATGGTATATATTGATGGTATATATTGATGGTATGTATTGATGGTATATATTTCGGTATATATTGATGATATATATTGATGGTATATATTTCTGTATATATTGATGGTATATATTTCGGTATATATTGATGGTATATATTTCTGTATATATTGATGGTATATATTGATGGTATATATTTCTGTATATATTGATGGTATATATTGATGGTATATATTGATGGTATGTATTGATGGTATATATTTCGGTATATATTGATGGTATATATTGATGGTATATATTTCGGTATATATTGTTGGTATATATTGATGGTATATATTGATGGTATATATTTCGGTATATATTGATGGTATATATTGATGGTATATATTTCGGTATATATTGATGGTATATATTGATGGTATATATTGATGGTATATATTTCGGTATATATTGATGGTATATATTGATGGTATATATTGATGGTATATATTGATGCTATATATTTCGGTATATATTGATGGTATATATTGATGGTATATATTTCGGTATATATTGATGGTATATATTGATGGTATATATTGATGCTATATATTTCGGTATATATTGATGGTATATATTGATGGTATATATTGATGGTATATATTGATGATATATATTGATGGTATATATTGATGGTATATATTTCGGTATATATTGATGGTATATGTTGATGGTATATATTGATGGTATATATTGATAGTTTATATTTCGGTATATATTGATGGTATATATTGATGGTATATATTTTCGGTATATATTGATGGTATATATTTCGGTATATATTGATGGTATATATTTCTGTATATATTGATGGTATATATTGATGGTATATATTGATGGTATATATTGATGGTATGTATTGATGGTATATATTGATGGTATATATTTCGGTATATATTGATGGTATATATTGATGGTATATATTTCGGTATATATTGATGGTATATATTGATGGTATATATTGATGGTATGTATTGATGGTATATATTTCGGTATATATTGATGATATATATTGATGGTATATATTTCTGTATATATTGATGGTATATATTTCGGTATATATTGATGGTATATATTGATGGTATATATTTCTGTATATATTGATGGTATATATTGATGGTATATATTGATGGTATGTATTGATGGTATATATTTCGGTATATATTGATGGTATATATTGATGGTATATATTTCGGTATATATTGTTGGTATATATTGATGGTATATATTGATGGTATATATTTCGGTATATATTGATGGTATATATTGATGGTATATATTTCGGTATATATTGATGGTATATATTGATGGTATATATTGATGGTATATATTTCGGTATATATTGATGGTATATATTGATGGTATATATTGATGGTATATATTGATGCTATATATTTCGGTATATATTGATGGTATATATTGATGGTATATATTTCGGTATATATTGATGGTATATATTGATGGTATATATTGATGGTATATATTGATGCTATATATTTCGGTATATATTGATGGTATATATTGATGGTATATATTGATGGTATATATTGATGATATATATTGATGGTATATATTGATGGTATATATTTCGGTATATATTGATGGTATATATTGATGATATATATTGATGGTATATATTGATGGTATATATTTCGGTATATATTGATGATATATATTGATGGTATATATTGATGGTATATATTTCGTTATATATTGATGGTATATATTGATGGTATATATTTCGGTATATATTGATGGTATATATTTCGGTATATATTGATGGTATATATTTCGGTATATATTGATGGTATATATTGATGGTATATATTGATGATATATATTGATGGTATATATTTCGGTATATATTGATGCTATATATTGATGGTATATATTGATGGTATATATTGATGATATATATTACGGTATATATTGATGGTATATATTGATGGTATATATTTCGGTATATATTGATGGTATATATTTCGGTATATATTGATGGTATATATTCATGGCATATATTGATGGTATATATTGATGATATATATTGATGGTATATATTTCGGTATATATTGATGGTTTATATTCATGGCATATATTGATGGTATATATTTCGGTATATATTGATGGTATATATTCATGGCATATATTGATGGTATATATTTCGGTATATATTGATGGTATATATTGATGGTATATATTGATGGTATATATTTCGGTATATATTGATGGTATATATTTCTGTATATATTGATGGTATATATTTCGGTATATATTGATGGTATATATTCATGGCATATATTGATGGTATATATTGATGGTATATATTGATGATATATATTGATGGTATATATTTCGGTATATATTGATGGTATATATTTCTGTATATATTGATGGTATATATTTCGGTATATATTGATGGTATATATTCATGGCATATATTGATGGTATATATTTCGGTATATATTGATGGTATATATTTCGGTATATATTGATGGTATATATTGATGGTATATATTGATGGTATATATTTCGGTATATATTGATGGTATATATTTCATTATATATTTTTATGCTATATATTTCGGTATATATTGATATATATTGATGGTATATATTTCGGTATATATTGATGGTATATATTTCGGTATATATTGATGGTATATATTGATGATATATATTAATGGTATATATTGCGGTATATATTGATGGTATATATTGATGGTATATATTGATGATATATATTTCGGTATATATTGATGGTATATATTGATGGTATATATTTCGGTATATATTGATGGTATATATTGATGCTATATATTTCGGTATATATTGATGATATATATTGATGGTATATATTTCGTTATATATTGATGGTATATATTTCGGTATATATTGATGGTATATATTGATGGTATATATTTCGGTATATATTGATGGTATAATGATGGTATATATTGATGGTATATATTGGTGGTATATATTGATAGTATATATTTCGGTATATATTGATGGTATATATTGATGATATATATTGATGGTATATATTGATGGTATATATTTCGGTATATATTGATGGTATATATTGATGGTATATATTGATGGTATATATTTCGGTATATATTGATGGTATATATTGATGGTATATATTTCGGTATATATTGATGGTATATATTGATGGTATATATTTCGGTATATACAGAATTTGTATTATGGCAAGAAAAAAGCAGCTAAGTAAAGAAAAACGAGTGGCCATCATTACTTTAAGAAATGAAGGTCAGTCAGTCTGAAAAATTGGGCAAACTTTGAAAGTGTCCCCAAGTGCAGTTGCAAAAACCATCAAGCGCTACAAAGAAACTGGCTCACATGAGGACCGCCCCAGGAAAGGAAGACCAAGAGTCAACTCTGCTTCTGAGGATAAGTTTATCCGAGTCACCAGCCTCAGAAATTGCAGGTTAACAGCAGCTCAGATTAGAGACCAGGTCAATGCCACACAGAGTTCTAGCAGCAGACACATCTCTTCAACAACTGTTAAGAGGAGACTTTGTGCAGCAGGCCTTCATGGTAAAATAGCTGCTAGAAAACCACTGCTAAGGACAGGCAACAAGCAGAAGAGACTTGTTTCGGCTAAAGAACACAAGGAATGGACATTAGACCAGTGGAAATCTGTGCTTTGGTCTGATGAGTCCAAATTTGACATCTTTGGTTCCAACCACCGTGTTTTGTGCCCCGCAGAAAAGGTGAACGGATGGATTCTACATGCCTGGTTCCCACCGTGAAGCATGGAGGAGGAGGTGTGATGGTGTGGGGGTGCTTTGCTGGTGACACTGTTGGGGATTTATTCAAAATTGAAGGCATACTGAACCAGCATGGCTACCACAGCATCTTGCAGCAGCATGCTATTCCATCCGGTTTGCGTTTAGTTGGACCATCATTTATTTTTCAACAGGACAATGACCCCAAACACCTCCAGGCTGTGTAAGGGCTATTTGACCAAGAAGGAGAGTGATGGGGGGCTACGCCAGATGACCTGGCCTCCACAGTCACCAGACCTGAACCCAATCGAGATGGTTTGGGGTGAGCTGGACCGCAGAGTGAAGGAAAAAGGGCCAACAAGTGCTAAGCATCTCTGGGAACTCCTTCAAGATTGTTGGAAGACCATTTCCGGTGACTACCTCTTGAAGCTCATCAAGAGAATGCCAAGAGTGTGCAAAGCAGTCATCAAAGCAAAAGGTGGCTACTGTGAAGAACCTAGAATATAGGACATATTTTCAGTTGTTTCACACTTTTTTGTTAAGTATATAATTCCACATGTGTTAATTCATAGTTTTGATGCCTTCAGTGTGAATGTACAATTTTCATAGTCATGAAAATAAAGAAAAATCTTTAAATGAGAAGGTGTGTCCAAACTTTTGGTCTGTACTGTATTTCGGTATATATTGATGGTATATATTGATGGTATATATTTCGGTATATATTGATGGTATATATTTCGGTATATATTGATGGTATATATTGATGGTATATATTTCGGTATATATTGATGGTAAATATTGATGGTATATATTTCAGTATATATTGATGGTATATATTGATGGTATATATTTCGGTATATATTGATGGTATATATTGATGGTATATATTGATGGTATATATTTCGGTATATATTGATGGTATATATTGATGGTATATATTGATGGTATATATTTCGGTATATATTGATGGTATATATTTCGGTATATATTGATGGTATATATTTCGGTATATATTTCGGTATATATTGATGGTATATATTTCGGTATATATTGATGGTATATATTTCGGTATATATTGATGGTATATATTTCGGTATATATTGATGGTATATATTTCGGTATACAGTACAGACCAAAAGTTTGGACACACCTTCTCATTTAAGGATTTTTCTGTATTATCTTAACTATGAAAATTGTACATTCACACTGAAGGCATCAAAACTATGAATTACCACATGTGGAATTATATACTTAACAAAAAATTGTGAAACAAGTGAAAATATGTCTTATATTCTAGGTTCTTCACAGTAGCCACCTTTTGCTTTGATGACGGCTTTGCACACTCTTGGCATTCTCTTGATGAGCTTCAAGAGGTAGTCACCGGAAATGGTCTTCCAACAATCTTGAAGGAGTTCCCAGAGATGCTTAGCACTTGTTGGCCCTTTTGCCTTCACTCTGCGGTCCAGCTCACCCCAAACCATCTCGATTGGGTTCAGGTCTGGTGACTGTGGAGGCCAGGTCATCTGGCGTAGCCCCCCATCACTCTCCTTCTTGGTCAAATAGCCCTTACACAGCCTGGAGGTGTTTGGGGTCATTGTCCTGTTGAAAAATAAATGATGGTCCAACTAAACGCAAACCGGATGGAATAGCATGCCGCTGCAAGATGCTGTGGTAGCCATGCTGGTTCAGTATTCCTTCAATTTTGAATAAATCCCCAACAGTGTCACCAGCAAAGCACCCCCACACCATCACACCTCCTCCTCCATGCTTCACGGTGGGAACCAGGCATGTAGAGTCCATCCGTTCACCTTTTCTGCGTCGCACAAAGACACGGTGGTTGGAACCAAAGATCTCAAATTTGGACTCATCAGACCAAAGCACAGATTTCCACTGGTCCAATGTCCATTCCTTGTGTTCTTTAGCCCAAGCAAGTCTCTTCTGCTTGTTGCCTGTCCTTAGCAGTGGTTTCCTAGCAGCTATTTTACCATGAAGGCCTGCTGCACAAAGTCTCCTCTTAACAGTTGTTGAAGAGATGTGTCTGCTGCTAGAACTCCGTGTGGCATTGACCTGGTCTCTAATCTGAGCTGCTGTTAACCTGCGATTTCTGATGCTGGTGACTCGGATAAACTTATCCTCAGAAGCAGAGGTGACTCTTGGTCTTCCTTTCCTGAGGCGGTCCTCATGTGAGCCAGTTTCTTTGTAGCGCTTGATGGTTTTTGCAACTGCACTTGGGGACACTTTAAAAGTTTTCCCAATTTTTCGGACTGACTGACCTTTATTTCTTAAAGTAATGATGGCCACTTGTTTTTCTTTACTTAGCTGCTTTTTTTTTTGCCGTAATACAAATTCTAACAGTCTATTCAGTAGGACTATCAGCTGTGTATCCACCTGACTTCTGCACAACACAACTGATGGTCCCAACCCCATTTGTAAGGCAAGAAATCCCACTTATTAAACCTGACAGGGCACACCTGTGAAGTGAAAACCATTTCCGGTGACTACCTCTTGAAGCTCATCAAGAGAATGCAAAGAGTGTGCAAAGCAGTCATCAAAGCAAAAGGTGGCTACTGTGAAGACCCTAGAATATAAGACATATTGTCAGTTGTTTCACACTTTTTTGTTAAGTATATAATTCCACATGTGGTAATTCATAGTTTTGATGCCTTCAGTGTGAATGTACAATTTACATAGTCATGAAAATACAGAAAAATCTTTAAATGAGAAGGTGTGTCCAAACTTTTGATCTGTACTGTATATTGATGGTATATATTTCGGTATATATTGATGGTATATATTGATGATATATATTTCGGTATATATTGATGGTATATATTTCGGTATATATTTCGGTATATATTGATGGTATATATTTCGGTATATATTGATGGTATATATTTCGGTATATATTGATGGTATATATTGATGGTATATATTTCGGTATATATTGATGGTATATATTGATGATATATATTGATGGTATATATTGATGGTATATATTGATGGTATATATTGATGGTATATATTTCGTTATATATTGATGGTATATATTTCGGTATATATTGATGGTATATATTGATGGTATATATTGATGATATATATTTCGGTATATATTTCGGTATATTTTGATGGTATATATTGATGGTATATATTTCGGTATATATTTCGGTATATATTGATGGTATATATTGATGGTATATATTGATGGTATATATTTCGGTATATATTGATGGTATATATTTCGGTATATATTGATGGTATATATTGATGGTATATATTTCGGTATATATTGATGGTATATATTGATGATATATATTGATGGTATATATTGATGGTATATATTGATGGTATATATTTCGTTATATATTGATGGTATATATTTCGGTATATATTGATGGTATATATTGATGGTATATATTGATGATATATATTTCGGTATATATTTCGGTATATTTTGATGGTATATATTGATGGTATATATTTCGGTATATATTTCGGTATATATTGATGGTATATATTGATGGTATATATTGATGCTATATATTGATGCTATATATTGAAGGTATTTATTGATGGTATATATTGATGGTATATATTTCGGTACATATTGATTGTATATATTGATGGTATATATTGATGGTATATATAGATGGTATGTATATCGGTATATATTGATGGTATATATTTTGGTATATATTGATGGTATATATTGATGGTATATATTGATGGTATATATTTCGGTATATATTGATGGTATATATTGATGGTATATATTTCGGTATATATTGATGGTATATATTGATGGTATATATTTCGGTATATATTGATGGTATATTTTGATGGTATATATTGATGGTATATATTTCGGTATATGTTGATGGTATATATTGATGGTATATATTGATGGTATATATTGATGGTATATATTTCGGTATATATTGATGGTATATATTGATGGTATATATTTCGGTATATATTGATGGTATATATTGATGGTATATATTGATGGTATATATTTCGGTATATATTGATGGTATATATTGATGGTATATATTTCGGTATATATTGATGGTATATATTGATGGTATATATTTCGGTATATATTGATGGTATATATTGATGGTATATATTTCGGTATATATTGATGGTATATATTGATGGTATATATTGATGGTATATATTTCGGTATATGTCGATGGTATATATTGATGGTATATATTGATGGTATATATTTCTGTATATATTGATGGTATCTATTAATGATATATATTGATGGTATGTATTGATGGTATATATTGGTGGTATATATTGATGGTATATATTGATGGTATATATTGATGATATATATTGATGGCATATATTGATGGTATATATTGATGGTATATATTGGTGGTATATATTGATGGTATATATTGATGATATATATTGAAGGTATTTATTGATGGTATATATTGATGGTATATATTGATGGTATATATTGTTGGTATATATTTCGGTATATATTGATGGTATATATTGATGGTATATATTTTGGTATATATTGATGGTATATATTGATGGTATATATTTCGGTATATATTGATGGTATATATTGATGGTATATATTTTGGTATATATTGATGGTATATATTGATGGTATATATTTCGGTATATATTGATGGTATATATTTCGGTATATATTGATGGTATATATTGATGGTATATATTTCGGTATATATTTATGGTATATATTTCGGTATATATTGATGATATATATTGATGGTATATATTGGTGGTATATATTGATGGTATATATTGGTGGTATATATTGATGGTATATATTGATGATATATATTGATGGTATATATTGATGGTATATATTGATGGTACATATTGATGGTATATATTGATGGTATATATTTCGGTATATATTGATGGTATATATTGATGGTATATATTTCGGTATATATTGATGGTATATATTGATGGTATATATTTCGGTATATATTGATGGTATATATTTCGGTATATATTGATGGTATATATTTCGGTATATATTGATGGTATATATTGATGGTATATATTGATGATATATATTGATGGTACATATTGATGGTATATGTTGATGGTATATATTGATGGTATATATTGATGGTATATATTTCGGTATATATTGATGGTATATATTGATGGTATATATTGATGGTATATATTTCGGTATATATTGATGGTATATATTTCGGTATATTTTGATGGTATATATTGATGGTATATATTTCGGTATATATTGATGGTATATATTGATGGTATATATTGATGGTATATATTTCGGTATATATTGATGGTATATATTTCGGTATATATTGATGGTATATATTTCGGTATATATTGATGCTATATATTGATGGTATATATTGATGATATATATTGATGGTATATATTGATGGTATATATTTCGGTATATGTTGATGGTATATATTGATGGTATATATTTCGGTATATATTGATGGTATATATTTCGGTATATATTGATGGTATATATTGATGGTATATATTGATGATATATATTGATGGTATATATTGATGGTATATATTTCGGTATATATTTCGGTATATATTGATGGTATATATTGATGGTATATATTTCGGTATATATTGATGGTATATATTTCGGTATATATTGATGGTATATATTGATGGTATATATAGATGATATATATTGATGGTATATATTTCGGTATATGTTGATGGTATATATTGATGGTATATATTTCGGTATATTTTGATGGTATATATTGATGGTATATATTTCGGTATATGTTGATGGTATATATTGATGGTATATATTTCGGTATATATTGATGGTATATATTTCGGTATATATTGATGGTATATATTGATGGTATATATTGATGGTATATATTTCGGTATATATTGATGGTATATATTGATGATATATATTGATGGTATATATTTCGGTATATGTTGATGGTATATATTGATGGTATATATTGATGGTATATATTAATGATATATATTGATGGTATGTATTCATGGTATATATTGGTGGTATATATTGATGGTATATATTGATGGTATATATTGGTGGTATATATTGGTGGTATATATTGATGGTATATATTGATGGTATATATTGATGATATATATTGATGGTATATATTGATGATATATATTGAAAGTATTTATTGATGGTATATATTTCGGTATATATTGATGGTATATATTTCGGTATATATTGATGGTATATATTGATGGTATATATTTCGGTATATATTGATGGTATATATTGATGATATATATTGATGGTATATATTGATGGTATATATTTCGGTATATATTGATGGTATATATTTCGGTATATATTGATGGTATATATTTCGGTATATATTGATGGTATATATTGATGATATATATTGATGGTATATATTGATGGTATATATTTCGGTATATATTGATGGTATATATTTCGGTATATATTGATGGTATATATTTCGGTATATATTGATGGTATATATTGATGATATATATTGATGGTATATATTGATGGTATATATTTCGGTATATATTGATGGTATATATTGATGATATATATTGATGGTATATATTGATGGTATATATTTCGGTATATATTGATGGTATATATTTCGGTATATATTGATGGTATATATTTCGGTATATATTGATGGTATATATTTCGGTATATATTGGTGGTATATATTGATGGTATATATTAATGGTATATATTGGTGGTATATATTGATGGTATATATTGAAGGTATATATTGATGGTATATATTGATGGTATATATTGATGGTATATATTTCGGTATATATTGATGGTATATATTTCGGTATATATTGGTGGTATATATCGATGGTATATATTGATGGTATATATTGGTGGTATATATTTCAGGATATATTGATGGTATACATTGATGGTATATATTTCGGTATATATTGATGGTATATATTGGTGGTATATATTTCGGGATATATTGATGATATATATTGATGGTATATATTTCGGTATATATTGATGGTATATATTGATGGTATATATTTCTGTATATATTGATGGTGTATATTGATGGTATATATCGATGGTATATATTGATGGTATATATTGATGGTATATATTAATGGTATATATTGGTGGTATATATTGATGGTATATATTGAAGGTATATATTTCGGTATATATTTCGGTATATATTGATGGTATATATTGATGGTATATATTTCGGTATATATTGATGGTATATATTGATGGTATATATTTCGGTATATATTGATGGTATATATTGATGGTATATATTGATGGTATATATTGATGGTATATATTTCGGTATATATTGATGGTATATATTGGTGGTATATATTGATGGTATATATTTCGGTATATATTGATGGTATATATTGATGGTACATATTAATGGTATATATTGATGGTATATATTGATGGTATATATTTCGGTATATATTTCGGTATATATTGATGGTATATATTGATGGTATATATTGATGGTATATATTGATGGTATATATTTCGGTATATATTTCGGTATATATTGATGGTATATATTTCGGTATATATTTCGGTATATATTGATGGTATATATTGATGGTATATATTGATGGTATATATTTCGGTATATATTTCGGTATATATTTCGGTATATATTGATGGCATATATTGATGGTATATATTGATGGTATATATTGATGGTATATATTGATGATATATATTGATGGTATATATTGATGATATATATTGATGGTATATATTGATGGTATATATTTCGGTATATATTGATGGTATATATTGATGGTATATATTGATGGTATATATTGATGGTATATATTGATGATATATATTGATGGTATATATTGATGATATATATTGATGGTATATATTGATGGTATACATTGATGTATATATTGATGGTATATATTGATGGTATATATTTCGGTATATATTGATGGTATATATTGATGGTATATATTGATGGTATATATTGATGGTATATATTTCGGTATATATTGATGGTAT
This sequence comes from Phyllobates terribilis, assembly GCF_046119375.1. Lineage (NCBI taxonomy): Eukaryota > Metazoa > Chordata > Amphibia > Anura > Dendrobatidae > Phyllobates > Phyllobates terribilis. Next base: position 345,405,516 of record NW_027362765.1, on the reverse strand, counting down.
ATATTGATGGTATATATTGATGATATATATTGATGGTATATATTGATGATATATATTGATGGTATATATTGATGGTATATATTGATGTATATATTGATGGTATATATTGATGGTATATATTGATGGTGTATATTTCGGTATATATTGATGGTATATATTTCGGGATATATTGATGGTATATATTGATGGTATATATTTCGGTATATATTGATGGTATATATTGATAGTATATATTGATGGTATATATTTCGGTATATATTGATGGTATATATTGGTGGTATATATTGATGATATATATTGATGGTATATATTGATGGTATATATTGGTGGTATATATTTCGGTATATATTGATGGTATATATTTCAGTATATATTGATGGTGTATATTGATGGTATATATTTCGGTATATATTGATGGTATATATTGATGGTATATATTAATGGTATATATTGGTGGTATATATTGATGGTATATATTGATGGTATATATTGATGGTATATATTTCGGTATATATTGATGGTATATATTTCGGTATATATTGGTGGTATATATTTCGGTATATATTGATGGTATATATCGATGGTATATATTGATGGTATATATTGGTGGTATATATTTCGGGATATATTGATGGTATATATTTCGGTATATATTGATGGTATATATTTCGGTATATATTGATGGTATATATCGATGGTATATATTGATGGTATATATTGGTGGTATATATTTCGGGATATATTGATGGTATACATTGATGGTATATATTTCGGTATATATTGATGGTATATATTGGTGGTATATATTTCGGGATATATTGATGGTATACATTGATGGTATATATTTCGGTATATATTGATGGTATATATTGGTGGTATATATTTCGGGATATATTGATGGTATACATTGATGGTATATATTGGTGGTATATATTGATGATATATATTTCGGTATATATTGATGGTATATATTTCGGTATATATTGATGGTATATATTTCGGTATATATTGATGGTATATATCGATGGTATATATTGATGGTATATATTGGTGGTATATATTTCGGGATATATTGATGGTATACATTGATGGTATATATTTCGGGATATATTGATGGTATACATTGATGGTATATATTGGTGGTATATATTGATGATATATATTGATGGTATATATTGATGGTATATATTTCGGTATATATTGATGGTATATATTTCGGTATATATTGATGGTATATATTTCGGTATATATTGATGGTATATATCGATGGTATATATTGATGGTATATATTGGTGGTATATATTTCGGGATATATTGATGGTATACATTGATGGTATATATTTCGGTATATATTGATGGTATATATTGGTGGTATATATTTCGGGATATATTGATGGTATACATTGATGGTATATATTTCGGTATATATTGATGGTATATATTGGTGGCATATATTTCGGGATATATTGATGGTATACATTGATGGTATATATTGATGATATATATTGATGCTATATATTGATGGTATATATTGATGATATATATTGATGGTATATATTGATGGTATATATTTCGGTATATATTGATGGTATATATTGATGGTATATATTTCGGTATATATTGATGGTATATATTGATGGTATATATTTCTGTATATATTGATGGTGTATATTGATGGTATATATCGATGGTATATATTGATGGTATATATTGATGGTATATATTAATGGTATATATTGGTGGTATATATTGATGGTATATATTGAAGGTATATATTGATGGTATATATTTCGGTATATATTTCGGTATATATTGATGGTATATATTGATGGTATATATTGATGGTATATATTTCGGTATATATTGATGGTATATATTGATGGTATATATTTCGGTATATATTGATGGTATATATTGATGGTACATATTGATGGTATATATTGATGGTATATATTGATGGTATATATTTCGGTATATATTTCGGTATATATTGATGGTATATATTTCGGTATATATTGATGGCATATATTGATGGTATATATTGATGGTATATATTGATGGTATATATTGATGTATATATTGATGGTATATATTGATGGTATATATTTCGGTATATATTTCGGTATATATTGATAGTATATATTTCGGTATATATTGATGGCATATATTGATGGTATATATTGATGGTATATATTGATGATATATATTGATGGTATATATTGATGATATATATTGATGGTATATATTGATGGTATATATTGATGTATATATTGATGGTATATATTGATGGTATATATTGATGGTATATATTTCGGTATATATTGATGGTATATATTGATGGTATATATTTCGGTATATATTGATGGTATATATTGATGGTATATATTGATGATATATATTGATGGTATATATTGATGATATATATTGATGGTATATATTGATGGTATATATTGATGTATATATTGATGGTATATATTGATGGTATATATTGATGGTATATATTTCGGTATATATTGATGGTACATATTGATGGTATATATTGATGGTATATATTGATGGTATATATTGATGTATATATTGATGGTATATATTGATGGTATATATTGATGGTATATATTTCGGTATATATTGATGGTATATATTGATGGTATATATTGATGGTATATATTGATGGTACATATTGATGGTATATATTGATGGTATATATTGATGGTATATATTTCGGTATATATTGATGGTATATATTTCGGTATATATTGATGGTATATATTTCGATATATATTGATGGTATATACTGATGGTATATATTGATGGTATATATTTCGGTATATTTTGATGATATATTTTGATTGTATATATTGATGGTATATATTTCGGTATATATTGATAGTATATATTTCGGTATATATTGATGGTATATATTGATGGTATATATTTCGGTATATATTGATGGTATATATTGATGGAATATATTTCGGTATTTATTGATTGTATATATTGATGGTATATATTGATGATGTATATTGATGGTATATATTTCGGTATATATTGATGATATATATTGATGGTATATATTGGTGGTATATATTGATGGTATATATTTCGGTATATATTGATGATATATATTGATGGTATATATTGATGGTATATATTTCGGTATGTATTGATTGTATATATTGATGGTATATATTGATGGTACATATTTCGGTATGTATTGATTGTATATATTGATGGTATATATTGATGATATATATTGATGGTATATATTTCGGTATATATTGATGATATATATTGATGGTATATATTGGTGGTATATATTGATGGTATATATTTCGGTATATATTGATGATATATATTGATGGTATATATTGATGGTATATATTGATGGTATATATTTCGGTATATATTGATGGTATATATTGATTGTATATATTGATGGTATATATTTTGGTATATATTGATTGTATATATTGATGGTATATATTGATGGTATATATTGATGGTATATATTTCGGTATATATTGATGGTATATATTTCGGTATATATTGATGGTATATATTCATGGTATATATTTCGGTATATATTGATGGTATATATTTCGGTATATATTGATGGTATATATTTCGGTATATATTGATGGTATATATTGATGGTATATATTGATGATATATATTGATGGTATATATTTCGGTATATATTGTTTTTATATATTGATGGTATATATTGATGGTATATATTTCGGTATATATTGATGGTATATATTTCGGTATATATTGATGGTATATATTGATGGTATATATTTCGGTATATATTGATGGTATATATTGATGGTATATATTGATGGTATATATTGATAGTATATATTGATGGTATATATTGATGGTATATATTGATGATATATATTGATGGTATATATTGATGGTATATATTGATGATATATATTGATGGTATATATTTCGGTATATATTGTTTTTATATATTGATGGTATATATTGATGGTATATATTTCGGTATATATTGATGGTATATATTGATGGTATATATTGATAGTATATGTTGATGGTATATATTGATGGTATATATTGATGGTATATATTGATGGTATATATTTCGGTATATATTGATGGTATATATTGATGGTATATATTTTGGTATATATAGATGGTATATATTTCGGTATATATTGATGGTATATATTGATGGTATATATAGATGGTATATATTGATGGTATATATTGATGGTATATATTTCAGTATATATTGATGGTATATATTGATGGTATATATAGATGGTATATATTGATGGTATATATTTCAGTATATGTTGATGGTATATATTGATGGTATATATTTCGGTATATATTGATGGTATATATTGATGGTATATATTTCGGTATATATAGATGGTATATATTTCGGTATATATTGATGGTATATATTGATGATATATATTGATGGTATATATTTCGGTATATATTGATGGTATATATTTCGGTATATATTGATGGTATATATTGATGGTATATATTTCGGTATATATTGATGGTATATATTGATGGTATATATTGGTGGTATATATTTCGGTATATATTGATGGTATATATTTCGGTATATATTGATTGTATATATTGGTGGTATATATTGATGGTATATATTGATTGTATATATTGATGGTATATATTGATGCTATATATTGATGGTATATATTTCGGTATATATTGATGATATATATTGATGGTATATATTGGTGGTATATATTGATGGTATATATTTCGGTATATATTGATGATATATATTGATGGTATATATTGGTGGTATATATTTCGGTATATATTGATGGTATATATTGATGGTATATATTGATGGTATATATTTCGGTATATATTGATTGTATATATTGATGGTATATATTGATGGTATATATTGATTGTATGTATTGATGGTATATATTTCGGTATATATTGATTGTATATATTGATGGTATATATTGATGGTATATATTTCGGTATATATTGATGGTATATATTTCAGTATATATTGATGGTGTATATTGATGGTATATATTTCGGTATATATTGATGGTATATATTGATGGTATATATTAATGGTATATATTGGTGGTATATATTGATGGTATATATTGATGGTATATATTGATGGTATATATTGATGGTATATATTTCGGTATATATTGATGGTATATATTTCGGTATATATTGGTGGTATATATCGATGGTATATATTTCAGTATATATTGATGGTGTATATTGATGGTATATATTTCGGTATATATTGATGGTATATATTGATGGTATATATTAATGGTATATATTGATAGTATATATTGATGGTATATATTGATGGTATATATTGATGGTATATATTGATGGTATATATTTCGGTATATATTGATGGTATATATTGATGGTATATATTGATGGTATATATTTCGGTATATATTGATGGTATATATTGATGGTATATATTTCGGGATATATTGATGGTATACATTGATGGTATATATTTCGGTATATATTGATGGTATATATTGGTGGTATATATTTCGGGATATATTGATGATATATATTGATGGTATATATTTCGGTATATATTGATGGTATATATTGGTGGTATATATTTCGGGATATATTGATGATATATATTGATGGTATATATTTCGGTATATATTGATGGTATATATAGATGGTATATATTGATGGTGTATATTGATGGTGTATATTTCGGTATATATTGATGGTATATATTGATGGTATATATCGATGGTATATATTGATGGTATATATTGATGGTATATATTAATGGTATATATTGGTGGTATATATTGGTGGTATATATTGGTGGTATATATTGATGGTATATATTTCGGTATATATTGATGGTATATATTGATGGTATATATTTCGGTATATATTGATGGTATATATTGATGGTACATATTGATGGTATATATTGATGGTATATATTGATGGTATATATTTCGGTATATATTTCGGTATATATTGATGGTATATATTTCGGTATATATTGATGGCATATATTGATGGTATATATTGATGGTATATATTGATGGTATATATTGATGTATATATTGATGGTATATATTGATGGTATATATTTCGGTATATATTTCGGTATATATTGATAGTATATATTTCGGTATATATTGATGGCATATATTGATGGTATATATTGATGGTATATATTGATGATATATATTGATGGTATATATTGATGATATATATTGATGGTATATATTGATGGTATATATTTCGGTATATATTGATGGTATATATTGATGGTATATATTTCTGTATATATTGATGGTATATATTGATGGTATATATTGATGGTACATATTGATGGTATATATTGATGGTATATATTGATGGTATATATTTCGGTATATATTGATGGTATATATTGATGGTATATATTTCGGTATATATTGATGGTATATATTGATGGTATATATTGATGATATATATTGATGGTATATATTGATGATATATATTGATGGTATATATTGATGGTATATATTGATGTATATATTGATGGTATATATTGATGGTATATATTGATGGTATATATTTCGGTATATATTGATGGTACATATTGATGGTATATATTGATGGTATATATTGATGGTATATATTGATGTATATATTGATGGTATATATTGATGGTATATATTGATGGTATATATTTCGGTATATATTGATGGTATATATTTCGGTATATATTGATGGTATATATTTCGATATATATTGATGGTATATATTGATGGTATATATTGATGGTATATATTGATGGTACATATTGATGGTATATATTGATGGTATATATTTCGGTATATATTGATGGTATATATTTCGGTATATATTGATGGTATATATTTCGATATATATTGATGGTATATACTGATGGTATATATTGATGGTATATATTTCGGTATATTTTGATGATATATTTTGATTGTATATATTGATGGTATATATTTCGGTATATATTGATAGTATATATTTCGGTATATATTGATGGTATATATTGATGGTATATATTTCGGTATATATTGATGGTATATATTGATGGTATATATTTCGGTATGTATTGATTGTATATATTGATGGTATATATTGATGGTACATATTTCGGTATGTATTGATTGTATATATTGATGGTATATATTGATGATATATATTGATGGTATATATTTCGGTATATATTGATGATATATATTGATGGTATATATTGGTGGTATATATTGATGGTATATATTTCGGTATATATTGATGATATATATTGATGGTATATATTGATGGTATATATTGATGGTATATATTTCGATATATATTGATGGTATATACTGATGGTATATATTGATGGTATATATTTCGGTATATATTGATGATATATATTGATGGTATATATTGATGGTATATATTGATGGTATATATTTCGATATATATTGATGGTATATACTGATGGTATATATTGATGGTATATATTTCGGTATATTTTGATGATATATTTTGATTGTATATATTGATGGTATATATTTCGGTATATATTGATAGTATATATTTCGGTATATATTGATGGTATATATTGATGGTATATATTTCGGTATATATTGATGGTATATATTGATGGTATATATTGATGGTATATATTTCGGTATGTATTGATTGTATATATTGATGGTATATATTGATGGTACATATTTCGGTATGTATTGATTGTATATATTGATGGTATATATTGATGATATATATTGATGGTATATATTTCGGTATATATTGATGATATATATTGATGGTATATATTGATGGTATATATTGATGGTATATATTTCGGTATATATTGATGATCTATATTGATGGTATATATTGATGGTATATATTGATGGTATATATTGATGGTATATATTGATGGTATATATTTCGGTATATATTGATGGTATATATTGATGGTATATATTGATGGTATATATTTCGGTATATATTGATGGTATATATTTCGGTATATATTGATGGTATATATTGATGGTATATATTTCGGTATATATTGATGGTATATATTTCGGTATATATTGATGGTATATATTTCGGTATATATTGATGGTATATATTGATGGTATATATTGATGATATATATTGATGGTATATATTTCGGTATATATTGTTTTTATATATTGATGGTATATATTTCGGTATATATTGATGGTATATATTGATGGTATATATTTCGGTATATATTGATGGTATATATTTCGGTATATATTGATGGTATATATTTCGGTATATATTGATGGTATATATTTCGGTATATATTGATGGTATATATTGATGGTATATATTTCGGTATATATTGATGGTATATATTTCGGTATATATTGATGGTATATATTTCGGTATATATTGATGGTATATATTGATGGTATATATTTCGGTATATATTGATGGTATATATTTCGGTATATATTGATGGTATATATTTCGGTATATATTGATGGTATATATTGATGGTATATATTTCGGTATATATTGATGGTATATATTTCGGTATATATTGATGGTATATATTTCGGTATATATTGATGGTATATATTGATGGTATATATTGATGATATATATTGATGGTATATATTTCGGTATATATTGTTTTTATATATTGATGGTATATATTTCGGTATATATTGATGGTATATATTGATGGTATATATTTCGGTATATATTGATGGTATATATTGATGGTATATATTGATGATATATATTGATGGTATATATTTCGGTATATATTTCGGTATATATTGATGGTATATATTGATGGTATATATTTCGGTATATATTGATGGTATATATTGATGGTATATATTGATGGTATATATTGATAGTATATATTGATGGTATATATTGATGGTATATATTGATGATATATATTGATGGTATATATTGATGGTATATATTGATGATATATATTGATGGTATATATTTCGGTATATATTGATGGTATAAATTTCGGTATATATTGATGGTATATATTTCGGTATATATTGATGATATATATTGATGGTATATATTTCGGTATATATTGTTTTTATATATTGATGGTATATATTGATGGTATATATTTCGGTATATATTGATGGTATATATTGATGGTATATATTGATAGTATATGTTGATGGTATATATTGATGGTATATATTGATAGTATATATTGATGGTATATATTGATGGTATATATTGATGGTATATATTTCGGTATATATTGATGGTATATATTGATGGTATATATTTTGGTATATATAGATGGTATATATTTCGGTATATATTGATGGTATATATTGATGATATATATTGATGGTATATATTGATGGTATATATTTCGGTATATATTTCGGTATATATTGATGGTATATATTGATGGTATATATTGATAGTATATATTGATAGTATATATTTCAGTATATATTGATGGTATATATTGATGGTATATATAGATGGTATATATTGATGGTATATATTGATAGTATATATTTCAGTATATATTGATGGTATATATTGATGGTATATATTTCGGTATATATTTCGGTATATATTGATGATATATATTGATGGTATATATTGATGGTATATATTTCGGTATATATTGATGGTATATATTGATGGTATATATTGATGGTATATATTGATGGTATATATTTCGGTATATATTGATGGTATATATTGATGGTATATATAGATGGTATATATTGATGGTATATATTTCGGTATATATTGATGGTATATATTGATGGTATATATTTTGGTATATATAGATGGTATATATTTCGGTATATATTGATGGTATATATTGATGATATATATTGATGGTATATATTTCGGTATATATTTCGGTATATATTGATGGTATATATTGATGGTATATATAGATGGTATATATTGATGGTATATATTTCAGTATATATTGATGGTATATATTGATGGTATATATTTCGGTATATATTGATGGTATATATTGATGGTATATATTGATGGTATATATTTCGGTATATATTTCGGTATATATTGATGGTATATATTGATGGTATATATTTCGGTATATATTGATGGTATATATTGATGGTATATATTGATGGTATATATTTCGGTATATATTGATGGTATATATTGATGGTATATATTGATGGTATATATTGATGGTATATATTTCGGTATATATTGATGGTATATATTGATGGTATATATTGATGGTATATATTTCGGTATATATTGATGGTATATATTGATGGTATATATTGATGGTATATATTGATGGTATATATTTCAGTATATATTGATGGTATATATTGATGGTATATATAGATGGTATATATTGATGGTATATATTTCAGTATATGTTGATGGTATATATTGATGGTATATATTGATGGTATATATTGATGGTATATATTGATGGTATATATTTCAGTATATATTGATGGTATATATTGATGGTATATATAGATGGTATATATTGATGGTATATATTTCAGTATATGTTGATGGTATATATTGATGGTATATATTTCGGTATATATTGATGGTATATATTGATGGTATATATTTCGGTATATATTGATGATATATATTGATGGTATATATTTCGGTATATATAGATGGTATATATTTCGGTATATATTGATGGTATATATTGATGATATATATTGATGGTATATATTTCGGTATATATTGATGGTATATATTTCGGTATATATTGATGGTATATATTTCGGTATATATTGATGGTATATATTGATGGTATATATTTCGGTATATATTGATGGTATATATTGATGGTATATATTGGTGGTATATATTTCGGTATATATTGATGGTATATATTGATGGTATATATTTCGGTATATATTGATTGTATATATTGGTGGTATATATTGATGGTATATATTGATTGTATATATTGATGGTATATATTGATGCTATATATTGATGGTATATATTTCGGTATATATTGATGATATATATTGATGGTATATATTGGTGGTATATATTGATGGTATATATTTCGGTATATATTGATGATATATATTGATGGTATATATTGGTGGTATATATTTCGGTATATATTGATGGTATATATTGATGGTATATATTGATGGTATATATTGATGGTATATATTTCGGTATATATTGATTGTATATATTGATGGTATATATTGATGGTATATATTGATTGTATATATTGATGGTATATATTTCGGTATATATTGATTGTATATATTGATGGTATATATTGATGATATATATTGATGGTATATATTGGTGGTATATATTTCGGTATATATTGATTGTATATATTGATGGTATATATTGATGATATATATTGATGGTATATATTGATGGTATATATTTCGGTATATATTGATTGTATATATTGATGGTATATATTGATGATATATATTGATGGTATATATTGATGGTATATATTTCGGTATATATTGATTGTATATATTGATGGTATATATTGATGATATATATTGATGGTATATATTGGTGGTATATATTTCGGTATATATTGATGGTATATATTGATGGTATATATTGATGGTATATATTGATGGTATATATTTCGGTATATATTGATTGTATATATTGATGGTATATATTGATGGTATATATTGATTGTATATATTGATGGTATATATTTCGGTATATATTGATTGTATATATTGATGGTATATATTGATTGTATATATTGATGGTATATATTGATGGTATATATTGATGGTATATATTTCGGTATATATTGATTGTATATATTGATGGTATATATTGATGGTATATATTGATGGTATATATTGATGGTATATATTTTGGTATATATTGATTGTATATATTGATGGTATATATTGATGGTATATATTGATTGTATATATTGATGGTATATATTTCGGTATATATTGATGGTATATATTGATGGTATATATTGATGATATATATTGATGGTATATATTGATGGTATATATTGATGATATATATTTCGGTATATATTGATGTTATATATTGATGGTATATATTGATGATATATTGATGGTATATATTGATGGTATATATTGATGGTATATAGTGATGATATATATTTCGGTATATATTGATGGTATATATTGATGGTATATATTGATGGTATATATTGATGATATATTGATGGTATATATTGATGATATATATTGATGGTATATATTGATGGTATATATTTCGGTATATATTGATGATATATATTGATGGTATATATTTCGGTATATATTGATGGTATATATTGATGGTATATATTGATGGTATATATTGATGGTATATATTTCGGTGTATATTGATGGTATATATTGATGGTATATATTTCAGTATATATTGATGGTGTATATTGATGGTATATATTTCGGTATATATTGATGGTATATATTGATGGTATATATTAATGGTATATATTGGTGGTATATATTGATGGTATATATTGATGGTATATATTGATGGTATATATTGATGGTATATATTTCGGTATATATTGATGGTATATATTTCGGTATATATTGGTGGTATATATCGATGGTATATATTGATGGTATATATTGGTGGTATATATTTCGGGATATATTGATGGTATACATTGATGGTATATATTTCGGTATATATTTCGGTATATATTGATGGTATATATTGGTGGTATATATTTCGGGATATATTGATGATATATATTGATGGTATATATTTCGGTATATATTGATGGTATATATTGATGGTATATATTTCTGTATATATTGATGGTGTATATTGATGGTATATATCGATGGTATATATTGATGGTATATATTGATGGTATATCTTAATGGTATATATTGGTGGTATATATTGATGGTATATATTGAAGGTATATATTGATGGTATATATTTCGGTATATATTGATGGTATATATTGATGGTATATATTGATGGTATATATTTCGGTATATATTGATGGTATATATTGATGGTACATATTGATGGTATATATTGATGGTATATATTGATGGTATATATTTCGGTATATATTGATGGTATATATTTCGGTATATATTGATGGCATATATTGATGATATATATTGATGGTATATATTGATGGTATATATTGATGTATATATTGATGGTATATATTGATGGTATATATTTCGGTATATATTTCGGTATATATTGATAGTATATATTTCGGTATATATTGATGGTATATATTGATGGTATATATTGATGGTATATATTGATGGTATATATTGATGGTATATATTGATGATATATATTGATGGTATATATTGATGATATATATTGATGGTATATATTTTGGTATATATTGATGGTATATATTGATGGTATGTATTGATGGTATATATTGATGGTATATATTGATGGTATATATTTCTGTATATATTGATGGTATATATTGATGGTATATATTTCTGTATATATTGATGGTATATATTGATGGTATATATTTTGGTATATATTGATGGTATATATTGATGGTATATATTGATGGTATATATTGATGGTATATATTGATGGTATATATTTCTGTATATATTGATGGTATATATTGATGGTATATATTTTGGTATATATTGATGGTATATATTGATGGTATATATTGATGGTATATATTGATGGTATATATTTCTGTATATATTGATGGTATATATTGATGGTATATATTGATGGTACATATTGATGGTATATATTGATGGTATATATTGATGGTATATATTTCGGTATATATTGATGGTATATATTGATGGTATATATTTCGGTATATATTGATGGTATATATTGATGGTATATATTGATGATATATATTGATGGTATATATTGATGATATATATTGATGGTATATATTGATGGTATATATTGATGTATATATTGATGGTATATATTGATGGTATATATTGATGGTATATATTTCGGTATATATTGATGGTACATATTGATGGTATATATTGATGGTATATATTGATGGTATATATTGATGTATATATTGATGGTATATATTGATGGTATATATTGATGGTATATATTTCGGTATATATTGATGGTATATATTTCGGTATATATTGATGGTATATATTTCGATATATATTGATGGTATATATTGATGGTATATATTGATGGTATATATTGATGGTATATATTGATGGTACATATTGATGGTATATATTGATGGTATATATTTCGGTATATATTGATGGTATATATTTCGGTATATATTGATGGTATATATTTCGATATATATTGATGGTATATACTGATGGTATATATTGATGGTATATATTTCGGTATATTTTGATGATATATTTTGATTGTATATATTGATGGTATATATTTCGGTATATATTGATAGTATATATTTCGGTATATATTGATGGTATATATTGATGGTATATATTTCGGTATATATTGATGGTATATATTGATGGAATATATTTCGGTATATATTGATTGTATATATTGATGGTATATATTGATGATATATATTGATGGTATATATTTCGGTATATATTGATGATATATATTGATGGTATATATTGGTGGTATATATTTCGGTATATATTGATGGTATATATTGATGGTATATATTGATGGTATATATTTCGGTATGTATTGATTGTATATATTGATGGTATATATTGATGGTACATATTTCGGTATGTATTGATTGTATATATTGATGATATATATTGATGGTATATATTTCGGTATATATTGATGATATATATTGATGGTATATATTGGTGGTATATATTGATGGTATATATTTCGGTATATATTGATGATATATATTGATGGTATATATTGATGGTATATATTGATGGTATATATTTCGGTATATATTGATGGTATATATTGATTGTATATATTGATGGTATATATTTTGGTATATATTGATTGTATATATTGATGGTATATATTGATGGTATATATTGATGGTATATATTTCGGTATATATTGATGGTATATATTTCGGTATATATTGATGGTATATATTGATGGTATATATTTCGGTATATATTGATGGTATATATTTCGGTATATATTGATGGTATATATTGATGGTATATATTGATGATATATATTGATGGTATATATTTCGGTATATATTGTTTTTATATATTGATGGTATATATTGATGGTATATATTGATGGTATATATTGATGGTATATATTGATGGTATATATTTCGGTATATATTTCGGTATATATTGATGGTATATATTGATGGTATATATTGATGGTATATATTGATGGTATATATTTCGGTATATATTGATGGTATATATTGATGGTATATATTGATAGTATATATTGATGGTATATATTGATGGTATATATTGATGGTATATATTGATGATATATATTGATGGTATATATTGATGGTATATATTGATGATATATATTGATGGTATATATTTCGGTATATATTGATGGTATAAATTTCGGTATATATTGATGGTATATATTTCGGTATATATTGATGATATATATTGATGGTATATATTTCGGTATATATTGTTTTTATATATTGATGGTATATATTGATGGTATATATTTCGGTATATATTGATGGTATATATTGATGGTATATATTGATAGTATATGTTGATGGTATATATTGATGGTATATATTGATAGTATATATTGATGGTATATATTGATGGTATATATTGATGGTATATATTTCGGTATATATTGATGGTATATATTGATGGTATATATTTTGGTATATATAGATGGTATATATTTCGGTATATATTGATGGTATATATTGATGATATATATTGATGGTATATATTGATGGTATATATTTCGGTATATATTTCGGTATATATTGATGGTATATATTGATGGTATATATAGATGGTATATATTGATGGTATATATTGATAGTATATATTTCAGTATATATTGATGGTATATATTGATGGTATATATAGATGGTATATATTGATGGTATATATTGATGGTATATATTTCAGTATATGTTGATGGTATATATTGATGGTATATATTTCGGTATATATTGATGGTATATATTGATGGTATATATTTCGGTATATATTGATGATATATATTGATGGTATATATTTCGGTATATATAGATGGTATATATTTCGGTATATATTGATGGTATATATTGATGATATATATTGATGGTATATATTGATGATATATATTGATGGTATATATTTCGGTATATATTGATGGTATATATTTCGGTATATATTGATGGTATATATTTCGGTATATATTGATGGTATATATTGATGGTATATATTTCGGTATATATTGATGGTATAT
Organism: Phyllobates terribilis; assembly: GCF_046119375.1. Classification (NCBI taxonomy): domain Eukaryota; kingdom Metazoa; phylum Chordata; class Amphibia; order Anura; family Dendrobatidae; genus Phyllobates; species Phyllobates terribilis. The sequence continues at coordinate 345,389,121 of NW_027362765.1, read as the reverse complement.
ATTGATGGTATATATTGGTGGTATATATTTCGGTATATATTGATGGTATATATTGATGGTATATATTTCGGTATATATTGATTGTATATATTGGTGGTATATATTGATTGTATATATTGATGGTATATATTGATGCTATATATTGATGGTATATATTTCGGTATATATTGATGATATATATTGATGGTATATATTGGTGGTATATATTGATGGTATATATTTCGGTATATATTGATGATATATATTGATGGTATATATTGGTGGTATATATTTCGGTATATATTGATGGTATATATTGATGGTATATATTGATGGTATATATTGATGGTATATATTTCGGTATATATTGATTGTATATATTGATGGTATATATTGATGGTATATATTGATTGTATATATTGATGGTATATATTTCGGTATATATTGATTGTATATATTGATGGTATATATTGATGGTATATATTGATGGTATATATTTCGGTATATATTGATGGTATATATTTCGGTATATATTGATGGTATATATTGGTGGTATATATTGATGGTATATATTGATGATATATATTGATGGTATGTATTGATGGTATATATTGATGGTATATATTTTGGTATATATTGATGGTATATATTTCGGTATATATTTCGGTATATATTGATGGTATATATTGATGGTATATATTGATGGTATATATTTCGGTATATATTGATGGTATATATTGATGGTATATATTGATGGTATATATTTCGGTATATATTGATGGTATATATTTCGGTATATATTGATGGTATATATTGATGGTATATATTTCGGTATATATTGATGGTATATATTTCGGTATATATTGATGGTATATATTTCGGTATATATTGATGGTAGATATTGATGGTATATATTGATGATATATATTGATGGTATATATTGATGGTATATATTGATGGTATATATTGATGGTATATATTGATGATATATATTGATGGTATATATTTCGGTATATATTGATGGTATATATTGATGGTATATATTGATGATATATATTTCGGTATATATTGATGGTATATATTTCGGTATATATTGATGGTATATATTGATGGTATATATTGATGGTATATATTGATGGTATATATTTCGGTATATATTGTTTTTATATATTGATGGTATATATTGATGGTATATATTTCGGTATATATTGATAGTATATGTTGATGGTATATATTGATGGTATATATTGATAGTATATATTGATGGTATATATTGATGGTATATATTGATGGGATATATTTCGGTATATATAGATGGTATATATTTCGGTATATATTGATGGTATATATTGATGATATATATTGATGGTATATATTTCGGTATATATTGATGATATATATTGATGGTATATATTTCGGTATATATTGATGGTATATATTGATGGTATATATTTCGGTATATATTGATGATATATATTGATGGTATATATTTCGGTATATATAGATGGTATATATTTCGGTATATATTGATGGTATATATTGATGATATATATTGATGGTATATATTTCGGTATATATTGATGGTATATATTGATGGTATATATTGATGGTATATATTGATGGTATATATTTCGGTATATATTGATGGTATATATTGATGGTATATATTTCGGTATATATTGATGGTATATATTGATGGTATATATTGATGGTATATATTTCGGTATATATTGATGGTATATATTGATGGTATATATTTCGGTATATATTTCGGTATATATTGATGGTATATATTTCTGTATATATTGATGGTATATATTTCGGTATATATTGATGGTATATATTGATGGTATATATTTCGGTATATATTGATGGTATATATTGATAGTATATATTGATGGTATATATTGATGGTATATATTTCGGTATATATTGATGGTATATTTTGATGGTATATATTGATGGTATATATTTCGGTATATATTGATGGTATATATTGGTGGTATATATTGATGGTATATATTGATGGTATATATTGATGCTATATATTGATGATATATATTGATGGTATATATTGATGGTATATATTGATGGTATATATTTCGGTATATATTGATGGTATATATTTCAGTATATATTGATGGTATATATTGATGCTATATATTGATGGTATATATTGATGGTATATATTGATGCTATATATTGATGATATATATTGATGGTATATATTGATGGTATATATTGATGGTATATATTTCGGTATATATTGATGCTATATATTGATGATATATATTGATGGTATGTATTGATGCTATATATTGATGGTATATATTTCAGTATATATTGATGGTATATATTTCGGTATATATTGATGGTATATATTGATGGTATATATTGATGGTATATATTGATGGTATATATTTCGGTATATATTGATGCTATATATTGATGATATATATTGATGGTATATATTGATGCTATATATTGATGGTATATATTTCAGTATATATTGATGGTATATATTGATGGTATATATTTCGGTATATATTGATGGTATATATTTCGGTATATATTGATGATATATATTGATGGTATATATTTCAGTATATATTGATGGTATATATTGATGGTATATATTTCGGTATATATTGATGGTATATATTTCGGTATATATTGATGCTATATATTGATGGTATATATTTCAGTATATATTGATGGTATATATTGATGGTATATATTTCGGTATATATTGATGGTATATATTGATGGTATATATTTCAGTATATATTGATGGTATATATTGATGGTATATATTTCGGTATATATTGATGGTATATATTTCGGTATATATTGATGGTATATATTGATGATATATATTGATGATATATATTGATGGTATATATTGATGGTATATATTGATGGTATATATTGATGGTATATATTTCGGTATATATTGATGCTATATATTGATGGTATATATTGATGGTATATATTGATGATATATATTGATGATATATATTGATGGTATATATTGATGGTATATATTTCGGTATATATAGATGGTATATATTGATGGTATATATTTCGGTATATATTGATGGTATATATTGATGCTATATATTGATGGTATATATTGATGGTATATATTGATGCTATATATTGATGGTATATATTGATGGTATATATTTCGGTATATATTGATGGTATATATTTTGGTATATATTGATGGTATATATTGATGGTATATATTTAGGTATATATTGATGGTATATATTTCGGTATATATTGATGGTATATATTTCGGTATATATTGGTGGCATATATTGATGGTATATATTGATGGTATATATTTTGGTATATATTTAGGTATATATTGATGGTATATATTTCGGTATATATTGATGGTATATATTTCGGTATATATTGATGGTATAAATTTCGGCATATATTGGTGGTATATATTGATGGTATATATTGATGGTATATATTTCGGTATATATTGGTGGTATATATTGATGGTATATATTGGTGGTATATATTGATGGTATATATTTCGGCATATATTGGTGGTATATATTGATGGTATATATTGGTGGTATATATTGATGGTATATATTTCGGTATATATTGGTGGTATATATTGATGGTATATATTGGTGGTATATATTGATGGTATATATTTCGGTATATATTGGTGGTATATATTGATGGTATATATTGGTGGTATATATTGATGGTATATATTGATGGTATATATTGGTGGTATATATTGATGGTATATATTGATGGTATATATTTTGGTATATATTTAGGTATATATTGATGGTATATATTTCGGTATATATTGATGGTATATATTTCGGTATATATTGATGGTATAAATTTCGGCATATATTGGTGGTATATATTGATGGTATATATTGATGGTATATATTTCGGTATATATTGGTGGTATATATTGATGGTATATATTGGTGGTATATATTGATGGTATATATTTCGGCATATATTGGTGGTATATATTGATGGTATATATTGGTGGTATATATTGATGGTATATATTTCGGCATATATTGGTGGTATATATTGATGGTATATATTGGTGGTATATATTGATGGTATATATTTCGGTATATATTGATGGTATATATTGGTGGTATATATTGATGGTATATATTGATGGTATATATTTCGGTATATATTGATGGTATATATTTCGGTATATATTGATGGTATATATTTCGGCATATATTGGTGGTATATATTGATGGTATATATTGATGGTATATATTTCGGCATATATTGGTGGTATATATTGATGGTATATATTGATGGTATATATTGATGGTATATATTTCGGCATATATTGGTGGTATATATTGATGGTATATATTGGTGGTATATATTGATGGTATATATTGATGGTATATATTGATGGTATATATTTCGGTTTATATTGGTGGTATATATTTCGGTATATATTGATGGTATATATTTCGGTATATATTGATGGTATATATTGATGGTATATATTGATAGTATATATTGATGGTATATATTTCGGCATATATTGGTGGTATATATTGGTGGTATATATTGATGGTATATATTGAAGGTATATATTGATGGTATATATTGATGGTATATATTTCGGCATATATTGGTGGTATATATTGAAGGTATTTATTGATGGTATATATTGATAGTATATATTGATGGTATATATTGATGGTATATATTGAAGGTATATATTGATGGTATATATTGATGGTATATATTGATGGTATATATTTCGGTATATATTGATGGTATATATTTCGGTATATATTGATGGTATATATTTCGGTATATATTGGTGGTATATATTGAAGGTATTTATTGATGGTATATATTGAAGGTATATATTGAAGGTATTTATTGATGGAATATATTGAAGGTATATATTGATGGTATATATTGATGGTATATATTGATGGTATATATTGATGATATATATTGATGGTATATATTGATGGTATATATTGATGATATATATTGATGGTATATATTGATGGTATATATTGATGATATATATTGATGGTATATATTGATGGTATATATTGATGATATATATTGATGGTATATATTGATGGTATATATTAATGATATATATTGATGGTATATATTGGTGGTATATATTGAAGGTATATATTGAAGGTATATATTGGTGGTATATATTGAAGGTATTTATTGATGGTATATATTGAAGGTGTATATTGATGGTATATATTGATGGTATATATTGATGATATATATTGATGGTATATATTGATGGTATATATTTCGGTATATATTGATGGTATATATTGATGGTATATATTGATGGTATATATTGATGGTATATATTTCGGTATATATTGATGGTATATATTTCGGTATATATTGATGATATATATTGATGGTATATATTGATGGTATATATTGATGGTATATATTGATGGTATATATTGATGATATATATTGATGGTATATATTGATGGTATATATTGATGATATATATTGATGGTATATATTGATGGTATATATTGATGATATATATTGATGGTATATATTGATGGTATATATTGATGGTATATATAGATGATATATATTGATGGTATATATTGATGGTATATATAGATGCTATATATTTCGGTATATATTGATGATATATATTGATGGTATATATTGCGGTATCTATTGATGGTATATATTGATGGTATATATTGATGGTATATATTGATGGTGTATATTGAAGGTATATATTGAAGGTATATATTGATGGTATATATTGATGGTATATATTTCGGTATATATTGATGATATATATTGATGGTATATATTTCAGTATATATTGATGGTATATATTTCGGTATATATTGATGGTATATATTTCGGTATATATTGATGGTATATATTGATGGTATATATTGATGGTATATATTTCGGTATATATTGATGGTATATATTTCGGTATATATTGATGGTATATATTGATGGTATATATTTCGGTATATATTGATGATATATATTGGTGGTATATATTGATGGTATATATTGATGGTATATATTGATGATATATATTGAAGGTATTTATTGATGGTATATATTGATGGTATATATTGATGGTATATATTTCGGTATATATTGATAGTATATATTGATGGTATATATTGATGATATATATTGAAGGTATTTATTGATTATATATATTGATGGTATATATTGATGGTATATATTGATGATATATATTGATGGTATATATTGATGGTATATATTTCGGTATATATTGATGATATATATTGATGGTATATATTTCAGTATATATTGAAGGTATTTATTGATGGTATATATTTCGGTATATATTGATGGTATATATTGATGGTATATATTGATGGTATATATTTCGGTATATATTTCGGTATATATTGATGGTATATATTGATGGTATATATTGATGATATATATTGATGGTATATATTTCGGTATATATTAATGGTATATAAAGATGGTATATATTGATGGTATATATTGATGGTATATATTTCGGTATATATTAATGGTATATATTGATGATATATATTGATGGTATATATTGATGGTATATATTTCGGTATATATTGATGGTATATATTTTGGTATATATTGATGGTATCTATTGATGGTATATGTTGATGGTATATATTGATGGTATATATTTCGGTATATATTTCGGTATATATTGATGGTATATATTGATGGTATATATTGATGGTATATATTTCGGTATATATTGATGGTATATATTGATGGTATATGTTGATGGTATATATTGATGGTATATATTGATGGTATATATTTCGGTATATATTGATGGTATATATTGATGGTATATATTGATGGTATATATTTCGGTATATATTGATGGTATATATTGATGGTATATATTGATGGTATATGTTGATGGTATATATTGATGGTATATATTTCGGTATATATTTCGGTATATATTGATGGTATATATTTCGATATATATTGATGGCATATATTGATGGTATATGTTGATGGTATATATTGATGGTATATATTGATGGTATATATTTCGGTATATATTGATGGTATATATTGATGGTATATATTTCGGTATATATTGATGGTATATATTTCAGTATACATTTTGGGATATATTGATGGTATATATTTCGGTATATATTGATGGTATATATTGATGGTATATATTTCGGTATATATTGATGGTATATATTGATGGTATATATTTCGGTATATATTGATGGTATATATTGATGGTATATATTGATGGTATATATTTCGGTATATATTGATGGTATATATTGATGGTATATATTGATGGTATATATTGACGGTATATATTGATGGTATATATTGATGGTATATATTTCGGTATATATTGATGGTATATATTGATGGTATATATTGATGGTATATATTGACGGTATATATTGATGGTATATATTGATGGTATATATTTCGGTATATATTGATGGTATATATTGATGGTATATATTTCGGTATATATTGATGGTATATATTTCGGTATATATTTCGGTATATATTGATAGTATATATTGATGGTATATATTTCGGTATATATTGATAGTATATATTGATGGTATATATTTCGGTATATATTGATAGTATATATTGATGGTATATATTTCGGTATATATTGATAGTATATATTGATGGTATATATTTCGGTATATATTGATAGTATATATTGATGGCATATATTTCGGTATATATTGATGGTATATATTGATGGTATATATTTCGGTATATATTGATGGTATATATTTTGGTATATATTTCGGTATATATTGATAGTATATATTGATGGTATATATTTCGGTATATATTGATAGTATATATTGATGGTATATATTTCGGTATATATTGATGGTATATATTGATGGTATATATTTCGGTATATATTGATGGTATATATTGATGGTATATATTGATGGTATATATTTCGGTATATATTGATGGTATATATTTCGGTATATATTTCGGTATATACTGATAGTATATATTGATGGTATATATTTCGGTATATATTGATGGTATATATTGATGGTATATATTTCGGTATATATTGATGGTATATATTGATGGTATATATTGATGGTATATATTTCGGTATATCTTGATGGTATATATTTCGGTATATATTTCGGTATATACTGATAGTATATATTGATGGTATATATTTCCGTATATATTTCGGTATATATTGATGGTATATATTTCGGTATATATTGATGGTATATATTTCGGTATATATTTCGGTATATACTGATAGTATATATTGATGGTATATATTTCCGTATATATTTCGGTATATATTGATGGTATATATTGATGGTATATATTTCGGTATATATTGATGGTATATATTTTGGTATATATTGATGGTATATATTGATGGTATATATAGATGGTATATATTTTGGTATATATTGATGATATATATTTCGGTATATATTGATGGTTTATATTGATGGTATATATTGATGGTATATATTGATGGTATATATTGATGGTATATATTTCGGTATATATTGATGGTATATATAAATGGTATATATTGATGGTATATATTGATGGTATATATTGATGGTATATATTTTGGTATATATTGATTGTATATATTGATGGTATATATTTTGGTATATATTGATTGTATATATTGATGGTATATATTTCGGTATATATTTCGGTATATACTGATAGTATATATTGATGGTATATATTTCCGTATATATTTCGGTATATATTGATGGTATATATTGATGGTATATATTTCGGTATGTATTGATGGTATATATTGATGGTATATATTTCGGTATATATTGATGATATATATTGATGGTATATATTTCGGTATATATTGATGGTATATATTGATGGTATATATTTCGGTATATATAGATGGTATATATTTCGGTATATATTGATGGTATATATTGATGGTATATATTGATGGTATATATTGATGGTATATATTGATAGTATATATTTCGGTATATATTGATGATATATATTGATGGTATATATTGATGGTATATATTTCGGTATATATTTCGGTATATATTGATGGTATATATTTCGGTATATATTTCGGTATATATTGATGGTATATATTTCGGTATATATTGATGGTATATATTTTGGTATATATTGATGGTATATATTGATGGTATACATTGATGGTATATATTTCAGTATATATTAATGGTATATATTTCGGTATATATTGATGGTATATATTTCGGTATATATTGATGGTATATATTAATGGTATATATTTCAGTATATATTAATGGTATATATTTCGGTATATATTGATGGTATATATTTCGGTATATATTGATGGTATATATTGATGGTATATATTGATGATATATATTGATGGTATATATTTCGGTATATATTGATGGTATATATTTCGGTATATATTGATGGTATATATTGATGGTATATATTGATGGTATATATTGATGGTATATATTGATGGTATATATTTCGGTATATATTGATGGTATATATTGATGGTATATATTGATGGTATATATAGATGATATATATTGATGATATATATTGATAGTATATATTTCGGTATATATTGATGATATATATTGATGGTATATATTTCGGTATATATTGATGGTATATATTGATGGTATATATTTCGGTATATATTGATGATATATATTGAAGGTATATATTGATGGTATATATTGAAGGTATATATTGATGGTATATATTGATGGTATATATTTCGGTATATATTGATGGTATATATTGATGGTATATATTGATGGTATATATTTCGGTATATATTGATGGTATATATTTCGGTATATATTTCGGTATATATTGATAGTATATATTGATGGTATATATTTCCGTATATATTTCGGTATATATTGATGGTATATATTGATGGTATATATTGATGGTATATATTTCGGTATATATTGATGGTATATATTTTGGTATATATTGATGGTATATATTGATGATATATATTTTGGTATATATTTTGGTATATATTGATGATATATATTTCGGTATATATTGATGGTATATATTGATGGTATATATTTTGGTATATATTGATGGTACAGATAAATGGTATATATTGATGGTATATATTGATGGTATATATTGATGGTATATATTTTGGTATATATTGATTGTATATATTGATTGTATATATTGATGGTATATATTTTGGTATATATTTTGGTATATATTGATGATATATATTTCGGTATATATTGATGATATATATAAATGGTATATATTGATGGTATATATTGATGGTATATATTGATGGTATATATTGATGGTATATATTTTGGTATATATTGATTGTATATATTGATGGTATATATTTCGGTATATATTGATGGTATATATTGATGGTATATATTTCGGTATATATTGATGGTATATATTGATGGTATATATTTTGGTATATATTGATGGTATATATTGATGGTATATATTGATGGTATATATTTCGGTATATATTGATGGTATATATTGATGGTATATATTTCGGTATATATTGATGGTATATATTGATGGTATATATTGATAGTATATATTTCGGTATATATTGATGATATATATTGATGGTATATATTGATGGTATATATTTCGGTATATATTTCGGTATATATTGATGGTATATATTGATGGTATATATTTCGGTATATATTGATGGTATATATTGATGGTATATATTTCGGTATATATTGATGGTATATATTTTGGTATATATTGATGGTGTATATTGATGGTATATATTGATGGTACATATTTCAGTATATATTAATGGTATATATTGATGGTATATATTGATGGTATATATTGATGGTACATATTTCAGTATATATTAATGGTATATATTGATGGTATATATTGATGGTACATATTTCAGTATATATTAATGGTATATATTGATGGTATACATTGATGGTATATATTGATGGTACATATTTCAGTATATATTAATGGTATATATTGATGGTATATATTGATGGTACATATTTCAGTATATATTAATGGTATATATTGATGGTATATATTGATGGTATATATTGATGGTATATATTGATGGTATATATTTCGGTATATATTGATGGTATATATTTCGGTATATATTGATGGTATATATTGATGGTATATATTGATGATATATATTGATGGTATATATTTCGGTATATATTGATGGTATATATTGATGGTATATATTTCGGTATATATTGATGGTATATATTGATGGTATATATTGATGGTATATATAGATGATATATATTGATGATATATATTGATAGTATATATTTCGGTATATATTGATGATATATATTGATGGTATATATTTCGGTATATATTGATGGTATATATTGATGGTATATATTTCGGTATATATTGATGATATATATTGAAGGTATATATTGATGGTATATATTGAAGGTATATATTGATGGTATATATTGATGATATATATTGATGATATATATTGATGGTATATATTTCGGTATATATTGAAGGTATATATTGATGGTATATATTGAAGTTATATATTGATAGTATATATTGATGGTATATATTTCGGTATATATTGAAGGTATATATTGATGGTATATATTGAAGGTATATATTGATAGTATATATTGATGGTATATATTTCGGTATATATTGAAGGTATATATTGATGGTATATATTGAAGGTATATATTGATGGTATATATTGAAGGTATTTATTGATGGTATATATAGATGATATATATTGATGATATATATTGATAGTATATATTGATGGTATATATTTCGGTATATATTGAAGGTATATATTGATGGTATATATTGAAGGTATATATTGATAGTATATATTGATGGTATATATTTCGGTATATATTTCGGTATATATTGATGATATATATTGAAGGTATATATTGATGGTATATATTGAAGGTATTTATTGATGGTATATATAGATGATATATATTGATGATATATGTTGATGGTATATATTTCGGTATATATTGAAGGTATATATTGATGGTATATATTGAAGTTATATATTGATAGTATATATTGATGGTATATATTTCGGTATATATTGAAGGTATATATTGATGGTATATATTGAAGGTATATATTGATAGTATATATTGATGGTATATATTTCGGTATATATTGAAGGTATATATTGATGGTATATATTGAAGGTATATATTGATAGTATATATTTCGGTATATATTGATGGTATATATTTCGGTATATATTGATGGTATATATTGATGGTATATATTGATGGTATATATTGATAGTATATATTGATGGTATATATAGATGGTATATATTGATGATATATATTGATAGTATATATTTCGGTATATATTGATAGTATATATTTCGGTATATATTGAAGATATATATTGATGGTATATATTGATGGTATATATTGATGGTATATATTTCGGTATATATTGATGGTATATATTGATGGTACATATTGATGGTATATATTGATGGTATATATTGATGGTATATATTGGTGGTATATATTGATGGTATATATTGATGGTATATATTGATAGTATATATTTCGGTATATATTGATGATATATATTGATGGTATACATTGATGGTATATGTTGATGGTATATATTGGTGGTATATATTGATGGTATATATTGATGGTATATATTGATGGTATATATTGATGGTATATATTGGTGGTATATATTGATGGTATATATTGGTG